>NC_139701.1:13467149-14067149 GCF_964188405.1 Protomyctophum parallelum | reverse complement strand
TGTGTGTGCACGACTGCACGTGCATGTGTGTGAATGGGTCAACGCAATGCACATAGGCTAAAGCACTTTGGGGAAAGGCTTTGCACACGCACCATTTCCCACTTTCATTCCCCGCCAAGATTTTCCCAGCTGATTCGGAGATTCAAAGCAATGATCTTCATTAACGTACAGTAAAGTCCACCCCCCTGCCCCCCCCTCCAAATCACACACAGTACAGTATCTATACAATAGAGCTACAGTACAAGTTAATGACTGTCCCTGCTGTTCCTGGAAAGACACAGTAGGTCACATTGTACCGACTTCTGGGGGCCATGGAGGGGGGGGTCTCATTAGATCCAGTTTTGGGCAGGAGGGTGTGCCAGGGGCCGGGGTCTCCACCTTTGACCTCGAACCCATAACTCTGCTCAAGAGCCCCTCGGCACAAAGGACATTCATCACAGAACGGCACTGACAGACACAACTCTCTAGACGGCGTTCTACTTATTTACCTCCGCCAAGGAGCTGAGGTTTTCACCATCTGTCTGCCATGCAGCGGGACATCTCAAGCAGCGATGGACAGATCATAGCACACAACGTGGTGGAAACGTGGTCGGTGTTCTTGCACCAATAGGAGGAACCGATTAACTTTTCATGCCAATTGAACAAAAGCGGCCATGTCATTGGGCAGTCACAATCAATGCACATATAACGTGTGAAAGAATTGTCATAATACCGCAAACAATACTTAGAAAGAATACAATCTATCTATGAATGCGTCAAGTCTCTTTACGTATGTACGTAAGTAGGTGTGTACGTCTGTAATCCACGTAACTTGAGAACCGTTCGCCCCACCGACAAATTTGACAGTTTGACACATGCGTTCCACACCACCACAGGGAGTGCAGTGCCCGGTGTTGAGTCCGTCGGATAGCCGGTTGTCCAGAACTAGCACAAAAGCATCTGCCCGGGCTCTGGACCTGATCACCCCTATACAGTATCTCCATTATGGAGCAGGCCTGTTCTGACATTAATCTGACATCTGCATGGACTATTTGGGCATGCCTGACAATGATCTCCATATGGGCATAAAAGGGACACAGACATAATAACTGGGTGGGGCATTCATTTCCAACTTGCATCATTCCAAATAGGCCTGCAGTGCCCAACGGGCCCCGGCCGCTCTAGAGGCTCTGGATATCATTGGTCATCTGACCAGTTTCATTGGCTTTCATTGGATCAAATCGACAGGAACTGGAGCACACACAGCCCAGGAAAAGTGTGGATAAAGGAGGATGGATATTTCCCTGGGCATAGCTCTCTGTCTCTAAAGTGCTCATCTTTATTATTGAATTGAATAATTATTGAATCTTGAATCTTCAATACGTACTGTAAATAATGGTTCTGGGTTTGAAACTGTGCGCTGCCAGATCATTTTCACCTTTTTTCATTGAATAAGCAGCTTGTTCTCTGCTCTGCAGCGCATTGTTCTTACTGCTGGAATTTGTGTTCAACAGCTGTGCGAGAGAGAGGGCCTTCTCCCCAAACACACTTCCCCATTCACAGCACTGCGCACACACACACGCTCCTGTACGTATACGCACACACGCACACGCACGCACGCAATCACGCTAGGGCTTGGTGGGCCTGCCCTTTTGCCTTAAAGTGCCCCTTTCCACAAAACAGGCAGGCTGTAAAAATATATATTTTAATGTTAACATTGTAATGAGAACGTATTGCTTTTCAAATTTAAGTTATTGTGGAACATCTTTCTCCACACAACACAATAATGCAGGTCTTCCACATGTGTTCACACACACACACACACACACACACACACACATGCGCGCACACGCACACACGCATCCAGGCATGTCAGTCAGAGCCATGGTTCCAAGGCCCTTCCCCCCTCCTCCCCCCCAGTGGCACACAGCCAGATAGAAGCAGCACAAACTGGCGTGAGCCAGCCCTGCAGCGCTGGGATGAAGATATACCTCATCCTGCCTTGTGCCCACCCCCTTCCTCTTCTTCCCCTCCTCCTCCGGACAACCCCCCCCCCCCCCCCCCCCCCCCCCAGAACCAGCAACTGCATTTACTTAATCACATGTGACAAATGTGGTTTACAATATGTCGGAGAAACATATAAAACAGTGGATTAAGAACCTCAACACGGATTTTCCTGGAGGCTTAAACATGCCTAAAATCAGATCTTGAACACAACAAAACTTAAAGTCAGGATTAAACTGGAGAAATCTAAAAATGATTGGATTAGACTTCCTTCGGATACATGGCGAATGCATTTATTCCTTGCATTGTGCCTACACATGTTGCGAATGCCTACACATGTTGCGACGTGCGGTCGCAACATGTGTAGGCACAGTGCACTGAAGTTTTTTAATTCCCCCCCCACTCCCACACATACACACACACACACACACACACACACACACGCAGGACAGCAATGTTATGAATTCCAACGGCGAAAAAATGCAGATCTAAGCTCACAACAATGCGTCGCTGGCAGTGTGTGTGAGCCTCTATAGATCTATAGGCAGCCGTATAAATTACGTTTCACTTATAGTTCCAACCGCTGACGTCTTTAACTGTTTACGGTTGCATTTACAGCTGGGTCTTTGCTGGGTTTTGTCAGTGACAGTTTTTACCAGAGCTGAAGGGACACTTTAACTATTTGCTTTAACAGTAAATAAACTCTTCAGATGCTGTTTCGATGTCCTAAACATGCAGCACTGTGTCCAGTATACTATACAGCCAGGATTGCAGTGACTCAGCGGCCACTTGGGAATCACACCATTCCCACTTTGATCCCCAACTCCCCCTGGCAGGGGTCATCGCCATGCTGGCTTGAGGTGGACATTTTGGTCAAATTGTTTTTGACATTTTTGCCAAGGACATACAAACAGAGTGGACAATAATATAGCCAGTGGCGTGCACGGATAGACACTAGGGGTTGCTAGAGCACCTGCCCTTTTCCCTCTGGACAGCAATGTGCCCTTTTGAATTTTCTTTTCTTTTTACAGAATAGGAGGTGGTCTGCTCACCTGGTAGTCTGACCTGTATTACAAAGAGTAAAACTTCCCATGTTTGTTTGCGTTCCGTTGTTACACGGTTCAGCTTGTCATTTATGGTACAACACTCGTCATGGCAGGGTTTCTCCATCAACCAGTAAATCTAGTGTTTGTTCAGAAAGGCCGAAGTCTTTCATGCTTGCTTGTCCTGTATAGCTGTTGAGCTGTTAGTGGTTTACAGTGAGTCAGCTTACCAGAACAGCCCTGAACTCAAAGGACACTAACAAGGCTCAAACCGTTTTCCTGGTTGTTTAAAGGGAGGTGGAGGGGTTGAGAACGCTCCAAGAATAGCTTCAGCTATAGCTGTCTAAACACAATATGTTTAGACGGTTTAGGGAGTACTGAAATATCTAGAAACTGAATTCCTCAGCTTGTTTTGGGGCGAGTTTGAGGGAAGGCTACATTGCCTAAGGCTTCACTCACACCTGCACAACAGATTGTTGTATAGATGATGCATGAGACTTGTTTACTGATGGAAGCTCGCAATTCATTTCCAATGGGAGTCACATGGTTTGACACAACATTTGTGTTGTATGAGGGAGAGGGGGGCAGTCGAAACACAGCCGAAAGCCGTACAACAAAAGTGTTGTGTCAAATCATATGACTTCCATTGGAAATGCATTGGGGCGACCATGACACTTACCCTTTGTTTACATCTAACATGCATCAATGTTGTATGCTAGATCGAAAGGTGTGAGTGAAGCCTAAGGCTTCACTCACACCTATACATCTAGCATTCGCCATTCATAGACCGTATACTGGATTTCACAGCCTATAAGTAAGAGGCTCATAGGGCGCTTCTTCACAGTCGCGTCACGAAGATGCCAAATGGCGCTCGTGGCAGGAGTCTCTTCCTGGTTTTTAGACAGCTGGTGGATGGAAATGAAGCTCCACCCATGCTGCAACTTGCATGCTGCGTGGGAAAGCGGAGCAAAATCGTTCTTTAGATTTTTGCAGAAGTCGACAGGCTGTGAGCATTTCATGCGAGCACAGGAAGTGGAGAGTAACATAGCCTTAAGGAGAAGTCTTTAAAGGTCACCTTTTTTGTAAAAACAAATATATGTTAATGACATTTAGAACATTTAGAACACTTTCCTGGGGTCTTTATGTGTGTAATATGTGGTTTTACATAAATACATTTGCAAAAAGGGTGAAGTGTCCCTTTAAGGCTATGGATCAGATCTAAGCGCAGGCCTAGTGTCATGTCTGCCCTCCAGGTACCCTACTGTTTCCTCCTCAATACTTAAAGTAAGGAACCATACAGTTATGTTATTTAGATAGATGCCAAGTATGTTGTTTACGTGTAGAAGACGGATGCAAAGTGTGTTATTTTGCCATATGCCGGGGTTTGTTGTTTACTTGTAGACGGATGAAAAATACGGTGTTTAAGTAGATGCTAGGTTTGATGGTCCACTTGTTATGCTACATTGCAGCACATGCTGGTTTTCTTTGCACTCTAATTTACAACACTCACCCTGTTGTTTGACAACACATGCATGTCTCTCACTCTGACAGGCACTTTGTAAGTGTAGTAACTCAGCCTGATTCCCTCTTATTTTGGCCTAGCGGTAAGATGTTTGGTTTGTTGTGTACAATTTCTGTACAATTTAGTATACTAGTAGGCCGAGTACTGAGGCTAGTATTTCCCATTTTCCATACTTTTACTTCTACTCCATTACATATCAGAGGCAAAGAAACATTCTGATTATTATTATAAAACATGCATGAACCACTTTAGCCTTATACTGAAAATAGCCAATCTACAAGCTCACACGATTTCCAAAAGACGTACATGTCATGCACAATGAGTAGCCTACTTTTACTTTTGCTAGTATATTTTGATGCCAATACTTTATTACTTTTACTCAAGTAAATACCAGACCTTTACTTGTAACTCAGTATTTCTAGATTGTGGTATTTATTGATACTTTTACGTAAGTAGTACTTATTTCAGAACTATTGCCTGTCCATACTGAAGCATATTATTATGCCTGCAAACACAGCATGCACACTATAATTGTCACAATCTTAGGTTTTCTGCTGTGTTCTAGTGTTCCTTGTTCCTAGTTTGTGTGTTTTAGTGTGTACTCTTATTTTGTAGTCTTGTTCCAGTGTTTTCTGTCTGCCTTGTTTGTTGTCACCTGCCTTGTCTCACCTCCCTGTATTCTGTTTGCCTGTTAGCCTATCCTAGTGTTGATTGTCAGTTGTGTTCACCTGTGTCCTGTTTTTCCCCTGCCCTTATATACTCCCCTATTCTGTCAGTTCCTTGTTCGATTATTTTTGTAAGTCTCGGTGTGTTCTGTTCCTGAATCTTTGTGAAATAAATGTGTTTAGGTGATCTTCTGCCTCTGCCTTGTTGTCTGCACTTGGGTCCTACCCTCCTGCCCCGCTCACGTGACAATAATCATCAACGCCTTTGTAAAGGTATGTGTCCTCAGCAGGTGTATAATATAGTATGACTGTGTGTGTGTGTTATCGTTTAACCCAGGACTCTCTGAAACTGGTTTGATTGGTCTCCATTGATCTATATTTAGGGTGCTTTTTGAGGACGCACTACATAGTGACTGCATCTGATTCATGTAACACCATTTATTTGCATCTGTGACGTTGTAATGTGGGTCAAATCATGTTATCATTTTTCATTATGTGTATTGTGTTATGCTGTGATCAGGGCGTCCTTGAAAAGAAAGCTTGCTCTCAATGGGCTTTCCTGATTAAATAGAGGAGGTTTAGAGGTTCCTGAGTGTGAGGTTTAGATGTAGCCGCAATTTGCAACTCTAGATTATTTTACAATGGGTTGAATCTAGAGTTGCAACAAGCTCCATCCACTTCCTATTCATCATTTTTGTTTGTGATCTGCTTGTCTTAAACGACGTTAAACTCACCAACATTGCAGCTGTAGTCGAAGCTTGAATTATCCTCTTTCAATCTGCCGAGCTTGTTTTCCATAAAAATCCACCGTAGAGATGTTATGAGATACTTTCTGTCAAGACATCCTCTGCAAGTGATTATTTTTCTAAGTGCTGGAGTTTGGAAGCACTCGTCGTACGTCACTGAACGGCCCTGCATTCCACATAATTGCACATAATTGAACATAAAGCAGGAGGCAGCAGCGCGACCCGTTAACAAAAACGAGTGCTTCCAAACTGCAACACTTAGAAAAAGAATCACTTGCAGTGGATGTCTTGACAGAAAGTATCTCATAACATCTCTACGGTGGATTTTTATGAAAAACAAGCTCGGCAGATTGAAAGAGGATAATTCAAGGTTGGACTACAGCTGCAATGTTGGTGAGTTTAACGTCGTTTAAGACAAGCAGATCACAAACCAAAAATTATGAATAGGAAGTGGATGGAGCTTGTTGCAACTCTAGATTCATCCCATTATAAAAAAATCTAGAGTTGCAAATTGCGGCTAGTTTAGATGGAGGTTCTCCAGGGGGTCCCCAGCTACATTAATTAATATTGCATCAGAATCAGTTTAACCACTTGATAACCTAACTTTATATACAACGGCTATCTACAAGCACAACGGGCTGTGAGCTTGTGGAACTGCAGAAAATCTCCCTAGCACAAAATATTTTCAGATGGGGGTCCTTGACATGGAAACGTTTGAGAACCAGTGGTGTACATGGTGTGGAAAACAGGAGCAAAACATTTTTTACATTCATTCCATCTGTGTTTGGTTCCTCCATGGGACAGCTGTGACCTTTGACCTTTGACCTCTCACCCCCGGGGCTTTTCCTCAACTTGCTCTGAGGGCAACATGATCACGGACGACTTTACACAACAACAACTTACACAACAACAGCAACAACACCTCGAGATCATCATAATGATCGTCAACAACATGTCAACAACCTAATCAACAGAACAATAGGCCTAAATTAACCAAAACATTACACACCCCATATGAAGCCTTGAGTTCATGGAGATTGTTTAGTTTTTTGTTGCATTCCTCAGGAAATAATTTGATGACCGGTGGAGTCTCCTACTGAGTCTCCTATTGACCGATGAACTGGTCATCAAAGTTTTGTAAAAAATAATGTATCATGAATTCATGGCTTTGTGGTGTGTGTGTGTAATTGATAGAAAATATGTCATTAATACTAATCACCATAATCGTAACAAAGAGCATATCACTCTTACCGTGTGGTACATGTAAATTACTGTCCTTCAATTATGACGTTAAAGTTGATTGAGTTGGATACAGTTTCTCCCTCCCTAACATTTCCCTAGCCCTGACAGTCATGAAGAGACCTCACCCTGTTTTGAGCGCCTTGTAGCTAACGTCTACATAAACATTCAGATTTCAAATATAAAGTGCTCACCCCCGGGGCCACGGATGATAGAATATTGCTCCGTATATTTCTATCTCTCACTTCATTTCAAGGCATACCCTAGGCATGTCCAGCTTCCTTCCTAAAAATGTATTATTTATCTGATATAAAACTAACATTACAGTATGTACACCTACGTATACTATGCTGTGTTGTGACAGGATATAATAGGCTATATGTACTGCATACTACTAGGCATGTTGTATAACCAGAATGATGCAGTATAAAGTACGTATACAGGCTGCATATGTTTGTCTGCTGTTGCTAGTGAGTTGTGGCGGTATCCGGAGAACTCGACAGGGAGAACTCGCCGGAGAGAGAGAGAGAGAGAGAGAGAGATGTTTACACTAGATAAAGTAGGAAAGTTTAAACACCAAAGTACCGAAACAATGTAATTCATTAGTAAACAATATCCTGAATTGGTAGGCCTGCTATCATTGGTATTCACATACTCAACTTTTTATCATCATACAGCTGACCATTTCATTGCACAAAATAATCACTTTTGAAATGAACAGCTTTTATATAACAGCTGTGGGTTTGACACACTGCACTGATGAAGACAGCATGTTAGCGTAACGATGAAGACATTGATGAAGAATTTCCGCTGCGGCGAGTTGGTAAACTGCCGAGTTCTCCGGTATCCGTTGTGACAGGGTACAGTGTGTACAGTATGTGGCTCTTGGTGAGCTCACTTTCTTTCTTTCTACCTTACTTATACTCAAAGCTTATGGTGTCTCTCAACCGGCTCCAGGTACACGAGGCATGGGTGATGACCCCAGATCCCCAAGCTGCAGCTTCTTCTCAGCGCTGAGTCTGTTCTCCTGTTCTGTTCTGCTGGACCCTATAGAGCCAGTTGCCCTAAATACCTGACCACTGTACTACACATCCAAGGCTGAGTGAGAAGATGGCAGCCCGTCCGTGCCATTGATACTGGGAGGAAAGTAGGCTACTGGCCAGCTAGCCAGATGGAGGATGGAGATGTAGGATGGAGATGACTGGAGGCTCAGCTGGAAGGCTCAACGTGAACTAGAGAGAGAGCCGGAGGCTCCATCTCTCTATCCATGGGTTCCAAAGTTTGACCCTGGCATCACTTGCACAACTGATGAAGTCAAGTAGAAGACGGCTCGAGGTAGGAACTTAGTTTTTTGCTTATTTGCTGCTGCTGCTGCTTGTGTTGTATGCTGTGTATACTATAGTGTCATTTTGAGACCCAATGACTGAGTGGCAATGAAACATATTCAGTAACTGTTTGTGTCTCTGGAATTGAATGCTGATGTGAATCTACAGTTTGCATGTTGTGTTGTACTGTATGCGAGTCGTAACAGGGAACGTGTATGTGGCTCTTGATCACGAGCTTGCATCAGATCTCTTGATCACAATAATTCCAAATGTTAATTTTCAATTGAGGACAGTGAAGACTGATAAACAGTAGGTTATGTGTGTTTCATTGTGGTTGCTGAGGTTCGTTGTGAGTTATTATGGCAATTTCTGGCAAAGAATATCTCTATGTACAGTAGGCCTTTTCTTTCTTTCTTTCTTTCTTTCTTTCTTTCTTTCTTTCTTTCTTTCTTTCTTTCTTTCTTTCTTTCTTTCTTTCTTTCTTTCTTTCTTTCTTCCTTTGAGTTTCCTATATTCGGTCCAGGAAAAATACTTAATTTTACCATGGCAACTATGCCCCCCCCCCCCCCTCCCCCCAGTTTACAAAGGCTGTCGACTGCCAGTGTCATGCCCTGAAGAAGGGGATTTTTTTTTGTCGAAACATTGGTAATCATAAGTAATATTTGCATCGTGACTACGAGCTGTGCAAACTCTCTTTTCTGTTCAAGTTTATCTCCCGTGGTCAGCACACTCCCCACGATTTGGTGTAGACTCCGGTCAAGTTCAACTGAGTATAGCGTGGGTGTGGCTTCAGTGCATCCTGTATACATACGTATACAGGATGTGTTAGTCGTGTGTGTGTGTGTGTGTGTGTGTGTGTGTGTGATGCACGAGCAAGCATGTGTCAGGGCATGTGTGAGAACAGGTGAATGTGTGCACGCATCATGTATGTTGGCGTGTAATCATTGCACACACAATCACACATGCATGTAAATGCATGCATATTTATTCATTTATTTCCAGGGAGAAAAAAAAGTCTGGGTCCGAGTCCACTTCAATTCGGCATAGAGTAGTGCAAATGTTGCTCACTCTCTGCTGATTTCTGATCGTCCGCACCTTTGTTAAATTGACGCACACACGCACACATGTACACTACACACACACTACTCTCTCTCTGTCGCTCTAATTAATTAGTCTCATGTCCAGCAGCTGCGCCTAGTTTCTCCTAGCAGATCCTGCCGGGAGCTGCCTATGCCATAAAAAGCATAGGTGAGTTCCAGTCTAGTGTTGAGGTGTCCTTGAGCAAGACACTGAACCCTAATGTAACCCTGATGTAATACCAATATTGTATTAACATACTCTACCATAGATGTAGTTATATTGTATTAACATACTCTACCGTAACATACTCTACCATACAGATGTACTAGTTATAATATTGTAACATACACATACTCTATCTATAGTCTATACCATACAGATTGGTTAGATTAATGTTTCATTCATTAAAATAAGTCCCAGATAGCAGCTTTAAGCATAAGAACGAGTTAAATAGGGTCCGAAGTTCCAATTGTGAAGGTGGTAAGGTAACCGATACCAAAGTTTATTTACCCATGCACCTTATCAAACACAGTTCCGTACATACAGTAGAAGTACACAATGAGAGTAGGCTACTGTACATAGCTACAACCACTAATGCATCTGAGGGAAAGACTGATGGAGTGTCTAGGGGTTTCACCACTTATATCCCTATAAAGTAATTTATAGGACATCGACGACTAGTGAATATCACCGATCTACAAGCTCACAACGTGTTGCAATGCGGCACGCTGAGAGCTTGTAGGTTGGCAACTTTTTAACCAATATATACATTCGGGAACGAAATAATATAGAAATACTTACCTGAACTAAAATATACAATTATTGTAGTATTGGCCTCAAAATGTACTGTACATCAAGTACCAAAAGTATAAAGTACTCATTATGCAAGAATGTCTCATTTCAAAATGACGTTTTGTCTCGTTTTAAAATAATGTATATAAATCTTTAGAAAATAGCCGAATAGCAGATCTACAAGATCACAATGTGTCTTATTGCGACACATTGTGAGCTTGTAAATCGGCCATTTTCAAATGGCTGAAATATATAAACACAGTAACTGGTAACTAAGGTTTTCAAATAATTGTAGTGGAGTAAAAGTACAATATTTGTAGTTAATGCCCTAGGCTACTTACTTTAAAACACCCCGATCAATTAAGTAAAGGTTTAACCTATGCGATTAATTAATTAGAGTTCTAATGAAATCAAACAGTGTGTTGGTATGTGCAGAGTCAGGCTCATCTCCTGCAGCACTGTATGCACGCACACACACACGCACGCACACACACACACACACACACACTCACATTCCCTCTTAATTAAAGTGATCGTTATTATTTACAGTAGACACTCCCCCTCAATTATTAACCTGACAGTTATTTACAGACAGTAAACGGAAATGCGCACTTGCACCTTAATGCATTAATATTTGTCTAATAAATGAATTTATGTCTAATAAAGTATTCAATCAATCAATCAAACATTATGTGGCTATCAGTTACATTGACTAGGAAAACAACAAATCAGGGGTTTGGCCACTTCAGAAAACCTCCTGTGCCCCGTACCTGTAATCCCTCTTGACTGTGCCCGCCCAGAGCTGTTAGGTTTCTATCCCAGGTAAGGACCCAAAATGCAGAATTCACGGACACAGGGAATAAACTTAAAGTCTTTACTTGGCAAAAGTAGAACTCAGGTACACCTTACGAGGCATGAAATAATGAATAGACAAGGCAGAGCAAACTGATAAACCAACAACCACATGAGAGCATCAAGGGCTATATATAGACTAGGTTCATTAGGGAGCAGGTGAGGTGAGACACACAGTTGAGCCCAGGTAGTCATCAGGGCAGTGGATGAGTGGGTGTGGGCCGTGTGGCACAGAATTTTTCTACTAACCACAGTGAAGCTATATACTGTACATGCACGTGTTGGTAAATGATGTCGCCTGAGAAAAATAATAATCTCTGCACCCCAACAAAATTCTAATTGCCTGTAGCGACTCTGTCTTGACACATTTCTAACCCACCTGACTGGTTTATCTAAAAACAGAATGAGATGCTACTGTAACTGTATATACTGTAGCTGCCTGTTGTTATTTAAGGTCATGTGTCAATCACACAGTATGAAAATATCTAGTTAGAACAGGTTTATCTGGAGAGGAGTGTCTGCTCCGTTTCTCAGCCTTTTAAATTCTTGTGGTTGAGACATTTAAACAAGTCTGCCGTGATGTCACCGCACTCAAGGTGTCAGGAAGTCGAGGGGGGGACTCCAGCTCCTTCCCGATTGGCCCGTGCCGGGTCTCTGTTTCCTCGTAAGTTGTGCCTGACAACAGCACAGCCAATGGGAGCGGGTCATGGGCGTGGTTCTGGACGCATGTGTCTGACCACAGAAGTCTGTTGATGCAGAGTGCTGTTTGCACTGTGATGCGCGTGCACACACACGCACGCACGCACGGCCGCGCATACACGCACACTCTTGCTTTTGCTTCCCTTTTGTTGTATGCAGCCAAATGCCACCGACAGGAAAGTTCAGTGATTTCTTGTAAACAAGTGGTTCTCAAAATGGGGTCCGGGGAACCCAGGGGTGCTTGATGGGGATTCTGGGGAATGAGTCCACAGCTAAATGATGTATTAGTTAGGAACCAAATGTACACTTAACGGTCTGTAACTGAGGGTCATCAGGGTACGTGGCCTAATATGCATAACATGAGGGTCCTTGAATTTTTATGTATTTATTCAACCTTCATTTAAACCGGGAAAACCCGTCAGGTCTCATTTGTGATGGTGTTTTTTATGAAACATTCATATATTGGCCTGGATCACTGGCCTTGCGGCACCTAGGCTGCAATGCATCCTGACAGTGTGACACGGGATTGAGTCCTGATCCTGATGAGATGACCTTTGCTGTGTGTCACTACACATCTCTCTCTCCCTTTTTTCTGTCTATCTTCTATAAAGAAAAGATATATCTAAAAAGAAAATACAATTAATCTATCAAAATCTCAAAAACCGAGAAAAGAAAAATACATATATATCCTTTTTTTGAATGTTTGAACATTTCAGAACCAAACGAAAGCGAGAGCCAAAGTTGCAAGTTCCACTTTTTGCTGTGAACTTGTGGTTCAGGGCCGGCCCGGGGCGGCAGCAAGCAGGATGTGTGTGTGTGTTGTCGTGTGTGTGTGTGTGTGTGTGTGTGTGTGTGCTTGCATTTTGTGGTGGGCAGGTCGGACCACCTCTCACCTCCCCAGCTGTTTCCTTTGGCTAAAGAACAAGGGGGAGCGGAGGCGACATGTCAACAAACAGTGTGACACATTCAGGAGCACAGCCAGGGAAACACAGGGGTCTGAAACCAGCCAAAACACGCCAAGCACAACAACACCAGCACTCTACAGCAGGGAAACACAGCACCACACCAGCACTCTATAGCAGGGAAACACAGCACCACACCAGCACTCTACAGCAGGAAAACGCAACAGCACACCATGCACTCTACAGCGGGGAAACGCAGCACCACACCAGCACTCTACAGCAGGGAAACACAGCACCACACCAGCACTCTACAGCAGGGACACACAGCACCACACCAGCACTCTATAGCAGGGAAACACAGCACCACAACAGCACTCTATAGCAGGGAAATACAGCACCACAACAGCACTCTATAGCAGGGAAATACAGCACCACAACAGCACTCTACAGCAGGGAAACACAGCACCACACCAGCACTCTACAGCAGGGAAACACAGCACCACAACAGCACTCTACAGCAGGGAAACACAGCACCACACCAGCACTCTACAGCAGGGAAACACAGCACCACACCAGCACTCTACAGCAGGGAAACACAGCACCACAACAGCACTCTACAGCAGGGAAACACAGCACCACACCAGCACTCTACAGCAGGGAAACACAGCACCACACCAGCACTCTATAGCAGGGAAACACAGCACCACACCAGCACTCTACAGCAGGGAAACACAGCACCACAACAGCACTCTACAGCAGGGAAACACAGCACCACAACAGCACTCTACAGCTGGGAAACACAGCACCACAACAGCACTCTACAGCAGGGAAACACAGCACCACACCAGCACTCTATAGCAGGGAAACACAGCACCACACCAGCACTCTATAGCAGGGAAACACAGCACCACACCAGCACTCTACAGCAGGGAAACACAGCACCACAACAGCACTCTACAGCAGGGAAACACAGCACCACAACAGCACTCTACAGCAGGGAAACACAGCACCACAACAGCACTCTACAGCAGGGAAACACAGCACCACAACAGCACTCTACAGCAGGGAAACACAGCACCACAACAGCACTCTACAGCAGGGAAACACAGCACCACACCAGCACTCTATAGCAGGGAAACACAGCACCACACCAGCACTCTACAGCAGGGAAACACAGCACCACACCAGCACTCTACAGCAGGGAAACACAGCACCACACCAGCACTCTACAGCAGGGAAACACAGCACCACAACAGCACTCTACAGCAGGGAAACACAGCACCACACCAGCACTCTATAGCAGGGAAACACAGCACCACAACAGCACTCTATAGCAGGGAAACACAGCACCACACCAGCACTCTACAGCAGGGAAACACAGCACCACACCAGCACTCTATAGCAGGGAAACACAGCACCACACCAGCACTCTACAGCAGGGAAACACAGCACCACACCAGCACTCTACAGCAGGGAAACACAGCACCACAACAGCACTCTACAGCAGGGAAACACAGCACCACACCAGCACTCTATAGCAGGGAAACACAGCACCACACCAGCACTCTATAGCAGGGAAACACAGCACCACACCAGCACTCTACAGCAGGGAAACACAGCACCACACCAGCACTCTATAGCAGGGAAACACAGCACCACACCAGCACTCTATAGCAGGGAAACACAGCACCACACCAGCACTCTATAGCAGGGAAACACAGCACCACACCAGCACTCTATAGCAGGGAAACACAGCACCACACCAGCACTCTATAGCAGGGAAACACAGCACCACACCAGCACTCTATAGCAGGGAAACACAGCACCACACCGGCACACTATAATGTGCTGGTGCTGTGCTTGTGTTCCCCTGCTGTATACAGCTGTACCAAGCTTGATACAGTAGGAGTTGAGGCATTCAATTGTGTTCCATAAATATTGTGGAAATAGCCGATCTACAAGCTTGCAAGCACAAGATCGGCTATTTTCAAACATTTCGCGTCTTTCTTTTATTATTATTTGACTTCTTTTTTACTATAGTTTCTTGATACATTTTGATGTATTGTTTATTTCTTTATTTATTTTCGTAGTTACCTAAAAGTCCGTCAATTTCATCTGGGGTCCCGACCCACAGGTTCAGAAACACAAAAATAGGCTCATGCACACATACACATGCATAAGTACACGTAACACACACACGCGCACGCACGCACGCACAAACACAATCATGCACATCCTCCATATGTTTTTGTAGTTAAAGGGCTTGAACCTCGACACAGCTGGAACAGAGAAGCGGGGCTTTGGCACAGTAGCGCGCATGCGCGCGTGCATATATGTGGGTGTGTGCCTGAGCATGTGCGTGATTTATGCATCTGTCTATATGTGTCCATGAGCACAACGTCTGTTCAGGGAGTATTTGTGTGTGTGTGTGTGTGTGTGTGTGTGTGTGTGTGTGTGTGTGTGTGTGTGTGTGTGTGTGTGTGTGTGTGTGTGTGTGTGTGTGTGTGTGTGTGTGTGTGTGTGTGTGTGTGTGTGTGTGTGTGTGTGTGCGTGCATACAGTACTACAGTATGTGAACATATGCCAAACACATGAGTGTCCACTCACTATTCAACAATGCAGATGGCTGGAGAATGGAATGAGCCATTTCCTAATGTCCATTTGTACTCCCTCGTACAACCGTTAACCACATGAACCCATGGTGCAGAACCCCATTTTATGGTGGGGAACATTAGCCGAAACATTAGCTGATCTAATATAATGCGTCAACGAGGAGATTTGGCATAGAGGGAAAAAAACGTCACAGTATAGAGCCAAGTCAGGTCCAGTTACCAGGTTCCCAAACACAGGGACACATTTTTATAGGTCACTTTATCTTTTTATTTTTTTTGTTTCACTATACATTTAGTTTATTATTATTTCAAAACATTCCCAAAAAAGCAAAGATCGTCACGAATTAAAAATGAAACCCCCTCCCTCCAAAAATGCAGATCATCTTTTAAAGTAGGCCTGAATATCCAGCTTTCAGCAGGCCCAAGGGACAGGAAATGATCACCCCCCCTTCCTTCCCCCCTCCTTGTATATACAGTGTTTTATTTTGATGACATTGCATTTTGTTATTGTTCATGTCATGTCTATGAATTGATTGCATATATATAGGGCCTGAATGGAAACAAGACCACAATTAAGGACTTTTTTGTGCTATCCCTTTTGGACTGTAAGTTTGACTGTACTCTGTTGCTGTTTAGATATTTCTGTCTAATAAACTATTCAATCAATCAACATTTAGGAACCACTGGTCTAGAGGGTTTAAGTGGTTGGAGTTGGAGGGTATTATTATTAAATAATTCATAAAAATACATAATGTTCTCACTGCAAGGCCATCTGTCCGTCAGTCAGTCCTAATCATAGTGTGGTTTATGATCAGAGCTGATAAGACTCATAATGGAGTCTCTGTGTGAGACGCATTCCTGCTGCACACATGGGGGGGGGGGGGGGGGCACCATGATTGAAAGAAAAAAAAACCTTTTTTTGTTTTTGTTTTTTTTGACAGGCAGAGCGTCACAGTCCCTCCCCCTTTCAGAACAACGAGTGGCCCAGGAAATTAATCTCAATGCATTTTCCTCATAGACTTCAGAAAGTATTTATTTAAAGACCTTTTAAGCGTCGTACGAAGCCAACACTTGTCGTGACAAATCATGACAACACACACAATATTTTGGACCAAACAAATAATTACAAAGAAGAAAAACAACAAAAAGTGTTAAAACCTGCCGTTTTTTTCTACTTTCTAATTCTTTGTTTGGCCCGAAAAATTGTTTGTTGTCATGATTTGTCACGACAAGAGTTGGCTTTGTCCGCGGCGTAAACGTCTTTAAATAAATACTTTCTGAAAAGTCTATAAGGAAAATGCATTGAGATTCATTTCCTGGGCCACTCGTTGTTCTGAAAGGGGGAGGGACTGCGACGCTCTATAGGCGGCAGGCCACCAGGAAAGGTCCGGGCGTGCTGCCATTCTGCCAGTGCCATCATGATAATTTCACTGTACCATCAGTGAGTGACAAATAAACCCTCTACAAAGGGTTGTGTAGTTGTCTGTTGGTTTGTATCATTTATGTTGTTCTGTAAAAGTGGTGGTATTAGGGCTTGTTTGTTTGTGTGTGCCGCGACGGAGCGGGCGGTAGAGTTGTGGAGTAGGTTGTGGTGGGCCGGTCTAGGCCAAATTCACGCGAAAATGACCGGGCCTAATTTTTGTCCCAGTCCAGCCCTGCCTCCAGGCCCTTATAGGGAGCCCCCAGTCTGTTCTCTGACCTCCAGGCCTATAGGGTTCGCTCAAAAACACATTGCACAAAATCTTGTTTTGTGCAATGTGCAACTTGTTTTCTATTTTCAACCTGAATTAATTGTCCAAATGTTTTCAAAATCTTTTAATAAATAACAAAAAAGTATCTACATATCGTTGCTGTCGGGAGGAAACCATTTTTGAGGTTTTCGATTTTTTTCTCTTCATAAATCAGTGCTATTGAACACATTTCTGACCTCTAGGGTGTTAATCTGACCTATAGGCTTGTATAATCTGACCTCTAGGCTTGTATAATCTTACTTTACCTCAGGGTCAGAAGGTCAGAATTAAGGTTCTGTCTGAACCTTCGGATCCTGAGCATTTCACCACAGCTCCAAACTGGGTGACTCTCTCTCTCTCTCTCTCTCTCTCTCTCTCTCTCTCTCTCTGTCTCTCACCCACACATTGTATGTTTTCCATGTTAAATCTGCAATCTGTGATTTTAACCACTTAAACTATACTTTGATGATCCCCATGAGGCCATGGCTATAGTAGTTCCTTTTCTCTCTCTACACCAAATCTATTTACCAAAAATAGACGATTTGCAAGCGCTCTCTCTCTCTCTCTCTCTCTCTCTTTCTCTTTCTCTTTCTCTTTCTCTTTCTCTTTCTCTCTCTCTCTCTCTCTCTCCCTCCATCAACAGATACTGTCTGTGTTGAGGTCATGAATATGATACCATCAGTGTATTCAATTTTCAAGTGCATGCGTGACTGGCACTCCTCCACTTGCACAATCCTGCACAGTTGTTTTGCAAAAAGCCTTGTGCGTGTGCGCGTGACGTGCGTGTGTGCACGCGTGGCACGTGTGTGTATTCTCCCAAAACTGACAGACATGAAAAGTAATGGGGTGTGGCCTCTGGCCTGGCCATAATGCAACACAGATGCAAAGCCGTGCACGTATGATGTAGACAGAGATTGTAGAGTTAGCATTGCTATGCTATGGAATTCCGTTTATGCAGCTGGACTAACATACGTGAAAATGAATCTCCACGCTGAAGCTGAAATGTACATATATCTGTCTTTAACCCCACGATGACCGAATTGCTGCATGACAATAAACGGAGTGTGTTTATAGTCTCCGAATGCTTGTTTTCGCTTCCTGTGTTGTTGTGACCCTCCGGTGAAAAGATGAACCAAACTGTGGTGTGTTTGTGTCCCTCCAGCTGGGAGGCTCGACACCCAGAACTGAGCCAGAAGGAGCCATGAGGTCTACTCTCCACCAGGTCAGGTTAGGTTATGGCAGTATATCTCCCTGGGGAGAAAGTGGGGTTTTCAGCGCTTGGTGCGCTCATGCCACCTTAGCTCTGGTCCATAGCTCTGATGAGTTGCATTTAGAGCTATATGTTACTCTCAACTTCCGCCGCTCGCATGAATGCAGACCAGCCTCTCCTCTTTAGCGTAAATAAACAGAACGTTTTTGCTACTCACCAAAACAAAGGCGGGTTGTGTCATTAGAATGTCTACTTTCTTTAGTGGAAACACTCTGAGCCCCCCACCACATGTATAAACGGTACTTTTTGGCCAGAAAGGCAATTCTCTGGGCAATATCGATAAAAGGCGCAGCGGAGTAACTTAAAGTATTTGTTTCCCGGGGGAAACAAAATCCCCTTTTGGCCAAAAAGTACCGTTTATACATGCGGTGGGGGGCTCAGAGTGCGTCCACTACGGAAAGTAGGCTTTCTAATGACACAACCCGCCTTTGTTTTGGTGAAAAACATTCTTTTTATTTACGCTAAAGAGGAGAGGCTGGTCTGCATTCATGAGAGCGGCGGAAGTTGAGAGTAACATAGCTCTAAATGAAACGCATTAGAGCTATGGACCAGAGCTAATGCCACCTTAGCTGTAGGCTACGCTAGTCTCTTGAGGGTTCCCAGATTGGCTGTACACAGACGGACGGACGGGCACACACACACACACACACACACCAAACAAATCACAGGAGAGGAGAGGAGAGTGTTGACCTCTGGGTGGTTATAAAGTGTGTATAGGTCGTTTTGGATTTATCTCTGTTCTGTTTTAATTCAGAGTTAAACACAGAGGTCGATGCTCTACGAGTTCCTGCAAAAATAATAACAACAACTTGACCTCTGCACTCCTCAGGGGGCCTGACCGAGGAGGGGTCATTGTGGTTTGGAAACAGATGTAAACTAAGTCAAGACACTCTTTTGTGCAGCATGGCTTTAATAATTGCTCACTTGGCTTGGAGCCTTCATCGAATACAATAAAGAGAGATCAATAAAAAGGTGAGACCCTTCCCCTTTTGCATCTGATCAGTTGGTTCATAAAACAAAGTTTCACAGATGAGCAGAACATAATTTAACTTTTGAGAGCATTAAATGAAACCGAATGGACCCGTTGGCTGGGGACCACCTGGAATCCCTCCAAGGACCACTGGTGGTCCCCGAACCACATGGTTGAGAAACACTACTAAGTTCTAGAAGCCATTGGGGTTAGGTCGGGTCGGGTCAGGTCAAGGACACACCCCTCACATATTGGAAGGACAGGATCAGTTACCAGAAACAGAATCTATCATGGTTAAAATGGAGTTTGAAGTTACAATGGGTTTGTATAGAATAGAGCGTCGCAGTCCCGCCCTCTCGAGAGACCCGGAAAATTATTCCCTGTTCATTTTCCTCATAGACTTTTCAAAAAGTATTTATTTAAAGACGTTTACGGCGCGGACAAATTATGACAATAAACACAATGTTTTGGGCTGAACAAATAATTAATAGAAGAAAAGAACGGCAAGTTACGAAACACTTTTCTTCTTTGTAATTATTTGCTTGGTCCAAAATATTGTGTTTGTTGACATGATTTGTCACAACTCCAGTTGGCTTTGTACGACGCTTAAAAGGTCTTTAAATAAATTATTTTTGAAATGTCTATTAGGAAAAATGCATTGGGAATTATTTCCTGGGCATTATGTCTGGACCAGTGTCTTAGTCACCTCCATGTGATTGAACTTTCAGTTTCACTTTGAGAGTTGACGAGGGGACTTCCACTGTGTTCTACACTGTGATGCAATCCATGTCTGTGGTTTGAAATCCCATAAAAGTCCCCCACCTGGTGACATAGCTGTGATGTTTGTGTTTGTGTGTCTGTGTGTGTGTGCGTGCGTGCGTGTGCATAAAGGATGAATGTCTGGTTGTCTGTCTCTCACAGTACGTTCCGATAAGGACGACTCCCTCTCTTCACACAGGCGCCTGGGTTTTAAAAACAACCTCCCTGTCTAAGAAAAAAACAAACCCAACTGGTTCTGTTTTTCTGTTCTTCAATGGCAGGCAAACAGTGAGCAGGGCAATCAAAGAGAGGGGGGGGGGGGGGCTGAGGCAGTAATTCACAAACTCGTTCATGTCAAGTTCAAGGCCATGTATTCGGCCATGGACCCACATCTGAAAATAATGCAAGATTCTTGTCATTGACATGTTTCAAAAATAGCACATCTATAAAAGCTGTAGATCTGCTATTTTCAAATAGCCGACATTCTCATCATAGAGTCAAAGTGTTTAAACTGATGTTGATGCTATATCAACAAATTTTGCCGGGTGATCATCTGGAACTTCGATCCCTCCTCAAGGACCCACTGGGGGTCCCAGGACCCCACTTTGAGGACCCCTGGGTGGGGCCACATGCAGAAGGAGCAGCCTCAGAGACTTTTATTTCAAAAGAAGAAAAAAAAGCCTGGGCGAACGACCCAGGTAATGTGGCATAGGAGTGGGAGTGAACTTATAATTCCCTAACCAATAAGAGTGCAGAGGGGCATCGCTCCAAATTCGGTGATGTCCGCTGTGTTCTACCATGGAGCAGGGAGGACATGGACATAGAGAGGTAGACGCCTCCTTCTGCTCTGGGGCGTATGTGCAAAAGTGAGGGCAAGCTTCCTTGGTTGGTGCTTCACTAGCCTCGCGTAGCCAGACAACTACGCGAGAGGCAACAGTCTGGCAACGCAAGACTAGTTCTTCACCGTGCTTCGGGCCTGACAAGTCCTGGAAAAGACACGCTGTGATTGGCCAGTAGTCACACGAGTGGCAGCATGGCGTAGCGTGCCTTCCACACTTCGGGCGCACTTTCGCCCTCACGTTGACACACTTTCGCCCTCACGTTGACACTCGTCGCTCCAATAAGGCATCTATTTTTTACATGTATATCTATGGGCGAGGGGGCGGAGGGAGAGGAGGAGGCGGGCACATAGGTTGGTGAACCAATTGGGAGCCGGTGTCCGGTTCCAGCGCTAGTTTGATCCACCCCTCTATATGCTGAGAAAGGCCCGGCTACAGAAGGAGAGATGAGAGGAGAAGTGTGTTCCATGAGAAGGAACATGGAGGTGTCAGAGACATGACACACCTGTCAACACTTCTATGAACTAACAGTTTGCTGTTAAACGGGGGGGAGGGGGGGGGTACCCGGGGGGGGGGGGGTACCCTTGACCCCTGCTACAGACAGACAGTCTCACTGACAGACTGACTTATCAATCAGGTTTATGTCTCTTATATTATCTCCATATTTCACAGAAATCAATATATATATATATATATATATATATATATATACAGTTGACCTCTCACATCCAGTTGTCTTTATACTGTACGTAAAATAAAATGCTGCCTACAGCAGCCCTTGCACATCAGAAAGAAACAGAAAGTAAAGAGAGAGCAGAGGGGAGAGAGAGAGAGGTCCAGTTTTATGCTGAAAACAAACCCCATGCGGTGTGGTGTTTTCCAGTTTGAACTTGCTGCTGCTTCTCTGCTGGTTCTTGGAAAACAGGCCCTGCTCTCTGGCTCACACAGAACCATCTGACACCATCCGTCCGTCCGCTCTCCAGAGGGAAGACTTGGAACATAGCAGCCTGACATCATAGCCAGTTGTTGTTCCTCTCCAACACCGACTGCACACTATAACAAACCCTGCAGGGCTGAGGAGAGGGTTGCATGCATGGATTAAATGGCTAGTCTGTCTCTGTGCCTGCCAAGAAAAGCATATATCTGTGTACAGGAAGGAGGCTGTTTAGGAAGGAAAAAAAGGAATGTGCCCTTTCTTTACTCACATTTATCTATTTCTGGGAATTTTTACACTTCTGAGCACTTCTGACACAATTCCCAGAAATGTGTCAATTTCTGGGAATTTGCCTTGTAGTTCGTTTAACAAATGGGAATTTTAATACATGCACTTCTGTGGTCACGTTCACTTCTACTTGGAATTGTGTATACATACAGTACACCACAGTTTTTACGTTACATGATTCAATATTTAGATAGTTGACATTCATTTGATATTTTAGGGAGACATGTAAAGACATTCAGTCTGTCAAGTCTACTGATGATAAAGGCAAGTTTGATAATCCTTAGGTGATAACAGGCTGACCTAGCTTGTAATTTAAGCTATGATGAATAAGACTAAGACTAAATATATTGGCAATTTCGTCAACAAATAAATACTAGACGAAACATGTTAGGGAGGGAAAAGAGATCCAGTAGAACTAAAAGACAAGTCATTTTATGATTAGTTGCGCTCTGAAAATAGCAGATCTACAAGCTCAGAGTACTAAAATATGACTAAAACTAAATACATTTTACTCAAAAGACCATGACTAAAACTAAAGCAAACATTTCTGTCAAAATCAACACTAGACTATACACACTGTGATTTGCAAGTCATCAGATTTGTGCACGATATAACTACAGTGATCAGTAACTCTGATACAACTCTGATACAATGAGTACACGTTGTGAACTTGTAGATCTGCTGTTTCACCAAGTGACGCCACGCAGCATCGTATGACAAAGTATAATGTAGGCTAAATGAGACTTTCAGACAGAGAAACACCTTTAGAAATCAGATTTGAATCGCATTTCAGGTCTGATTCTATGACTACACCAAGATTTATGGCTGGGGTTGTGGTTTCTAACATTACAAATTGAAACTGGGCACTCGTCCATTGTTCAACTGGTGGAGCAGCTAGGGCACTATAATAATGCTGTATTTTGCGTGTCTTAAGTACCAGGTCTTATTCCCTAACTTGAGTAAACTAAAGACCTGGAGGCGTGAATCACGCTTCCAGGTCTTTAGTTTACTCAAGTTAGGGAATAAGACCTGGTACTTAAGATTAGTTTACTCAAGTTAGGGAATAAGACCTGGTACTTAAGACACGCAAAATACAGCCCCATGATGAGTCACCATTATCGTGTAATGATATAACAGCGATACGATACGTATCACTATACATGGTTGCGATACGATACGATTCAATGATTTAAAATCGATACAGTAACTATTTAGAAAAGACATGAAATCAGTGTGAAACATGTGGATAGAGCAGGTTTTTTAAGGGAAACATTTATCTCTGGGAAATACATGGACATTATATTTGAACACATTATGGCCAAACCTGCACCTTGACATGAACACAGAGAATGCACACATTTATCGATAGACCAAGTGTATGGATATGGAATGGAAGAGTAATTAAACCCCTCTTTTACTTTTTTCTTCTTAAAATTGCTAAATACAACGCACAAATGCTTAGTATTGATACAATTGATTATTTGCATTGCAAAACGATTCGATACCGATTCTTTGCATTTCAAAACGATGCCATATACGATACAAAGTCAAAAGAGACGATATTTTGAGTTTTCATTTCAATATACCATATTGTGCCAAATATAAGACGACTTTGATAATAAGACCGGAAGACATTGATAAACAGTGCTCTACAGCGAGTCTATACAAAACATGGACCCAAGACACAATGAATACATTTGATGTTCCAAATAATGTATTCTAAACACGATCCTCTCGACAAATATGACTTTTCTGTTTTTCAAAATCATCAAAGTGTCACTACTTTACTTCAATTGAAAATGCATCATGCGTTGTGTGTTAAAGAGTATTGTGAAAGTGAAGTATAAATTAGGATTTAGTAAGATCATAAAGTATTCAAGGGGTGTTGATAATTAGGGTCATATTGATGACTCATCATTCCCGCATTACGCGCATGACTCATCACATTCTGCTAAACACGAAAGGGGCCCCTTAATATACATATAAAACGTCATTGCATTTGGCTGGTAATCCAGTCTGGCAGTGTGCCGCGGGTTCGACTCCCGATCCCGACGGCCTTCATACTGCATGTCTTCCCCCCCATCTCTCTCCCCATTTCCTGTCAGCCTACTGTCTGTCCCCCCATAAAAAATAAAAATAAAATAAAGACGAGAGCCAAAAAAAAGAACGTCATTGCATAACTTCAATCTGTTTTCAACTAATAACGTGGAAAAAAAACAACGCTGACCAGTTCCAGATTTCATTCAAATGTCCCCGGTCTCCTTTCATAACTGTTCTGCCCATGCAGCCATGCAGGCTAGCTGCTCTGGGTGTATGAAACACGACACACATGTTCTACTTAGCACACTTAAAGGATGATTTAGCATCATGCACGCTGTGTCATCTGGACTCTATGTGAAGTGTGTGTTTCATGTGAAGCCTCTACCCGCAGTTTTTTTCTCTTTTGATCTCCTCTTTTGAATCCCCAGCAAACCCCCCCCCCCCAACACACACACACACACACACACACACACACACACACACACACACACACACACACACACACACACAGCACAGCATAGTAGTATACTTATTACTTATAAGTATATTTTGATGCCAATACTTTTACTCAAGAACATTTTGAATATCAGACTTTTAAATACTTGTAACAGTGTTCATATACGTACATAACAGTATTGGTGAGCTGTAGGCCTACTTGAGTAACAGTACTGTATACTGTATAATACTGTATACTTCTTCCATCACTGGTGCTCACATACAGTAACTGCTGAGTCATGGTCGGAGTCCACTTCAGGGGATGAAGAATGTGTGAAAACGCAACATTTAACAAAGATACAAAATGGGGTTTTTTCTGCCACGGACAGCCTGTTGTTATGCCATGCACCAGTGATTTTACCAGAAAGAATGTAGACAGTAGACGCTTTGATATTCATCTTCAATTTCAGTTTCAGCTGTATGATATCATTTGTTCAGGCAGAACGCTCTTACAGTAACTTCATGATTCAATACATATCCTGTGTCATCATTATTAAAAAATATATTTTAATTTGTACAATCAATCACATATGTCGGGTGATGTTGAAATACAAACGGATTGATTTCCGTTCCAGATGTCATTCAGTGCGTGCAAACAGCCGAATCCATCATGATAATGATAGTACAGCCTTGTTTATTGCATTAGTTCCAGTCCGTCTGTCATCAGCAACACTTTCCTTAACAATCTGCTTCTGCAACAAACTATAGGGCCGCGCAGTGTGTGTGTGTGTGTGTGTGTGTGTGTGTGTGTGTGTGTGTATGTGTGTGTGTGTGTGTGTGTGTGTGTGTGTGTGTGTGTGTGTGTGTACGCGTGCGTGGCTGCGTGCGCATGCGTGCGTGCGTGTCTGATTTGAACAACCTACAGAAAACAAGGTGTTTTGTCTGCCCCATGTGGTAACATAATCCATGTATTCCTTTGTTCAATTTCACCAGCTTGGTTAAATGTTGATTGTTCTTTATTATTTTAATTTTAGTATTGACTTGTTTTACTTTTGTTGTTAAAGCACTTTGTGACTGTGACTGTCTGTGAAGGGTGCTTTACAAATAAACTTGACTTACTTACTTACTTAATTACTTACTTACTTACTTGCACTTACGTGCGTGAGTGCGTGCGTGCGTACAGTACAGTACATGGCTGCACGCTCTGCTCTGCCCTGGGTTCACATCTGTTGATGATCTCCCTGTCATCTGTGTCACCACACCTGTGTGCATGTGCACGTGGCCATGTGTGCCTGTGTGCGTGCGTATGTGTACGTGCGTTTCACCATGTCATACAAAGCTCAGCTGGCTCAATGCCAGGAGGTACAGTGATGTTGTTTTGCACGTCAGTCACGTTCCAGACAGAGCTGATCAATCTGCACTCTCCTTCAACTGGTATTGTTTACAGGTGTGAAAGAGTGGGTGGAATTATTTGTGCAGTCTCCCAATGTTTTGCATTTGTAAAACCTAAAAGAGTCATAAGGGTAAAGAAATACGATTTAGTACATCAAAAGTACATGATTATACTGCATCAAAAGTAATCATCAAACTATAGAAACCTGGTAAAACGTTGGCCAAATTGTCAAATAATAAGAAAGGGAAAAAAGAGAGAGAAAATCGCCAAGCTTGTAGGTATTTTCCACAAGCGTGTAGGTATTTTCCACAAGAAAATCGCCAAGCTTGTAGGTATTTTCCACAATATCTATCTGTGGAACCGAGTCGAACAGAATGTAATTCCTCAACTCTTACAATTCCCAGTGACACACCAAACAGTGTGTCACTGTTTGTCATGCCTCATTCCTTTGTGATCTATGTTTGGGTTCACCACTAAGGTTCACCGCTCAAACCTTATATACCAACTAATTATGACTGATTTGTTTCAGACCCGTTGACAGAGAGAGTACCGCACTCTTTCATCTTGCCGCAACAACGCCATCAAGTGTCACAGGTGCTCATCATCAACACTCATTATGATGATTGGATCATGTTTGAATAACGAAGTATAATTGCCTAAGTGGTAAAAGGCGATCCAAGGCCATTTTGGAGATATAATCCCTCCATCTGATCCTTGGTCTGCCCCGGGGGTTTCCTTCCAGTGGGACGTGCGTCGAGGACCTCCGTAGGGAGACGCTTGAGAGGCTCCTTTCTAAGCGAAGAAGCAATGGTTCTACTAAATAAATGTAAATGGTGCATGTGTTATCCAAATCGCTTTACATAGATATACCCACACATTCATACACCAATGGCAAAGGAAACCATGCAAGGCATCCAACCTGCACATCGGGAGCAATTAAGGGTTCAGATTCTTGCTCAAGGACACTTCGACACTAACTCTGGTGGAGCCCGGGATCGAACCGGGAACCTTGCGGTTGCCATCCTAACGACGGCTATACCCCTGAGCCACTGTCGCCACTGCCACTCCCAGTTTCTCTCGCGTTACTAAACTTCTCACCCTATCTCTAAGGGAAATGCCAGCCACCCGTCTGAGAAAACTAATTTCTAAACTAAACTAATTTCTAAACTAATTTTCTTACTCTTTCGGTATGACCCACAATTCATGACCATAGGTGAGATTAACGAAGATTGCTCGCTAGACAGAGAGCTTCACCTAAGCTCTCTTTTAGTCACAACAGTGCAGTACAGCGACTGCAATACACCGCCCCTGCCGTCCCGATTCTCCTTCTCCATTCTCCCCTCACTCGCGAACAAGACCCCGAGATACTTGAACTCCTTCACCTGGGGCAATGTCTCATTCCCTACTTGGACTTCACAATCCATCGGTTTCCTACTGAGAACCATGGCTTCAGATTTGGAGATGCTGATCCTCATCCCAGCCGCCGTACACTCGACTGTGAACCGGTCCAGTGAGAGCTGAATGTCACCAGGACCACATCATCTGCAAAAAGCAGTACGTCTCCATCACAACAATGTATATGTGCGTCTTACTTATAAGGACCTCCAAATTGATATATATTTGGCTGCCCCGTCTGAATATGTTTCGTGCAAGGAGCCCCAGAAGAGATTTGCTTTAACAAAATTCCAAACTATAAAAAAATGATCAAACACTAACAATAGCCAACATATAAGATATGGATAAAGTGGTTAAAATTATCGCGATACTGTATTTACAAATTTGGACGACCCTAGAGGTGATGACCTCTGCGGTGTGAAGATCCCTCTCGTATATAGGCTGAAATTATGGGATGCTTTTCCCTGGATAACTACATGTTTGGGGGAAAATTAGTGAGGAGGGTAAAACAACATTTAACATCAGATCACGTCTGCACACGCATGCAGGTTTCATAGCCGTCGACTATTAAAAGTAGTCTGTGGTTTGTGATGAAACCTATGACTAATGTAACCTCAGGCCATGAAGACTCGGCTCTATCTGACTGAAGCTCTCTCTCTCTCTTTCTCTTGCCCCTCAAAAATCTACAAAGTAACTAGTAACTAAAATGTTCTAATAATTGTATTGGAGTAAAAAGTACAATATTTGTCTCTACGATGTAGTGGCGTAGAAGTAAAAGTATTGAATTTGCAAGGAAATGCAAGGAAAATATAGCTGATCTAGCGTTCCCTAAGTGTGTAGAGGCCGGGGACATGCTGGCGTTCCCAAAGTGTGTAGAGGCCGGGGACATGCTGCCGTTCCCAAAGTGTGTAGAGGCCGGGGACATACTGGCGTTCCCTAAGTGTGTAGAGGCCGGGGACATGCTGGCGTTCCCAAAGTGTGTAGAGGCCGGGGACATGCTGGCGTTCCCAAAGTTTGTAGACAGAGGCATCGCCAAACCATGTGTGAAAACAATAAAATACTAAGAAATGTATGTGCAGTTAAAATAGAATGTGTAAACAGAGCTATGTCACATTGCAATACATTGGCAACACAATAATTCATACAAAAACGCAACCTATAGGTTTACCTTTGGAAGATAGTGGCAATATTTCAAATGTATTTAAAGGGAGATGCTCTGGTACGGACGGTGCAGATAGTGCAGGCATAATATACAGTTTATACACACATGAATAGCAGTGCTTGGTTGGCGTTCCACTGGACATCATGCTCCTGTCACAACAGCTCACAAATCATGGTGCTGTGTTTGCACATTGCTGTAGGCTACTTCACCCAGCCAGCACACGCATCGAGTTGTTCATTATCAGTGTCATGTTTTCAAACTCTTTGAGTGTTTGTGATATGTATCTTATTGGTACAGACTGTTGTCAGGTAGTTATAGAAAGTGCAGCTCTCTCTCTCTCTCTCTCTCATAAAACCCAGAGCCTTAGATATAGACAGAGTTACGCAAACTGCGTTCACTTCATGGGGACAGTCCAATGGCGACTCTCCTACATAGACTACGCATTGAGCATGGGGATTGGGGACACCCAACTGGGCCAAGTCCTGGACTGGCCCAGTTGGGACTATAGGCAGAAATGCATTGGACTCAGGCAACAGCCCAGCTTTTATGATCTTAAATCCCTTTATTTATTTATCTTTGTACAACATAAACATTAAAGAGACTTTAGTTGTTACTGTACAGTCGTCATGTTGCACACATGCTTAAAATAGCTCTTGTTTGCGCCGCCCTCGTTGAAAACAATGTATTTCCAACTGCAGCTTGGCTCAGCTCAGGCTGCATGAACAGCACTCGAGCTCGGTTTCTACCCCCTCTATATCCCCTCTATTTCTACCCCCTCTATATCGTAACAATGTCTCTTTTGGCTCCGTATCACTTTTTCTGTCTGCACGTCTCTCTCCGTCTCCTTTCTCTCTCTTCAAGTCTAACTCACAAATCAACCTCATGGTTCTCCATGTGTTTATAAACTGTTACCAGACTTTGCTCATCTGGATGTTGTTTTTCTATGTTATGCTCTACTTGTTTTGATTCTATGTTCCGCTTATCTAGATGTTGCATTTCTATGTTGTAGTTGTTATGGTTCTATGTTCATGTATTCCCCAGGTGTTTCTCATGTGCAATCAGCCCTCCTGTGTATATTAGTCTTGTTCCCCAGTCAGTCCTTGTTGGCTCATTGTTTGGTGTCACTCTGCTTTAGTTAGTCTGTATTTGTGTATTTCTGTTCTATGAATTGTTTATTAAATTCCCAAGATGGGTTTTGAACCCTATTCTGCCTGGCTGTCCAGCTGCATTTGGGTCCTCATCACCACCACCAGATCGTGACATAAACCCACTGAGAGACACAGTAGAACACAATAAAGCTCTGGTCATCCTACATACATACTGTAGGAATGGACTGTGCAATCTAAATGTCTCAAATTAACATAATAATTAATTAATTCATAATCTGATCTTCAGAGGTGATCATTCTATTCATGAATAAACATAGTGTACCTTAGCGATGAACAAAGTATGCGTGCGTGCGTGCGTGCACGTGAGTGTGATTGTGAGTGAGGAGCGCTCGTTAGTGCTTTAGGCCCGGGCCTATACAGCAGCTGATGATGGAAAGGTCTAAGGTGGCAGCCCAGAACAGGCTGTCCTACATAAGCCCCCTAGCAAGCTGCCCTCATATATACCTTCTCGTCGTCCCCTAAAGAGCCAGGAACCAAACGTATGGAAATTTGGGACCTTTCGGATCCATTTTACAGAGACAAATAGGATATCCCAAGCTTTCCATATAGATGTAATACAATCAGATTGGACTTCTCTGTCTGTCTCACGAACAGGGCTCTCAATGGAGGGAATCTACAATCTTCTAGAGCAGCTATTTTATAGTATATACAGTACTATAGTATAGTTTGTTGATTTACTTTTTTTTTTTTTTTTTTTATAAAAAAAAAAAAAAAAAGGTCTTAAAAGTCCTTACATTGTCACTTTACTGTCATCTGGGGACCCCTCAAATTAGGATTGTGGTTGGAGCCTCTACAGTGGTGACCGTTGGGCACTGACCTACTTGGAAATGAACACCCCACCCAGATATTATGTCTTGTTTTTTTTTATGCTTATTATGAGTCATTTGTCCGACATGCCCAAATATGGAGTCTATGCGGACGTCAGAATGATGTCAGAACAGGCCAGCTCCATATAACAGGGGCCCTGTCCAGTGCGGCCTTCATCAGGCTATCTTTATCCATAAAGATAGCCTGATGAAGGCCGCATAGGCCGACACGTTGCTATGTTTCCCTCTTAAAGTTTTTTCACTGCATTTGAAGACAGTGTGCGGGTGTTTGTTCTTTTTCAGGGCTGTTTGTTTGGTTGCGAACGCAATGAGCACTAACTATGAGACCCTGCAGATCGTGTCTGTCTGTCTGTGTGTGTGTGTGTCTGTCTGTCTGTCCCGCTGTGACACCACCCGCCCGCCACCAGAGGGCGCAGCTGTAGCACACACACACACACACACACACACACACACACACACACACAGTAGAAAACTTAAAAAAGAAAGTAAGTAATTTATTCTAATTGTTGTTATTGCAATTCACGAGCTGCGTTCGCTTCCAGCGTTTGCGCGTCTTACTTGTATATAGGCTATCCATCTTTTATTCCAACTAAACAAACAGGGAAAACCAAAACAAAGCGATGCCGAAAAACCGCAATCACCTTACCGGAACCAGTAGTTAGGTTGGTTCAAATCTGCTGCCGAGCCAATCAAAAAAAGGGAATTAAGTGGAACATGCCACCTTCTGCAGGCCTGGAACTTCACTGTACTGTTAGACTGAGCATCGATTGTACTGTCCATTAGTCTCTATCTCGCACACCCTCTCTTCTCTCTCTCTCTCTGACTCACTGTCACACTGTCTGTCTCAGTGTCTCTTTTTCAGTCTCTCACACTCTGTCACTCTCACACATACACATTCACTCTGACTCTGACTCTCTCGCTGTCTCACATTCACTCTGACTCTGACTCTCTCGCTGTCTCTCTCTCACACTGTCTGTCTGTCAGTCTCTCTTTGTATACTTGACCTTGGCGTGTCCTTGTCTGTACATCCAATCGGCCTTAACACTGACAACAGTGTTGTTTACGTGGGGGCTCTCTCTTTGTTTACGTAGCCATGCGCCCTGACGTCAGAGCAGAGACGGCCCTTCCTCCCGGGGGAAAAAGACATATAAATCCATGAGACCTGGTGGGGTAAAGTAGACCCTTCAAGCAGTTACCATTACTTTCAGAGTGTGCCGCCTGAGCTGTGTGTATGCAAGGTCACTTCAGTGAGATTGCGACTGTACTGTATATATTGTCAGGGCAGAGAGGGACACGTCAGAATTCTCCAGGATAGACAAGCTCTCTGTCCTGTGCTCCGCGGGGCCCCCAAATCTGTGGACTGATAATGATCGAATCCGAATTCGTGACGTAACAGGTCGTATTTGCTTTCATATATGTCTTTGCTGTTCACATGTATATATCACATGACCATTCAATTTGGGATAATTGTGGGCAATCAATAAATGCCAGATCTTGTGAATCCATAATTTTAAGTGTACAGCCTGTTTATTGGACTATTAGATAACCCTCTCAACAGGATGACGCATCAGCGTGACGACCCCGACGTGATTGAAAGCGGTTATCTTGTCCAGCAGGTTGGGTCATTTTGACCAGTATTGTAGTCTAGACATGGCCCCATAGCTGGCTAGAAAGGGCCTTTAAAAAATGCATTTGGATGCAGATTTCTACCAGCTTGGGGCTGTGTGTAGGTCGGCTTATTAGTTTTATCTAAATGGGGATAAATCAATAAATTTTAAGTGATAAATGTTGGGATTGGGATCACATGTGAACACGCTATGCTCTGTTTGTTGCCAACTGTGTTGTGTTTGCATAAGTGAAATATCCTATACCCGCTGGTATAGCTCTGTTGATTTTGATGTTTTGCTGAAAAAAAGAATGGAAAATGGAGGCGCTCGCTGTAAAAGTATGTGTGTGTGCGGGCGTGTGCGCGCGTGTGCGTGCGTGTGACTCGGTGTGTAAGGGGAAGCGGAAGGTGCGTGCAATGTGTGTGTATGTGCGCCTAGCAGTGGGGATGACAGTGCAGTGTCTGTGCATGCGCCTTTGTGTGTGTGTGCATGCGTAGTTGGATGTGTGTGCGTGCGGGCAGTGTGTGTGGGCATGCGTATTTGAATGTGTGTGTGTGCTAGTGCAGTGTCGTGCCCCACACACCCTGCCACAGCGAGGCGCTTTTCTTATCAGTGTGTGTGCAATGTGTGTGTGCGTCTGGGCCCGGAATGTGATGGGAACTGGTTTTGTTGTGTCTCAGCCTGGCGCCTGTCTAAAAAATATTGATAAATTGAAAAGTACACCAAGTCCTGCCACTCAGAGGAGGGATTTGCGACATTGAGTGGGTCAAAAAAAATGCCAACCTGGGACATGCACAGTGGTGGAATAGGTACTCAGTTATTTTGCTTAAGTGGAGGTACCAATACTGCAATTTAGAACTACTCCTTCACAAGTAAAAGTACGGAATTGAAAAAGTACTTGAGTAAAAGTGCAAAAGTATCGGCATCAAAGTTGTACTTAGGTACAGTACTTAAGTAGAGGTACTTGGTTACTTTCCACCACTGGACATGCACAAGTTGTCCCGTTATGTCAAATCATAAAATACAACCTCCCCAGTTTTTGGGGGACACAAATTACCCAGAGAGAGAGCAAATGGAGTCAGATAAGGTGTCAGTGAGGTGGGTAAGGTTGTGTAAACAAAGGTTGTGTGAAAATAAGCCCTAAAAACAAAGGTTGTGAAAAATGTAGATTTCACCATTTAACACATTGACAGCTCCAGACGAGACCGTTTTCAAAGGGGAGCAAACATTTTTCCTTGGGAAACTGTAAGCGCCATGGTTACAAAAATATAATAGGAGTGTCATAATAATTATGAAAATTAATTGGAAAATAAGTACACAAGTTGGCCACATGGTGGCACTATAAAAGCCCATAATTTTGGTTGGATTTGATTTAATATTTATTGGTTTTATTTTGACTGACAAACATAGACCATGTTCCTCTTCTGACGACCAGTAGACAGATATGATGACCGGCTATTCCCTCTGCATTGGACAGTAGGAAACTGATAGTTACCTGACATGGACTGATTGCTCGCTTATCTTGACGTATAGACAGGTGACATTTGACTTAATTGACTTTTATTTTTACTTTTAATAAAAAGGTTATAACCATTCCATTTCATCATAACATTGGAGAGGAGAAGAATAATAATTCCGAAAAGTGAATTGAAAAATTGCACAAGGTGGCCACACGGTGGCCTGGTAACAGCCTATTTCATGTGTTTGTTTAATAATTATTGAACCGGGAGGCATAAATCATAATTTCCTTTTCTCAAGTGTTCCCTGGGCGCTTCCCCAGATAAGCCACGCCCACATGCATATTATATACTTTTTGCTGCTTGGAATTTTCTTTAAAAAAGACGCCTTTGTGCACTGTTGTGCGCTTCTAAAAAGGGGTTATAGGTGATTTAATAAATATATAAATATAAAAAACCAATCAATCAATCAAGTGGTGCTGTGAAAATAATAATAATATCCACAATATTTTCAGTTTCTCACCTGGCCAGTGGGAAACTAGATAGAAAATAATAGTCATGATAATAGAATAAATAATAATAATATTATTAATAATTGCCGACCACCTATATAAGGGGTCTGGTGAATAGAATTACTAGGTGGAGTTCACTGGGGAAACTGTGGTTCAAGGATGTAACCTTAGGGCTCCATGGTTGAACCTCAAGGTCCTGAGTGTCTAATGAAGGGAGATATCCGGATAAATGTATATTATGTAAAAAGTTATCTGTTTCTTAGACACAGAGGAGCCATTAGGCTATGTCCTGATCAGACAGAGAAGGGGTGAATTCAATAGGTCCTGATCAGACATTATTGTAGAACCGAGATGCCAGGGAAGGCAAAAGCCAGGGGGCTAAGAGATCTGTTGCTTTATAAGCACAGAGATGGTGAATTCAATATGTCCTAATCAGACATTATTGTAGCACGAGGCTTGGGTGATATTGATTTTTTGATATCGGTATTATCAATTACCTTTTTAGGTTGGCTGGAAATTCGGCGTCGGTGCCAGTCAATGCATGGGCACTGAGTTATTAGGCAAATTATAGTTGTTTATAGATATTGATTTCAAATATCGCGGCAAATGATAATATCGATACATCAACCAAGCCTAAGGGAAGGAAAAAGCCAGGGGGCTAAGAGATCTGTTGCTTAGGGCACAGAGATGTAAGGGAAGGAAAAAGCCAGGGGGCTAAGAGATCTGTTGCTTAGGGCACAGATATGCCGGGAGGGCAAAAGCCAGGGAAGGCTAGTCATGACAAAAGAGAAAATTAAGGATCCAGAAAAAGACAAAAAAATAATAAAATAACTGTACATTTTTGATTATGTTCTTCTGTAAACTTATTTGTATGTATATTAAAATGGTTGCAGGTGAATGAAGTGTAAAATATTCACCACGCATATGCACGTGTGTGCACGCTCGTGCATGTGTGATGGTTTGTGTGATAGATAATGTGTGAAGTTGAATGGAAATGTCACGTGGTACCCAGTAGCGCTCGCAAGATACTAAAATTTGTAATTAAGTAAAAAAATACTCCGGGGAGTAGAAATTCACTCTTCACAAAACAAAGATAGCCTTTCTGTCAATACTTTTTGCCATCTGGACTGTGCGCGTTTGTGCGCTTCTAAAAGAAGGGGGAAATAATGTTCTAATGTGTGAGAGTAGGCAGGCCTTAAGCTTGATATCTGGGAAGAAATCAATTTACAAACCATAAGCCCCAATACTATTCAATTTCACATGCAGTGGGTGGGGGGAGAGAAAGGTATCATAATAATCTAATCTAATCTATAATACATAATAATAGTACGTGAACTATGGGTGGGTTGTTTAGGGTAAAATTTTAGTACAACTACTGGAGGGGTGGGAGGGGGCTGACTCGGACTAAATAGTGGGGTATTTGAATGGGGGGACAAAAAGTATGTTGTTTTCAAAGTGTAATTAGTGCAAGTGACCAGAGTGAGTAAATAATAAGTCCAGAATTCAAAAATATACTTAATAAAAGTACACCAGTAAAGCGAATCAAATGGCCCCATGTAGAAGGGCCTTGCCCTGTTCAGTAATCAAACATACTCAAAGTAAAAGTAAGACTCATTGTGTAGAATGCCGAAGTGCAAAGGGAGAGTGTACATTTAAAAATGAGTGTAGGGACAAATAGCCAATCCACAAGCTTGAACGCCCGGTATAGTATATATATAAGTCTAAGTATATTTGCAAAATAAGTAAAGTGGTTCAAATTATGTAGTGGTGAAGTAATTGTGAAAAAAGTGAATACTCAAACTATATAAAAACATCCCAAGATTGTACTTAATTGAGCTAAGGAAGTACGTGTTTACTTTCCACAAGTGAAATATAGTTTAGGGTCAAATTAGGGGAAAGACAAATTGTGATTTTGTACAAACGCCGCATAGTAAAGTTGCAATCTAGCAACACCAGAACTTAGAAGGGGACCAGGAAGGAGGGGGCATAGTCTAAAAATCAACAACACAGGTGGGAGGATATTTGATTTCATATGCATCAGCCTACTGTCGTATCTCCAGAGACAGTTGTACACTCTGTTCCACCAAAGAGACATTGTCGACTGCAGCAACCAGCCAGCACAAGACCACCACCGCTGCTCCAGAGTTGGGGGGGGCACTTGCTGAGAGACATTGAATTGACCGTGCTGCACTGGGTTAAGCACATGGGCCAGACACACACAGCCACCAGACTGCTATGCCACCTACTATGGAGAAAAAGAACTGTTCCGAGTGCTGGGGAGTCACTCACAGAGACACTGACCACACTGCTCAAGGTCATGGGCCAGGGGTGCGTTGCCTGCACCACTCTGCCCAAGTAGAGGCCCAAAGCCATTTAAAATCAAATATTGGACCTGCCACAGTTGTACACAGTAGAAGCATGAGTGTGGATTTACACACTCTCATGACAAATTATAAATGCACGATTGCGTAGGGTTGGGCGCCGCTGGTACAAAAACACAATACTAAAGACAACTAAAATCAAGTGGATTAAATGTAGTGTCATGCAATTAAAGTACCACGATCCAACTATATATATTTTTTTCAAAAGGGAATGCAATTTGGCAAAACCATAGTGTAAAGTAATTGATTGAACAGAGAATCATCCCTCGCCCCCTTCGTAGGCCTATACAGTATATAAGGTATATACACGTACTTCATGAAATACATTTATGGAACGGAGTGGGGGCACGTTCAGCAAAATAAATAGTACAAGTGTGATTAAAAATACACAAGTTGTGTCAATGTAGTGTTTCACATATCGCTTAATAAGTGTTAAAGCAGAAAACAATAAGTGAGATAACATAGAATAACAAATGTAGGTGTCATCAATGACTTCAACATAACTCCAAAGTGTCCAATACTTAAGTGAGAAGAAACTGGAAATCAAATAAGTGCTATAGGCTTAGACGGTCATACACTCGCACCCTAGGGGATAGTTTTCCCGTTTATGCTAATTTGACATAATAAGTAACTGCACAGGAAAGTCATATATATATATATACTAAATGGAGTGAATAAAATTGAAAATAATTAAATAATTTGGAAAAACTAAAGCTTTGTCGGGTTTGTGCCTTCAAGGGGCCGACCATTTGTTTTGGATCAGATATGAGAGAGGTTCAGGAATTTTGGAACAGGGCCACAATTCGGGTAACATTATAGTGCACTCTGCAGCACGTAATAAACATATGTTTACCCCCACTTCGACTAGGTTTGAGCGTGGTCACGCTTCAATGATTGACCAGGGGGGGGGGCAAGTATTTTTTCCTAAAGGGCCAAATGAGATATAGAACTCCAAAAAGGGGGCAGGGCCAAAAGGTTTAACTTAAATATAAATCTTAGTGGTCTTTGAAAAAATAGCTCAAATTGACCAAGTAAGTACAGTACTACAAATTTAAGTAAGTTTACCTTAATGTAAGTAAGATGTAAAGTAAAATGTGTCATTATTCAGTGTCTATGGGGAACTTTGTGGAGTTCCAGGCAAAATACAAACAGGGAGCAGATCTATAGAAGATGCACCAAATAACGATCCCAAAGCAGTGTCCCAAAAGTGTCCACGGACACCTTAAGCAGGGTCCCCATGATATTAATGTATGAGGAAATAATGCAAAATTTCATTAATAGGCCTCATGTTGGTATGGTTGTCGTGTAATTAGATAAATGGAGTCATAAGTAGCCTAAAGTAGGAGTCAATGAGATATTATATCAAGAGATATGTGTTATTATAGTTAAACTCTGGCAGATCAATGTTATGTCTTTTTATCTTTTATTGACCATCTTTCTCCTGGGTCTTCTGCAGTGCGCTCTAAACTGTGTAAATGCGTGCAGGGGGGAACATCTGTTCCTCTAGGTACCCTCCCTCCATAAAAAGTGCATTTTTGCGGAACGCTCAGGAGAAATATAAATATCTTTAATTATTCTTAGTTTCTCCTTCGTCGATCTCCCTAGGCCCTCCCTCCATCTTGGTTATGTGTAAATGCGCCATGGGGAGAACGCTCAGGAGAAATATGAAGATATATATATTTTGTTTCTTTAGATACTTTTCTCTGCCTTTCATCTGCCCTCCCTCCATCTTGGAAATGTGTAAATGCGCAGGTGTTAGAACCAGTTTGAAGTGTTTGACTTATTTGGATATCGTGGCACTGAGATAGCAGAGTTTAAGTGAAAACATGTAGGTTATTGCATAAAAAGGCTCTTGTAACAATGGAGCTGAACCATTTTGGAAAAAATTCTGTACTGTAATGCTGTTCCTGGTGTCTTGAATGTCAATCATGTTGTCAATGGAGTAGGGAGTCTTGACTAGCCGCGTCTAGCGGTCAGTACTGATCCGATGCTTTGACACGGGTTTTCACTACAGTACAGTCGGAAGTTTGTTTTAGAGAGCTCCTTTCTCTATGGTTTAATTAGATTAGGTGTAGGCTACTTCTAATATATGACACCGGTGAACCATAAAATTGTGCACAAAGCCGCAGGATTGACAAGGGAGAGAGCAGCACCATATATTTCCATACTAGTAGCAGCTGTGTGAGTGTTTGTGTTATGGTATGAATGCACGTTGGGCCATTATAATGCCATGTCAACGCAGCAGCATGTAGAGCTGCTATTTTCGGGGGAAAAAAAGTTCCCTCTGGGAATCCAAATTACAAATATGATTAATTTTAAGTGACCTTTCCCAAAGGTTCAATATCAAATCAAGTTGAACTTATAATGAAAACACAGAAAAAAACACGGGGTCAATATAAATTGGGACAATTACAAAAATGTAACACAATAAAAAATAGTGAAAAAATCAAATACTGAAAATAAACGTTCTTTCAATATTATCTCCCCAAGAGAGGTGGTTAAAATCGAGTGAGTTCTAGGAGGGTCATTCTGGCCTGGTATGTGTCAAGGAGGGACTGAGAGCATACGAGAAGCTCATGTTTTTGAATAATTGGTTTGCAAAGGTCTGGGTTGAATCAACAGATGGAATAATTGCCAAAATGTATAATCAAAAGTAACTAACAATTTGTCCCACAGGAGGTGTCCAGGAGGGAGTTCTGAAAGACTTAAATGTCAATAATATGTTTTAATGTGTCAATAATATGTCACATGAAGGAGGGGAGAGAATAACCCTGAGAGTAACCCTAATCCTATAAATTCCCTAATAAATTCTCTACAGGATCAGGGGGACGTCAATGTCTGAAGGTGTAATAGCAGGGGGTACACTCACATACAAGGTCAGGATGCAACACAGACCCAGACTTTCCAGACTTTCCAAATTTTACTTAAGTGGACTACAGACCAAAATTAAGACCCTCATGGACAACAAGGTGTCAAGTTCATATCCAGGAGGGACACCTGGTGGGATTCAACAAATCATTGGGTAGGATGACCGAACCGTGACCGAGCCGTGACCTATTCCGTTTTATTGTCACTGAATAAATGTATCCGTGATTCTGTGTATGTCAATCAAACCGAAGGCGACCTAAATAACTAACTTACTAACATATGCAAAAAACCCAATCACATAACCTCCTTGAATGATTATACGTGCCGGCAAAAAGAATGTTGGGTGCTTCTGTTATCTTGCTGTTGTCCTTGTTGTGGTTCCTCTACAGTTGTCAACAAAACGGTAAGTATGAAAACAAAAACACAGCTACACCCAGTGTTGAACTTCAAATATGTAAATATGAGACACACCAGGAGTTCTAGAACCTTATGTTTAAAAAAATATATATATACTTGTCGATGAAGGGGGGAGGGGAACTGTTTTGCGAGTTTTTGCTTCCATAACAGGTCAGTCAGAGAGTACCCAGGCGGGGTTCATATACCCAAGCACCAAGGAGTCCATCACAACTTCCACCTGGACAGGCTTGCAGGCTTGCAGACGCTGCGGGACGCTGCGGGACAAGGAGCAGTGCCCCATCAGCTCGTGCCACCGCCCCTGGAGCAGAGACGGCCCTGTCTCTGGTTCGAATGGGGGATACGAGTTTGGTCCTAAAATCACCTGATGGGAAGTGCGAACTGCCCTGTCACCTTGTGCCTTGCATACCGGAGCCTAAGCAGTTCAAGGCCTATACGTCGGGTTGCGACTCGCGATAACAATTACCCACTGGACAACAGGATGGATGGGCAAATAAACAATTGCCCATCCCTCCCCCGCGCGAGAACTCTGCCCCCCAAGGGCATCCCGGAGTACAATTTTTGACAACATGTTTTCAGTGTGCAGGACATGGAACAATGCCGAATGGTAGGAACAAAATGAACGTTCCTAGTGGTTGGTTTCCCCAAAAAAGGAGTGGTTTTACTATTTTACAGGTTTCCACACGCATACTAACTTGGTTTTCCACACCACCAGTGTCCACCTGCACGATGCCTCAAAATGATGTCTGACAATAAGTAAAATACTACAAGAAGTTTGATATGTACAATGTGATTTATGGTTGATTTGATTTCCGCATCAGTGACGCAATGTACTTCTATTCATATGATTGACCTGACTATTAATTGTCATTCTTTTTATTTTTCATCTTTTGGAATTCAATGTCTGTGTACCACTAACCCCTGAATGCAGTGTTCTACCGTCCCTGAATTGGTGTGCCCCTCGAACGTCTGTATGATATCTGGTAATTGATTACTCATTACCAAGGAGGGCTGGTGGGGTAAAGTAGACCCTTCAAGCAGTTACCATTACTTTCAGAGTGTGCCGCCTGAGCTGTGTGTATGCAAGGTCACTTCAGTGAGATTGCGACTGTACTGTATATATTGTCAGGGCAGAGAGGGACACGTCAGAATTCTCCAGGATAGACAAGCTCTCTGTCCTGTGCTCCGCGGGGCCCCCAAATCTGTGGACTGATAATGATCGAATCCGAATTCGTGACGTAACAGGTCGTATTTGCTTTCATATATGTCTTTGCTGTTCACATGTATATATCACATGACCATTCAATTTGGGATAATTGTGGGCAATCAATAAATGCCAGATCTTGTGAATCCATAATTTTAAGTGTACAGCCTGTTTATTGGACTATTAGATAACCCTCTCAACAGGATGACGCATCAGACCTGAGAAGACAACAGGGCTAGAAAACCCGCAGGGAGAGACCGGCCCGAAGTGTTTTGGTATGACACCGAGAGACGCGATGGGAAGAGAGTTTGACCACTGACTGACCCTCTCACACAACAGTGTTAATGGAGCTTTCAACAGTTGTTGGGCCCTGGCCCCTGGCCCACATGTTTGGCATCACTGGTTTATATGTTGTTCAAGAATTGCTGTTGTTTACCAGTGACACTTTTGTGTGAAATGGTATGAGTTAGACATGGAACATTGAGTCAACAGGGTCAACAGGGTCAACAGGGTCAACAGGGTCAACAGGGTCAGCAGGGCAGGCAGGCAGGCAGGCAGGCAGGCAGGCAGGCAGGCAGGCAGGCAGGCAGGCAGGCAGGCAGGCAGGCAGGCTTTCCCTGATTTATGACTCGAAGAAAGACTTCTATGTATAGAATGTGTAACCAAATAACTTTGTGTCAGTAATGCCTAATTTATGCGTTTTGTTATACGATGGTGTGTCACGCACAAAATATATGATCTACAAGTCCTTAAACGGGTCGCATCCGCAATGTGTTGGGGGGCTTGTAGATCGGCTGTGTTGCTACAGAATCTGCCTTTTAGTCAGTTGACTTTCAGCCAAAACAGCACAAAATCTATGAGGAAAAGAAACTTTGAACTAATGTCAATAATGGATTATAAAATTATATCAGTAGGCCTACGCCTAGTCCTCAAACCCCATTTAATAACATCGGTTTACAAAACCAATCTTGTCTGGAGGTCCCTGGCACAAAATGTTCAGATGGGGCCCAGGCTGCGACCAAATACATATTAATTTAGGGGTCCTACGTGGCATGAAAAGGTTTTGAGAAGCACTGGCATGAATAATGTGGCATCTAAAGTTTCTTTCTACACCTTATTTTCTCCAGGGGATGTTAGTCATGCAGCTTAATTGGCACACATTCACACCTGGGAGCTGCTTGGTCTGCACAGCCCCAGTGGCGTGCACAGACATTTAGAGGGGCAGGTGCTCAAGTGAAAAAAAGGGCACCTTGTGCAGCGCATTTTGGGGCGGGAACCCATTTTGGTGCTTTAGCTATTTATTTATTTTATCGAAGAACCACTGACATAGAAACATAGCTTTAGATTGTGGGGGCCTAAATAATATAGTAGAAGCGTTTTTTTTATCAAGATTTGATCAATGTCACCGCATGGTCCACACCACTACAAATTAAGAAAAAACGTTTTTTTTTTTTTTTTTTTTTTTTTTTAAGAGCACATTGCCAAAAGGGCAGGGGGTGCTCTAGCACCCCCTATTGTCTATCTGTGCACGCCACTGCACAGCCCACACCGTCTAGTAGTGTTTCATTGTTGTGTGTCTGCCACAAAGTAACTAAATACAGTTACTCAAGTACTGTACTTTTTTAGGTCCTTTTTTTTAGGTCCTTTTTTTTTTTTTACTTTACTGGATACTTCCAATTTTCTCAACCATTGTACTTGTGCTCCACAACAGTAAATATTGTACTTTTACTCGATCCACTATCATTTTTGAAAACATTTTGTGGATTTTGATTATTATTGATTATTATTTGATTATTAATTCCACCACTTCAAACCAATATTGGTCTGAATATAAGACTTTGTTTGTTCCAATGGAAATATCCTAAAAAACGGGGTCGTATTATAATCGGGGACTAGACTATTTGACATTCAATGCTCTTTTTCCACAAATGAGGTCGTCTTATAATCAGAGTCGTCTTATATTCGGCACAATACGGTACTTTGAAAACAGCAGATCTACAAGCTCACAACAAGGCCACTTATCATAGATTTGAGTCAGTATAGCAGTGAAATGTGTGTTTTTAACAAAATGCATGTGTGTGCAAAGGTTTCACACCGATCAGACATACACATAGGCTACAAACTCACACACAACATGCACGGGCGTACGGACGGACGGGCGGACACACAGACAGGAGCGGAAACATAGTCTCCGGCCTTCAGAGGGATTGACATTATTATTCAGAGGTATACAGGGGTACAGTATACGTCAACACAGTTGCATGGTGACAGGAGCATAAAGCACTACTTGTGCAATTACCCCCTCCCAGGTGGTCTGAGGATTTGAACGGCCTGCGTGCCTCCGATCAGGACTCTGGAGTCGAAAGCTATACTGAAGCAGCCTTTTCCTCTCCCGTGTCATGTGAGGTCGCACGTTCAGCTCAACCATGCAACATGAACGAGTCTGCAGGCGGCACTTGTTGAAAGTATATTAACGATTGAACTTAAGTCTAGGCTGCATGAAGCAAACGGCTCTAATGCCGTTACGTAATTAACTAACTAGGCCGATGGTGTATAGGCCAAGCGTTTCTCCACTCCACTCCATTTTTTTATTTTCAATAGGCCTACTTTTACTTCTACTCCACTATACATCTCAGAGACAAATATAGTATATTACTATAGTATAATATAAATAATAGTATTTTTTACTGCGCTATTTGAAAACGTTAAAGTTATCTACTTTGTAGATTTTGATTATTATTACAAACATGCATTAACCACTTCAGCCCTATGCATACTTATGCCTTATTTGAAAATAGCCGATCTGCGAACTTGTATTTTCAAGGTGTTTTTATGTTATTTATATGGAAACTTGTGAAATCATACATTCTGAAGAATAGTTTCACACGAATACTTTTGTACTTTTATGCAATGCAGCCTCAACAGGGCACAAACCTATACTTGTGCCGGTCCCAAGCCCGGGTAAATGCAGAGGGTTGTGTCAATTTACAATTTACAATTTAGGCGTTTAGCAGACGCTCTTAATCCAGAGCGACTTACATTTAAGCAAGAACAAAAGCATGGGAATACATCACATAAAAGCATTTATCATGAAACATGCGTAAGCTAAGAAAGTAACAGTGGAATATCTATATAATGAAACTATACATACACTATACATATAAACTATACATATTTACTACTATGCTATACATATGTACTATGGCGTGCTATGACTATATACAATACAATTATAGTGCTGTCTACATAACATGCTATAAGTCTGTGTCAAATGCTATCTAAGCCAACAGAAATGCTATCTAAGGGGTTAGGGTAAGTGCTATGGGCCATGATGGAGTCTGAAAAGGTGGGTTTTCAGGCTACGGCGGAAGATTGGGAGTGATGCTGCAGTTCTGACTGCAATGGGAAGTGCATTCCACAGTTTTGGAGCCAGAAGGGAGAAGAGTTTGGGACGTGTGGAGCGTTGTCCCGGCGTTTTTAGTGAGGGTACTTCCAGTTTCCCTGCGTTGGCTGATCTGAGTGCGCGGGAGGGTTTGTAGGGTTCAATCATACTTGCAAGATATGGGGGAGCCATACCTTTGGTTGCTTTGAATGCCAGCATCAGAGTTTTGTATTCTGTGCGGGCAGCGACCGGGAGCCAGTGTCACAAAGGGCATCGGACGTAAAACCTAAGCCAATGAAAGTTGTAAGTCACAGTGGTGATGTGTGCTATGGTTGTGACAGAGGAGTTCAATGTGTAAGTGGGTCTGCATCAAGGACTTTTAAGTACTTAGGGTCAACATTTCAGAGCAATGGATAGTGTGGAAAAAGGTCAAGAAATGAGTGCAAAAAAAGTGTCAGGTGTGATGTGTGATAGGAAAGTATCAGCAAGAATGAAAGGGAAGGTGCAAGGCGGTGGTGAGACCAGCTATGTTGTATAGTTTAGACTTTAGAGAGACAGTCGCACTGAGGAAAAGACAGGAAGCAAGGCTGGAGGTATAGCAGAGACTAAATGTTGAGGTTCTTTCTGGGAGTATAACAAAGATGGATGGATCTAGTATCAGGAACGAGTACATCAGAGGGACAGCACGTGTCTTTGGAGATAAAGCCAGGGAGGCCAGACTGAGATGGTGTGGATACATACAGAAGAGGGATAGTGACTATATTGCCATGGTAGAAGGATGTTTAGGTTGGATAACTGCCAGGCAGGAGGCCTAGAGAAAGACCAATACAGAGAAGATGTATGGATGTAGTGAAAGAGGACATGAAGGTCAGATTCACACTGAGTAAGTTTGATTCAATCTGCTCTCGAACACACACACGCACACGCACACACTTCGGCACCCGATTACAATTCATTCAACTGTATTCAACTGTATTCACATTGCATCGATCCGTATCCGAGTACACCGGTCACAAGATTACCTCCATGTTGTGGCTCCGGGAATGGTTGGGTGATCCGCTCCCGGGAACGGTACGCAGCATTCACACTATACCACAACATCTACAGTACCAAGTGGTCCCGAGTGCGCATCCGGGACCGTAGTGTGAATCCGCCCTTCCGAAGTTAGTCGGTGTGAGAGAAGAGGAGGCAGAGGACAGGGTGAGATGGAGACAGATGATTCGCTGTGGCGATCGACCCCTGAAGGGAAAAGCCGCAAAGGGAAAGAAGACTTTTGTACTTTTACGCAATTCAATTTTGAACTGACTATACATTCCAAGTGCTTTAAGGGCGGGGGCGGGTCCCCGAGTGTTTGGGGCGTCACGGCCTGAAAAGAGTGAGAACCACAGCTCTATAATCACCTATGGTATGTTGTTGTCACCCTCCCGTGGCCCGCTAGGCCGCTATACGGTGGAGGGGAGTGGAATTCCGGCATGCAAGGGAGTGAACGTTTCTGCTTAAAAAACACTTCTTCTGCTCAGCCGCAGAAGGAATCACCCCGTCTAGGAGCAAAACAACATCCCTCTTATACAGTATCAGCACGCCCCACGACCAAACAGTCTGATCCTATTACAGTGCATCTCTCCCTCTGTGAAAACACGTGGGAGAGGAACTCCCACACTCCCACACATGACGAGGGCGTGCGTGTGCGTGTGTGTGCGTGTGTGTGTGTGTGTGTGTGTGTGTGTGTGTGTGTGTGTGTGTGTGTGTGTGTGTGTGTGTGTGTGTGTGTGTGTGTGTGTGTGTGTGTGTGTGTGTGTGTGTGTGTGTGTGAGACACTGTAGAGCAGTGGTTCTCAAACCAATTGAAAACATGCAGTGCCGTCACTGCCATGTAATGGTGATACTATTTACGATACGATTTGTACTGTTAGATTAGATTTAGTACAGAATGATACTTTCTCTCACTTCTTGCCGGTGCAATAATAAGTGAAATGAATCACTTTCAACCTGGCATCTCTGTTGGCTGGCCTAGCCTATATCACAAGATCTATACGCTCACAATGCGCTTCAGTGTGTCACATATGTGAGCTTGTAGATTTGCTATTTTTGCTATTTTCGATTAAGTATAAAATAGGTCTTAAAGGACGATTTCATCCAGTTTCAACATATCTTCATAATTATATGAATTGGTCCTCACTAATGTACATGATAAAAAGGTACAATGTTTTTCTACTATAGGTCTGTGTCTCATAGGAGAGCTGGACACTTCAGAAACCCATGTGACTCCCATTGGAAATGCATTGCGAGCTTGCATCAGTAAAAAAGTCTCATGCATCAGCTATACATCAATCTGTTGTGAAGGTGTGAGTCAGGAAATAAGGTTTCAGTGAAAACCACTGGCGGTTTCAAAAATCAAAGAAGAAGTGAAAATAGCCGATCTACAAGCTCATGTCAGCATTGTGAGCTGCTATTTTCACTAGTTTGCAGGTCCCGGGGAGACATCAGATTTCTCTTTGGGTCACAGCAAAAGGCTAAAAGGTTTGGAAACAGCTGGACTAGAGGGCGATGTGCTCGTCTGGTTATTTGTGATCGTGATGGCGGGACAACGGCCTGATCAAAAGTACATTTCTGTTCATTCCACACGTTTCAATAACAACATCATTCACATTCAGGATACATGACACCCCGGCACACTACACAGCGTTGCCATGTCCGCTTATTCTAAGCAAATTTGGGCTTGTGTTTCTGTGAAGTGACTTGTGAATATTGCTGGTTGTGGGTTTTGTTTTTTTGGGGATTATTTCTAAAGCATAGTTGCTTATTTGGGCTTGCTTCATGATGAATGTTTAAACCAGTGTTTCCCCAACATTGTCATGTCAAGGACCTTCCCTGTACCCAAATCTGAAAACCTTTTGTGCCAGTGACCCCATTTGTGTTGCATGTTTCTTAAAAGATTCATAACTTTTTTCAAGATTTGTTGCAGATCTACAAGCTCGTGGATCGGCTATTTTCACATAGCCGATGGACAATGGTTTAAAGTGCTCATAATTAGATGCTTCTTTTGGCCTGGTTTTCATAGACCTGGTTGCTTGTGACTCCCGCAACAACCTGGCAACGCTGACATATACAGTAACAGCCCCTCCCGCCTTGCTTTTTCCTAGAAGGAGCAGTGAATACCCGCCTCGGGGCGTTTAGACGTCTCCCGCTTGTTTTCGTGGGACATAGTGTTCTGTTTTTGCACGTTTCTTTTTTCTTTTTTTTCCCCTTCTTTTTCTCTTTTCCAAAAAATGAACTGGTGTCACGTCAGCCTCAGCTTACCCTGACGTTGTTTTGATGTGTTCTAGCCTGAGAGAGAACCAAGAGCATGAGTGCTTTCTATACTTTCCTTTCCTTAATTCACTGAAAATACATTCCTCAAGTCAGCTCCCCTTTTATGTTTGTCTGTCAGTCAGCCAGCCTGTCTGTCTGTCTGTCTGTCTGTCTGTCTGTCTGTCTGTCTGTCTGTCTGTCTGTCTGTCTGTCTGCGTGCGTGCGTGCGTGCGTGCGTGCGTGTACGTGTGTGAGTAAGGGGTGGTGGGGGTGGGCTTTAGTTAGCAGTCTCTCTCCAGACCTAGCTGGCTCTGAGCCAGAGCTCTCGCTCTCTGCATGAAATAACACGGCCACGTGCGTGGCCTGGCCGCCCGCGTGCGGCCCGGCCCCGAGCCGAGGTGGGGAGGGGACGGGAAGTAACTGCCGTATGTGGTTTACGCATTTAGCACACACTGAATGTATGTGAACTATTTGACTAATCTGCTGCACACACACACGCAGTCACGCACACGCGCGCACGCACGCGCACACACACACACACACACACACACACACACACACACACACACACCAAAAGCAAGGCTTTTGCACACCTACAAGCGACAGGTATGTAGGAGAAGGACAACCAAGTGCCCGACGTCATGCAAAAGAAGAAACACCCGCACACTGTCTTCAAATGCAGTGAAAATGTTTAATAGGGAACCAGCAACGTTTCGGCCTATACGGCCTTCATGCGGCCTTCATCAGGCTATCAGGCTAAAAGATAACTCCGAAGACGAGGCCGAAACGTTGCGGGAATATTAGTAAAAAATAGCAGATCTGCAAGCTCACGAAGTGCCAGACTTGTAAACCAACGTTGTCAGCTTGCAGATATTGCCTATTTAGCGAAGACATTTTGCGTGGACTGAAAAAAGCGGTCCATACAGAGCCAACTTAGGTCCAGTTTACTAAGTCTAAACTAGAGGGTTTAAGTATAGCATTAACTGGATGCACGGATGCATGCAGGGAAAAGCGGCGCTTAACCACTTTAAATGACACTGTGGTATATTGAAAAAGGAGTGGTCGTTTTCTTCGAGTCACCTCCCACGATCCCCCACGGCGGGTCGAGGCTCCCGCTCACCCAAGCGCGCTCGGCAGTGCCTCTCGTGGCTCAGGTCACCTGCAGACAGTGCGTCTCCGCCAGGTGAAAACTGACTGGTTTTCCAATCATACGGTGACATATACAGTATATCATATAGCTATATTTGTGTCCGGGTATAGCACAGTCGGTAGAGCTCTCACCGTTGGACCAAAAGGTCATGAGCTCGATCCTGCCAACTCAACGTATGAGTAGCATGGCTTGGGTCGTGCGGTAAGTGTGGCGCACCACCTCAGCAATAATCCATCTCCCAGCGGTCTAGTGCATTGTGATAATTATAAATGTATGTTAGTAGACTATTTAAATTTCACTATTCCTGACAATCTCTTCACTGAAAATATGTGGAAACGCCTACTATTGAGTCGCAAAAAATTACTTCCTGGCCTTGACAGCCCACGTACACATCCAAACAGAAAAGTGTCTGATTGCATTAAATGACGTCAAACTCACTTTGCCACTCGATTTGCCACTCACTGCATGTGTGTACCCTGTAGGTATATGCTAGGATTGATTTGTGGCACTTATAGATTATCACTTTGTCGTAAGACATATAGTGAGTCGATCTGCAAGTTTTGGGTTTATGTTCTCCCCAGAATATGGATGCTGGGGTTATAAAGTGGTTAATTTATGTACAACTTGATGACACTCTGCATGCATACGACACAATACACCAACCAACACACAATGGAATGCAACATTAGCGCAACATATTGTGAAATCCCATAATTACAGCCTGTTCAATATCATTATCAGTGTTTGTGGAAAATCTCATAAAGCACAGCTGTGTTCCATGGCGGCGACGGCTCTCCTTTAATTGGACCGTTTATAATATTTGTTCAAATTAATTAATTGTTTCAGTGTGACATTGTGAGTTGTGAGCGGTTCTCTGTTGTCTGCTCAAAGAGCCACAAACAATAAGCCTCTCAGAGATGTAAAACAATGGGACACAGATAAAGACGGAACAACGCAGAACAACAAAGTGACAAAATAACAAAGCAACAACACCAACCAAAGTCTTAAAGGGTTAAAGGGTAATGAAACCCTTTGTTGATTTTGTAGTTTGTTTACCAGTTCAGGTTAAAAACTTCAGCATATTATTAAAAACATGCCAGGCTCCCTAAAACTCCATAAACACAATAACTGCAGCTAATTAAATGTACATTGGATTTATTTAGGTCATTGGATTTTCGATAGGTGTGACCATAGATAGAAAAACAAATAGATGCCTCATTGGCCGCTGCAGTTCGTTGAAGCAATGTGTGTCCAGCATAAGGAGGAAGTCAAGGGTGGAAGGTCGCTACCACTCAAGCAATCTGAGAATCCCATCGGGGCAAATAACTACCACTCAAGTGACTACAGGCCAATCACAGCGTGTCTTTTCCGGGAACCTATAAATTCTTTATTGGAATGAAAAAACAAACATTTAAATTGCCTGTGTCTGATTGGCCTACCGATCGTCCCCTTCCGAGGCGCACGCGGAGGCTTGGCAAGCTTCTGCTATGCTTCCACAAAAGCCTGCCTCCTCTCGAGATACACATGCCCCAGAGCCAAAGGAGGCGTCTACCTTTCTATGTCTATGGCGGGGTGTGACAATCTGCATTGTCAATACTGTTGACTGCATGTGTATGCTTGCACATTGACACAGCCGTGTCTGCGGACACACTTATATACATCTCAAGTCCAGTCCACAGCAATGATTTTCAGGTTGTAGTGCAGTTTAAGGGATTATGTTGCAAGTGCATGGTTGAAAGAGTCATCACAAAACAAAATCAGATGTGACTGACAGAACTGGACTTAACAAAGCCATGATTAGCTGCAGCTGTGTTGCTTTCTGCCGTCCCATGTTGTCATCTGAACCGGAAAACAGGCCTATTAGAACTCCACCACCTTGTAACAAGCTAAACATCTAGAATGAATACATAAAACATTTATTCAATGAATGAGCTATGGACTAAAACACATCCAATGTTGTCTTTGAATGCTGTCGTGTTGATTTGACCTCAGGGCATATATTTGGGGTGTCATTTTAGAGCAGGGAGAGGAACACATCGCACACACGCTGCTCTGTCGGACAGCTTGTCCACGGTACAGTTGTACCCCTCTAAAATTACACACGGTTCCACGAAACACACGGGGTGAGGGTCAGGTGGCCCGGTTTGAGAGTGGGGCTGTGGGGCTCGGTTGCTGCAGGTATCCCCATCAGCCAGGCTCAATCTCCCACAAAGGAGAAACCCTGGAAGTGTATGTCAGTGGTTCAAATTGATATGTATTTGGCCACGGACCCCCACTTGAAAAGGTTTTGTGCCTGGGACCTCCATATAGTTAGGTCAAGTTAGCTTAAGTTGTGGCAAATCTGCAAAAGAAATGCTTACCACTAGCTTTCTTCACAGATGTGTTCATAAAGGTGTCTACTATCACAGAACAATGTGTTCCAACCCAACTCCCTTGGGAAACTTTGTGAAAGCTGCTGAAAGTTGGGGTACCATTATCAACCAATATATTAAGGCAAATCATTCAAAATTTCATTATACTTTAAGTAGCATGTGACATGTCAAACTAGGGTTTTTCATGATGCTGAATCCATTCCAAGCATGAGTTTTGCACGAAAATACTCCTTGGGCTAAATTCAGCAATATAGCCCAAATGTGCTGACCTCTTCACATTTGTGATGACGGCTATGGGCATTTTTAGGCAAAGGAGTGTTTTTTGTGCAAAACGAATGCTTGCAATGGATTCAGAATCTTGAAAACCCCCTAGTTTGACCTAACTAATAAGAGAAAATGTGTGCAATTCTCTAATTTTATCAAATAGAAGGTCTACAAGCTGGAGACGAGGGGTCTCCAGCTTGTAGACCTTCTATTTCCAGGGACCCCTGGAGGTCCCTGGACCCCACTTTGAGAATCTCTGGTCTGATAAAAAACCAGCTGTGTCAGGTTGTCAATCAAAAGTGTCAACAGGTGGGGATGAAAGGTCATACTTGTCAATGGTAGTCAGGTTTCGGAACTGTCCACAGCCCTCCTCTGAGACGCGGGGTGACTCGACACAAATAGTGCCATCTTATCGTTAAATTAATTAGTGAGGACCAACTGTATGAAGATAAGGTTGAAAATGGGTGATGTGCTGCTCCTTTATGTAAAAGTACCAATACCGTAATATAGAAATACTCGGTTACAAGTAAAATGCATGTATTCAAAATTGGACTTTAGTGAAAGTACAAAAGTAAACGTATGAATGTCCCATTTCACAGTTTTTCCAAATCTTTCAAAAATGTTTGTTATTTTCAATAAAAATAGCAGATATAGAAGCTCACAGCAGTGTCTCATCGCATTGCATTGTGAGCTTGTCAATCAGCTATTTTCAAATAACCAAAGTATAAAAAAGGACCATAGTGCAGTATTGTATAAAATAGGACCATAGTTTAAAGAATAAAAAAGGGAAAACTCCAAGTTAATGTACCTCAAAGTTGTGATAAAGTACAGTAGAGTCAATGTAATTAGCTACGGTACTTTCTACCAATGGAGAGCCAGAGGAGCTGCGAGCGTGGTGTTTCCCTGGGGAATGTAAACACCAGCGTTGGAGGAGGAAACGGAAATCTCATAACATCCAGAGGAATTATGAAGCTATTATGAGTGGAATTATGAAGCACTTTATTATTCCCCAAAAACATCAGCTAAGCTCTTGCTCTTGGCCTGGCCTCTCTTCCACAGCTGTACAGCATGATGTGACGTCAAGTCAAATACCTGCCATGTTTTGGTGTTTAACCACTTCAACTCTACTGCAGTGGTTCTCCTCTCAACCATTTCAATTTCAAGCTCTCTATAACTGTTAGAGCTAGTGTACAAAGAGAACTAAATGGTTCAATTTGTACACTCTCAGTCAGAGTCACAGACTGATAAGGCTCGAATGAGATCGAAATGTTGACGAGCAATACAACTTGCTTTTTCCAGCATCACATGTGTGCAGACTGCCATAATACCATTGCCCTACTGTCATGCTTGTTCACTGAGGTCCCCCAGGAGTCTGCTCTTGACACCCTCCTTTTTTCACCTCAACACCAAATGCTGCTATAAACATAGCCAATCTACAAGCTGTCTGTCCCGTCATGATGTGTCATCTGTTTTTTCTCCTCCGTGGGTTGACCAAACAACCTACATTTGCACATGGGCCATATTGACCATTGGAATATGAAGTGAAGGGAGTGAGGAAGCATACTGTACTATACCCAAATTGTTCCTGTTTATTTGCATGTTTGTGAACACTTACTCAATTAAGACTGCTGTGGGTGGAGTCAGGGGGAGTGACAGAGAGCAGTGCCAAGGGTAATCGATCAGCAGGTGTTGCCAATTGTTTACCTTTTCCCAAATTTAAGCTGTTTATTAGCATTGTTTTGCCATGAATCTGTAGTGCAGTCTCAAGTCTGCAGTGCTCTGCACATAGTTTAGCCGGTGTGCCAGTCCTACCCAGTCAAACGCAGCTAGTCTCACATGGTCAGAACCTGCACTGATAACATCCAGCAACAAGGTTAGTCAACATGTCCATGTTTTGACAGAGAGAAGTCAGTAATGCTCTAGCTGGGCTGTAATGGAAGTTTATGTGTGATGGTTGGGGGTCAGATATTGATGATGTAATCGTCTGCATGGTTACACTGAGACTAGATAAGAATGTGCTGAAAATTAACTTGTGTTGCTGATAAACACAGGAGAGCACAAAGTGACAGGTGGATGGATCACAAAATAAATATACATGTATTTGGCCTTGAATGGAACCAAATGGACCTTTACCGGTCCATTTGGTTCCATTTGTATTCTCTCATAGTTACGGGGGTCCTTAATACGTCTGAACACCATTGTATTAACACATTAAAAAGCATCTGTGTAATTTTTAGATTTTAGCGGTGGCTATTCAAAGATCACAGCGCATTTTGAGAATCGCGCCTCAGGTCTTTAACCAGCTGTTTAAGGCTGAGTTCCAGTGACGTCACATGTGTCATCACAACACGTCTACAGGCTACAGTACAGGCATCATACCATCTCCGATTGAGGTCCTGAGGGACCAGCCTTGTTATACATGGGCGCCAGTGGCTCAGGGGCCAGTAGAACAGCAGGTTGGGAAAACCGTGAGGTTGCCAGTTCCATCCCGGGCTCCTCCAGAGTTAGTGTCGAAGTGTCCTTGAGCAAAACGCTAAACCCCTAATTGCTCCCAATGTGCAGGTTGGTGCCTTGCATGGTTTCCTCCACCATCGGTGTGTAAATATAATGCACAATATATGTAAAGCACCATGGATAAAAGTGCTATAAATGCACCATTTACATCAAAGGAGTCATTCATAGAAAGAATGTTCTCCTCTCATGGCCCTCGTTTGCAAACGAGGGCAAACTTCCCACGACTCACAAAAAAAAACATGTTTTCATTTTCTTAACATCATTTTAAAAAAGAGTCAGAGTGCACTAAAATACAAGCAAAAAAAATTCACAAACATATAAACAGATAATGACTAATAAAAGATTTGCACTGCTGGCGAAGTGCATGGTAACGCTGACTCAGCACTTGTCATAATGATATTTATAGCCCTTCCAGCAAGTGATTAAAACAATGGAGAATCAAAGTAAAAGTTCAAACGAACCAAAAACAATAAAAAGTGATAAATAGTCTGTAGAAAGGGCCTTTGAGATTAGATTTATTAAATGAGCATTAACCGCCGGAAGAAGCTGCAATCAGTACTTTGAGTGAGTACTTTTCAATCATTTTACTTCTACTCCACTTTATCTCAAAGCCACATATTGTACTTTTACTACACTATAATTATTTGAAAACTTGAGTTACTGATTACTTTGTAGAGTTTGATTATTATTATTACAAAACCAATTCAGACCTCTTTGGCTAATATACACGCGTTGTGAGCTGGTAGATACTATTTTCAAGGACTTTTATCCATTTATATGTTTGACAATGTGTTAAATGGGACCGTCTGCATAATGAGTACTTTTGTTAGGCCTACTTTAAGTATATTTTGATGCCAATACTTTTGCACGTTTACTCAGTATTGCTACAACTACTTTTACTTAAAGTTAGAAAAATAAAGTACTTCCACCACTGTAAACAACCAACAGCTCTATTGTGATGTCATGCTCATGTGAACAATGTGCAAACCATTCTGAATGTCCGTATGGCGTAATTAGGCTGAGGTTATGTTTTATGTTGACGTTTGTTTATGCTGACGTTTGTGAAAGTGAATGACTGATTATTGGAAGCATTTGGAACAATGGTGGTGTGGTGTACACTGTACAGTACTGTATGTTCTGTTCTTGCTGTATGTTTCCTAGCTAGCTCTCGTTTTGTGCGTGTACAAGTTACAACAATGCTGATAATAATGCACCACATATCCGGAACGAACAACACAATACTGCAGGTCTGCTACAACTCTGTTCTTTTCAAATCAAAGCTAAAGATTTTCAGTTTGCTGATGCTTTTTGCTGAGGTTTGTTAACACAGTTTGACTGCTAAACCCAAGTTTCTCGACTTAACCCATTCTGGCATTCTGGGCGGGAACCCCTTTTGGTGTTTTACCCCTTCATGCCGGAAACCCATTTTGGGGTTCTGTACAGTATGTATTCAAAAATGCACTTTGGCTTTGTAGGGCAGTATTGCCAGTGCATGGTATCAGGTTCGGTGTGGCGGTACTTGTATTCTTTATTTTGTTTTACTGAGAATAAGGTTAGAAATACATTTAGGGTTAGGCATACTTTTACTGGGGTTAAGTTTAGGAATAGTTTATAGGCAGAGTTTATGGGCGAGTTGGTAAATGGGCGACTCGAATGGTATTCTTGCCAGTATAAAGTGTGCACGTTGCATTAACAGCCTTCACATCAGTGCGTGCACGTTGCAGTTAACAGTCTGGAATCTGGATCAGGGTGTGGTGTTAGGAACAAATGTCCTGGCCAGCACACAGCTGCCCCTTTCATAATAGGCCATTACCTTTTTAAAGGGACAGTACGTCTTTGTGTCCAGTCTGTGGGACAATAATGGTGCGCTCAGGGCAAATCCCTGAGGCATTCAAAGACGAGACAGTCGGCGATGATTGTCTGCGTTCTCTGTCTGTCTCTCTCTCTGTGTGTGTGTCTCTCTCTCTCTCCAGAGACAAAACACTGTTCTGACTGACCGTGGACCGTTCCGCGTGCAACCTCTCCAAGCAGACAACACACACAACACAGACTCTGTTCAGAAATGTCACAATGACTGTGTGTGTGTGTGTGTGTGTGTGTGTGTGTGTGTGAGAGAGAGAGTGAGAGAGAGAGATTAGGATGTGAGAACTAGACATTGTGAGGACAATTTTCCTGGAAAGGATTCAGGTTGGGTTTAGAACCAGAGGTTACGTTTAGCGTGTGTTTGTGTGCGTGTGTGTGTGTGTGTGTGTGTGTGTGTGCGTGCATGCATGCGTGCATTGACTGGGACACAACAGTGTGTCAGTTTGTCTTCCTCCTCAAAATAGTGTTGCACTCATGCTGAAATCTAGGATAGGCCAGAATAAAGGAAAAACAGGCGTGCGTGTGTGAGTGCGTGCACGCGTGCTGATGGAATGTACACTAATCTTGCGAAGGAAAATAAGAAAAGAAAAACAGGACAAATTGCTTCCTGCAGCCAACCTTGACACAACGTTGTCACAGTCATGTCTCCAGGGCGGGGCCTACGGGGTTGTTATTCTTCCTGCCCTGTGTTATCTAGGATGGGAAGGATTCATGACAACCTGAGCTGGATCCTAATAATAATGTGATCACCTCTATAGCAGCGGCAGGCTTTTAACCTGCACTCAAACCCAAACAGCCATGAGTTGGTTCTGTAGCCTACTTGGTGCTCTCTTGTTTCCTTCTACACCAGTGGTTTTCAACCCTTTTCCATATCAAAGCCCACTATTTATCCTGCATTTGAGCCACGGACCACCATGGCATATTTTATTATCACTGGATACAATTTGTCCATGCTGCACTGTAGGAGAGCTAACCGGTAAACGTTGATCAAAATAAGATCTTTTTTACACGTAGTCTTCTTGTAGCCTAATGCAGGTGTGTTTTTTTTTTACACTTTATTATTATTTTCCTTGTGTGACATTAAACATACATGTAATAATTGTCTCCACCAGGCTGAAGGCATGGGGAGAGAGTATGTTTTGCACTCGTGTGTGTGTCCGTCTGTCCGTTACCAGCTAATCTCCGGCACCGTTAACCCGGTCGATGCCAAACTTTGCACACACACTCCCTAGATGCCAACGATGAACCGTTGCCCCAAAATTTCCAGAACGGCCTGTTATAGCGCCACCAGGAGGCCGGCTTTTGTAAAACACATTTTTTTATATTACTCCTCCAGATTTTGTCAAAAAATCCTGCAAATCGTTATACAGTATCTCCATAGTCATGCGCTCAAGACGGGTCTGTCCGATATTCGAGTTTTACGATTTATGATTTGGAAACCAAAGAGTGGAAGAACAAATCAGCAGCTGTCAATCAACAAGCCCTGTGGTGCTGATTGGCTCTTCCACTTTTTGGTTTATGCAAAAGTCTTTGGAGCTAAACCGGTCTGCAGAAGACACACGATAATGTGAATACACACGGCCAGTTTACCAGGCTACAGAGTAGGAACTGTATGGCTCAAATGGTCAACCTTTTTAAGAGAAATACGTTGGTTCAAGATGGTTCATAGCTTTAGGAAATGATGTGCATCATGTGCAGGATACATTCTTCTGTTTCTGCTGGTGCCATGCAGATAATGCCCAGACATTGACAATTCCCCTTTAACCATAATATTGCGCTTAAAAATGAAAAAAGACCTTGGAAGTGAAGTTAGAAAAGGGGTAATTTTGGTTCAATTCAACAACATGGACTCAGCCCAGCAGAGATATACGGCGAGTTTGGTCATCTCCGCTGTGAGTAATCAGTTGCCGAGGCGCCAGATTTTCCAAAGAAGCCCAGAATGTCCCCAGGGTCAAAGCAACAGGCAGACGATAAAAACACTGTGTCTTTGTTGTGACAAAAGCTCAGAGCATGGTTTTATTACTGTCAGAGAGTTGGATCATCCCAACGTGAAAATATACACACATTCTGTAGCCTGTTCGACAGGAAGACATTACACACTCTCTCATTCAAGGAGAAAAAATAAGTAAACACAGTATGTTTGGCCTAGCTGATTTGTAAAACACAGAAACCTGATTTATATGCTCAGTTGCGCGCCAGTGTCTCATGCCAAAATACCAGCTCAAAACAACCTCACTCTTGCAGTGAGCAGAGCCATCTAATAGAAGAGTTGCGATATTGAGGGGGGCAGAAAGCAGCCCGGTCACGTGGTTCATGACTTCATGTACTCGCACGAGCCCATAGACTCCAATGCATTCCACTTTTACAAAGGTTTTAAAAGTTGAATTTGAACTGGGGACACCCCCTCCCACACAAGCACTTGTCAGGGAGGGGTGTCCCCAGTTCAAATATGATTATTTTGGGGGTTCGCGGTCTGAACAGTTAGGGAACACTAGCTTGGTCTAGGTCCAAGCAATAGACGTGGTGAGGACACGTTTCTTGGTCCTCTAGGAGGACCAAGAAATGTGTCCTCACCACTTCTATTGCTCACATACATGGGGATGCTTGACCATTTGTTTTCCAAGTACACACACATACATGTATGGGAACACGCACGCAGCCATGCACGTAGACATGCACACAGCCGTGCACAGTCGCACACTACTCGCAAACTCCTCCATGCCCCAGTTTATTTGCCCTTTAAGTCAGTGCTGCTATTTGTAAACGTGGGAATGCCCTGCCATGGAACCAGTCAGGTCTTGACCAAGGGAGAACCTTTCCACAGCTCGGGTAGCCTCGGTCCCAGCCTTACACTCATCTGCGAAGAGAAAGGCCTGGTCACAATATAAGGCAGAGAGTGCATAGGCGGAAATGTTGGGACGGAAAACATCCGTCAGATGTATTTCCCCCAGATACAATATTTCTTGTATTACTTGTTTCATTCACGGAGAATGTAAACAGATTTGTAAAGCGTCAACGTCATTTCCTTGAGTGGCTTTTCCGCCCAAATCCCCCTATACTTCCGCCAAATTTCAGCTATGCACTCTACAGCGTATGTTGTGCCCAATGGGCAGCTCTGGCCCTTTTATGTGATGGTAACTTCATTTGTTACGTTTTTATGTGTTAATGTCATAGGGCATTTTGAGAGGTCAGAGCTACCCGTGGTCAAAGATAGAAACACACTGCAGTCTGCAGCATGTGGTATGAAAAGCAATGTATTGCAGGCTTCTTGGACCTGGTCCATTTCTAGTCAACTTCTGCAGTCTCTAGTAAACTGTTTTATTCATACATTAAAAACATTTAGCTAAATTACAGTTCACAACACGTGCTCCATAGTGTTGTGAACTTGTACATCAGCTATTATTGGCAGTGATATATTCTTTTGAAAGAGTGTTTCTGGGACAGGGACTGTTTTACATGCTTATGATGTGCCTTGAGATTTGGACTCGTTCTTTTGTTGCCTTGCGCACAAAAACTTTGAAAACCAGGCCAAGGAAGATGAAGAAATTGTTTCATTAAATGTTTTTTCTCACCAACTATTCATATTGCTTCCTAAAAACTTGAGCATCTGGTTTGGACAACAGCTTATTAGGCCAAGAAATTGGGACTGTTATAAAACACACAGAGTGCATTTCCCCCCTAAATATAGGCCACGCTCTGTTTCAAGTATGTACCGTACGCCCACCGTGCAAAACAGTGCTCGCTGTGAGACTGAACATACACACTACACAAAATAACACCTCCATACCTGACAACATGCCAAGGACATGATACATCTTTGTATAAGACTCATTATTAACAAACTAGTCAGGAAACATTCATGAAAACTGCCATTGAAAATGACAGTAGAAAGAGGATGTTATGATACTATGATGTGTTTATCCTCAGTTGTGTGGAACAGGTTACCTGCAAGCCTTCATTCAATTTACTCCATTGTTAACTGCAAGGCCTCCACAAAGAGCTGGCTGAATAGCAGCCGGAACTTTATTCTAAACATCAGTTAGTTGCCGGTTCCATTTACATTTGCAGGTTCCATGTTGTTGTTTTGTTATTTTAATTGTCCATACAATTACACACACCAGTAAGACGCCCTGGGTGGCGAGAAGCGACCTTGCCCTGCGTGCACGCATCCGCCTGGGTGGCGGCAGATGGCAGACTGCTGGGCGAGCGCTGGTGCGTTGGCATTGGGGGGGGGGGGGGGGTTAGATCAACATATGGAATTAATTCTTTACTGGCCATACCTGTATATCGCTTCTTTAACCTCATGCCATCTAGAAAAATAGAGCATGTGTAAACAATCTTGTGAAATCGTGCGATTCCTTGCCTTCCACATATTTACATACATATGTACAACTACCTGCTGATGATGATAGTCAGCAGTGTTGGTAAGTAACGTACATTTACTTTTACTGTACTTCTTCTACCCCACTAAATCACAGAGGCAAATCTTGTTGCACCACCGGAATAATTTAACAGCTTCAGTTACTTAGATTTAGAAAACATACATGAACCACTCAAGGTTCATGTAAGACATTGATATAGCCCAATCTGGACGCTATCAGACCCACATCACAGATTAGCACGGTTGTTTTGATTCAGGGGCATTTGAGCGGGAGCATTCCTGCAGCGAACCCTGCCCTTGGCAATGATACGTCTTACTCGAGTTAACTGTAGAACATATTGTCCTGTACCATGCATACAGCTGCACATGATGCACCACTCAGGCACGGGTGGGGGACTGCGGGGCAGAAATAATGCCTGTGGTCTCTTGGTACAGTATATGCTCAAGACTGGCATCCAAAAATCCGATTTTAAATTGGAATCAGATTGGTTTGAAAACATAAAACTGAAACATAACATAAAACGAACACATGCCGATTTGATCCAAATTGAAACACTCGCCTACTGTATATGATTTGAAAGGCAATTCAAATAAGATTTCTAAAGATATGTCCGTCTAATTTATACTATAATGATATAATTTATAACATCTGCCGTGTTCAGCAAGTGACACGGAGTATAAATCAAGCATTACTCACGCTTGTCTATACAGTATGATAGATGCTATAGAGCAACCAATGCAAATTAATGTCTTGTAGTTTGGACAGTCAGTCCTAAAGATCAGATTTGAGAAACTTTTTTTCTCTAACAGTAAAGTAAACATGAAATTAGAGTTATTATAAACGTCTTTTATTAGAAAAAAAACCAATTACAAAACTTTGGCAAGTTCAGAGAATCAATAACAGTCATTTGTATAAAATACATTCGTTGTTTTTGAAGGCGTTGCGTCCGTAACATCTACGGTGGAACGACTTTACCCTGCAGTTTTCACTCATAACTCCCATACAGACTATTTTTGGAAGTGAGGATATTATAAAGAAAGGAGAAAAAAAAAAGAAGGAAAAACCTAAATCCTCAAGTTGGAATGTTCTTTTTCCATACAAAGTGGCATCTTCTCTACAGCTCTTAAGGCATCACTGTGGTACTGGGGTGCGTGTTGTGAGATACACACGGCCCCGGATACACACACTTACACACGTCACACACACGCACGCACACGCACACACACAGTGCTGTAGAACACAAAAAAAGGCACGAGGCATCTGGCTTGCATCAAAGCGTCCTGCCCAGCGGGCTCAGAGCAGTTCCTGCCACCGCCTCTCTTTTTAGCAGCTGGGAAAAGCAAATCTGTGAACTTTTTCTTTTTTTTTGTGCTAGTTTCAACACAAACCTCTCATCTGTTATTGCTCTACAAGGAGACGGCCACATGTCACTGTCTTTTGTTTGCCCGAGACAAGCTTACACCTTTTAACAAAACGTGTGCACCACTTTATGAGCACGTATAGGGCCTGGCAACAGCAAAATCTCCTGAATTAGTTCACATGCAAAACAATTAAACCGTTTGTTCTTTATCTTTGTGCCGCAGAGCGCACGGCTGCTCCTTCAAACACATGCAATCATTTGTTTTCCACAGATACTTAAATATGCATTTGTTTTCCCTTTTGCATATCATTACCTGCGATGCATGCATTAATTTAAATCTAACGTGTATACCTGATGACTTGCTCTCACCTTCCTCTGCCATGACGTTACAGACATGTGCTTACATCATTATCTATTTGATTAACAGTAGAAATGGTCATGGCAGACCACTCTAGTCACAAAGTACGCATTATTAACACAATAACACACTTGTTGACTAGGGTTCTTGTGTTAGCCGCTCTGTGTAAGAGCGAAGGCTAAAAGCCTAAATCGTGAATTGTTCTCTCTTGGCGTCATCATGAGAAGACAATTCGCTCACTTGCAGATGAGCTCTGAGCGGATCAAAGCATAATTTCAAACCATTGGTGGTCTGTGGCACCCATCTGCAACTCCTAACTCTCACCGTATAAACATCAAGTGACCTTAAGACCCCCAACAAACAAGATGTCCCAAGCTCCATCCAACTCTGAGCAAGCTTCTCGTTGAGGGATTCGTTGATTGGGAGGACAGTTCCATGGGCTTTTCTTAACCCAAAAAGCCAGAACAATCACTTGGGGGGAGGAGGAACAGGAACCAGTGGGGAGAAGTTACATCCTTCTTGATTTTTGTTTGACTTAACAACAGTAACGTGTCCCTCTGTCTTTCTGTGCTGGAAAAGAGTCCAGGGGTGGGTCTGGGGAGCTTCTCCACCAAACAGAAGGTTCCTGTGAGCTCCTCCTCTCTTCTCGTCCAACCTCTCCGTGGCTCTCCAGTCCCTCTTCTCCTCATCAACAACTGGAGCCGCGTCCACAAGGGGCCGGAGGCCATTTTCGGAGAGACGTGATCCGGGAGAAGACAAATCTCTTGATTCGTTCGTTGTCTTTTTACACTTTTAATTTTAAGTCGGGCCGTCGCTGAAGGCTCGGGTTGGGGCTTGTAGTTCAACACGTCATGCAGCGAGGTCTCATGTTCAGAGGCTGAGGGTTGGGGTCAACCTGGATGCAGGAGGGAGACAAAACATGGATGAGAGTCTAGAATAAAATACTTTGTAGACACATCAATTTAATTTGTTTGATAGCTAAATAGCTAAATATTGATAGCTAAATATTTCAAGCTGTAGCCTTACACAGCCAGATCTCAGCCGACTGGTATATCTGGTAACATCTAAATTAAATTAATGTACTAGAACTGGGTACAATTCAGAGCTTTTAAAAGAGCATTAGGAGGATGGCCCTTCGGTTTTCAAAGCAGTAGGCATAGGTTTGTTAGTACTGCTGGTTTTCTCTGCAGTCCTTCAGGGCTAATAAAGTATACATCTATCTAAAAGATCTTTGATCGACTGACTATCCAAGCTGTAATATATTCAGTCTCTTTCAGTTTGACTCTTTCTTGAGCTTTCATTGTTTCACTTTCACTCAAAGTTATTCTAGACTCTTTTTTCCCTCTGTGATGTATGTCTATAACAACAACTAACCCAAAACTAAAGCGAACAAGTTGACGGATAAGCGGCGTGGTTGGTGTGTGCGGCCGGCGGGGAGATGCTACTCACCTCACTGTAGACCGGAGGAGGCAGGAAGCGGAACTCCTGGACAAAAGCCATGAGCGGCCGCTGCAGGATCCCACTCAGGTCGTCCGCCGGGACGGGAGGGGGCGAGGAGGTGCGCTGCTCTGCCTCCTCCTCTGTCACCACGGAGCTGTAGTCAGGAGGAGCTGAGGGAAGGGACAACAAAAAAAGTGAGATTCTGGGTTTTTGTGCTTGCAGATCTGCTATTTTTTTAATACTTTTGTGTGATGCTGTTGTATGATCAAGTAGGACATTCATTTAAGGAAAAATAATTGTTAAAATATGGAGAATGAGTCAAGATATTAGACTTACGCTCAGGCTGCTCCGGGATGGCCAGGCGAAGCCACTCCAGGTTGACACTGTACTGGCTGCTGACGCTGGAGGTACGGCTTCCAAACGGGTGCAGAGGGATGGTGCCCATGACCAGCGGCAGCTCCAGGCACAGTTTGGACGTCCCGGGAACATCCACACAAACCTGAGGAAAAGCAGTAGAGGGGGCCACTATTAGAATGACGTGGAAGTTGGAACATAATGAACTTGTTGTTGTAGAAATACATGCTCTCGAGGGGTGTAAATGTATCAAACAAATCTAACTGATTTAAAATCGACATTAAAATCGATATGGAAGAAGGTACTTTGCAACCGTCCGGGTTGTCTAACCTAGCAACCAGGATTAGAATGATCCAATTCATTTTGGCAAGTGTGATTTATTGAAAATGTTATCGAATTGTACGCTTAATATAGAATGTCAAATCGAATCATGTATTTAAATGCTCAACTTGCATCGAGTGGCCAACGAGACTGGAGAGAGCGACGCCTTACCTTGAGCATGTACTCCACTTTGATGATGCGGCACTGCAGGATGGAGGGTCCGACAGGGGGGATCTTGATGGCGCGGCCGTGCCACGTCTCCCTGCGGCGCGCTCCCACCACATCGCCGCTCAGCGTGGCCACCACCGAGCGCTTCTGCTTCATGGTGCCCCGGGCGATGAAGGTCTGCGTCTGGGTGATGTAGGCCTTGGGCACCACCGAGCGAGACGTGGCGTTGTCGAACTCTGCGAACACGGGGATCACCTCGCCTGAAAAACACAGCGGGAGGAAGAGAGAGAGATTAAGGACTGTGGCTCCGTCATGGTGAAGAGATTAAGACAAGTATTGTTTAGACAGATGCACAGTTCAATGTTTACCTGTGATGCTAGTTTCTTAGGAGGCACTACACTGTTCTCTCTGCACCCCACTTGTGTGATATTTACCGTGTTTACTCTGCTTATTCTCACTTTTAGGTCGCTCAGGATAAGAGCCTGTATTGAACTTTTAGCTAGCGTATCGACACCCCCAGAACTTTTCATCTATTCTTTAGCCTACCCATGTGAATCTGATGGGAATCTGATGGGACATCAATTAGAAATGAGCTCTCACCTGGCGTGTATCCCTTGCGGTCGATCTTAGCCGTTATGGACACCTGTCCAAAGTTGCGGTACCACACCCGTGCCATCTTGTCTTTGGTGCCGGCCTGCGGAGCCTGAAATGACCAAAACACAAGCATTGTTTATGTTTACATGAATGAGAAAACTCTGCAGAAACCAGAAAAAGGTTTTGTCACAGTATTAAGCTCAGCAAGTTTGTTTCATCAGAGAAATGATAATGCATATGGGGTGAATATCGCAGATTCTCACCATGTAATTTCTGGTTAATGCTGGCAAATTTGTATCCGATATACATATATATTCAATTCAAATTATTTTATATTTAATTATTTATAAATGTTATTATAAATGTTATTTATATGTTATTTAATGTTATTACAAAATGTTATTATAGTGCCAAATCACAATTTGTCTCAAGACATTTTACAGAGACCCCACATTTTCTGAGCAAGCATTTTTGCAAACGACAGCAACAAATGATTAAATATGAAAACATTGATTTCCTAAGGAGCAACGGTGGAGTTTCCATGTGTATAACATTATAATATGCTGTGCAGCTAAGTGCATCCATTTTCTTACCAGTAGAGTGGGTGTGTTGATGTCGATGGGCTCGATGACAGTAAATTCTTTCTTGATCTTCTTGACAGTGGCCCAGGGCCGGTGGAGCTTCACTTTCACCCAGTAACGAATGCTGCCGTGTTTCCCCTCAAAGGACGTCACCAGAGTCTCTTCTGGAAGCTGGAAACTGAAGGGGAACTCATGTCTGCCCGCCGGGAGCGTTGTCAGCTCTCCATTATCTGAGGGAAAGAAGAAAAAATAATAACACGTTATTATTAATTTATAATAACAGGAATGTTTACATGGTACTAAACAAAACAGTTTAGCTGCGATTCAACCAGTTAAAATGACTCACATTGGAACAGCCAAGAGTAAATTAAGTTCAAATAAAGTCTCTCCGTTGTTATAGAACCAGTGGTTCTCAAAGTGGGGTCCAGGGACCCCCAGGTGTCCTTTGAGGGTGTTCCACTGGCTCCCTGGCAAAACGATTGATAATGTTCCAAATTGACTCCCTTACAGGACAGTAACTGAGTGTACGAATTTGTACACTCAGTGACTCAGATAGTTATGGGGGTCCATGTCCTAATGGGGGTCCTTGAAATAAATAAATAAAAAGGTTGCGAACCACTTTTCAACACCTCAACACACGGCCTACAGTTTGCTTTCCATGACTGTGCATAAGTGTGGAACAACACAGTGAGAAAAACAATCACATGGTTGCTTCTCTGCTTGCACAAAGGGGTGGTGCCTTCTCCATTGTGCTTAGAGAGCATGTTTTTCTCAACAAGGCAGAAGGCACGTACACAAAGAGAAAGAACATTGTAAAAGTAGGAGCCTAGTTGTGTTGTAAGTTAACCACACTTCGACGAATGCAATTCAACTCGTTGATGGTTCTTTGTGTTTTCTGTCATTTTAATTACCGGTATGCTACTCGCAGACTTTACATATATTATTTGCTTAACAATAAACCCTGCTGTCAGACCCCTTTGAATGGGTTAAATGGGTTTGTTTTAGAGCCCCCATGCCTTCACTAGCAATGCATTATCGAACACTGATTGCTGCAATTTAAAAGACAAAGTACACACTTGCCGACGTTGTAAAAGACACTTTAATTACTTTTATGGTTGTTTTAATTGCACGACACAAGGAAACAACAACACTATTCCATTTTATGAGCCTGGGTCTCAAATGAATGGAGCCTGTACTGCAGGCGTTCGTGCAGAGGTTTTCTCCTCAAAGTGGGGTCCAATAAGTTCCTTGACGAGGTTCCCAAACCAAATGGACTGTAACTCTGAAAGTATGCAAATGGTTGGTGGTTCCATGATCCATTTGCACTTTCAGAGTTACAGACCTGGTCATCCCGGTCCATATTTTGTTTTGTGCACGGAGAACGATGTAGATCCTTTAAAATAAAATAAAGGTTTGATCAATGATCAATCAAGGATCCTGACCTGCTTGCAGGAGCACCTCTCTGCGGTTCAGGTACTCCACCTCGTCGCTGTAGTTCTGGGTGTACGCGGTGCTGGAGCCGGCCGAGCGAGACTCTGTCCAGTGGACCTTCGCGAAGCCCTCGGCGTGCAGCTTGACCGACTCCACTCTGCTCTCCCCGGTCAGCTCCACCACCACCCTGCCGGAGACCACGTCTCCGCTGCTGAACACCGGAGGAGCGTCGATCTCAGGGGAGTCGAACACTATGTAAAACTTTTTCAATTTGTCGAAAATCATGTTTCTGGCATATAATATATTCCCCACAAAAAATGTGCGATTCCTTCTTCCTTCTCTTCTTTAAGTTCCGATCGCGTCTGTAAAAGTTTTGTTCCTCTGAGCAAGTTTTAGGTCCAAAACTTGTTGTGTCAGATCTCTGTATATGAGTTGAGTTGAGAGATCTTCTCGGTTGGTTTGCAAAACAACTTGTGTGCGGTCTAGATGTGCTGCAGTTGCTTTTGCACGCCTTGCTAGCGGGAGGGGGAGGAGGAGGGAGGACGGAGTTTATTATGTAAGGCCTGCAGGGCAGCCTAATAAACATCTTCTCTTTCTGGGTGTGGAGATATGAGAGGCAGGAAAACAGAAAACACGGCCTGCCTGCCTCGGCTCGGCTCTTGGCTGATTGATGGTTACAGGTTCTTAAGACGAAAACAAGGCTTATACTGGGCATGAGGCAGCCGGGGAGACAGACATGTACAACTTCGTAACACTTGAACACAACGTACAGCAAACGTTCTAAATGCGTGCACGGTGCAAGTTGATTTATATTGCTGCAGGGTTTGTGAATATCAGTGCATGCGAGGTAAAAACTAATCTTAACTTACAAATTAAATGGAACCTAATTTGGCACCGCAATTCCACTGAGAAACCGTTCTACTAATTAATTTTCGAACATTTTGTCACTATTGTTGCACACATTTGGGGACTTAAACGAAATCCGGCCTTTTTAATCACAATGCATGAATTATAAACACTGTTTCATGGCTTCTACTTTAAGTTGAACAACAAAACGCCCATCGACACATTGTTGCACGGATCATCCGGATCGTATGCACTATGCTACTCTACTGCATGTTTTACTTTGAGGCCGCTTTGTTTGTTACAACTTTAGAATCCCAGTTTGAGCTTCAAATCAGAGCTCCTCGTGTGAGAAAAATAAAGTTGTTTACGTCTTTGTTCCCCAGTGATAGAGTGAGACACTCTACCGCCACCGCCCGTCGTCACAGTGTAATAGCTTAGTTTATAGATTCCATAGAAGCCTACAGACTGCATTCATTCAGACTAAACAGCACCCATATTTGTATTAAATAGACTACTATTCTTGTGGACAGCAACTGATAGCGATGTGTGCTGTTTGTTTAGATAATTAATCGAGATCGTCTTCCCTGGAAGATATGTAGATAGATATCAACAATCCTTTGTTCATAACTTCATGCAGGGATTGAACAGCTGTGGGAACCTAGAAAGTGTTTTCATACTCTGTCTGGTAGATGAGCTCTACCGCCATCTGGCGGTGGACAAGTGCAATCCCCGCAAGGGCCTCATTGATTGATTGATTGATTGAAATATTTATTAACAGTTTGCAGAATGTACAGTACATTTCAAGCACAAACTCCATACAAAGACTGTTAACTGTGAGTGGACGACCCAATTAAGCATTACACTTGTTTACAACAGGGTCCACATTGTTCAATTCATCAAAACATTTAGAGACATACAAATAGACATTTCTATGTAGCTAAAGAACAGAACAGGAATTCATCATATAGGAAGCAAAAAGGGAAAGGATACATATACAGTGAGGGGAGATGGGGGGGGGGGGGGGGGGTGTGGGGATTCAGATTTTACAGAGGCCAGTTTCGAATTGCAGCCATCCGTAGGTGCCCTTTGAGAGCGGTTTTGAAGGAGTCAAGGGATTCACATGTCTTAATGACTGTTGGTGTTCCACATTTTGGTGGCATAGGAGCGAAAAGAATTTAGTCCCTTGTTTGTGCCTCATCCTGGGTTATGGAGATATCCGAGTGCAGACTGCAGTTAGTAATACGTTATGATGTTCTTATCTTATGTGAACACATTTGATTTAATAAGCTAACAGAAAAATACAATCTGCTACAATTTTTAATCATATTAAAAATATGTTAAATATGATTAATGTTAATAATTTTTGTAATAGTCTATGTAAAACAAAAATATTTACAAATATTTCTCATCAGAATGGTGGTGGAACAAGTATTCACGTAAAACTATAAATGTAGAAATACAAGTAAAAGTCTGGAATTAAAAATTACAAAAAAGTACAAAAGTATTAATACTCATTATGCAGAATGTATAATGTTTATCTTTTGAAAATAGTAGATCTACAAGCCCACAGTGTCTTGAATTGCGATGCAACGCATTGTGAGCTTGTACATTAGGATTCAAATTCAAAAGCATCAAAAGTAGCACATCTACAGGCTCAAAACATGTCACGTTGCACCGCATTTCAAGCTTGTAGATCTGCTACTTTTGATGCTTTTGTGTGACGCGTCACCTCGGAGGAAAGCCTTGTCTGTTTCTCTAAATCGCTGTGTGATCCGGTCTAGACCGTATGGTAAAATATATTTAAATTTTATATATATATATATATATATTTATATATATATATATATATATATATATATATATATATATATATATATATATATAATATATTTAAAACTTATTCCCGTTTGTGATTTCTGGCCATTTCGGCAGCGCTTTGTTTTGGTCCCCCCTGTTTGTTTTTAGTCTTGTGAGTTGTAATAAAATATGGATACACCAAATGAACATTTCTAAGACGTACTTGAAGAAACGTGTCGGATTCATACACTGCATCGAGGCTTTTATTAGGTAGGCCCTAACATTACGATGCCCTTGATCATGGGGAATTTGGGGTACTTCTAATTCCGGTTTGTGGTTTTCTGCCTGATGACTAAAAATCAGTAACTGCAAGCAACATGATGTAAGAGCACCCTGAATGCTTACCATGCTAGTGGCGCAGTAGTATGATGAAGTAGGGCATGCATTTACAAAAAACAATAACAAAAAGTTAAAAAAAATAAGGTTTATGCCTGATAGTATAACGACATACTGTCTAAAGTTGAAATACACTGACTGAGCAACAACTGTCTAACATCATGACACAGCACTGCATTCAACATGATGCAAGGTTACGGTATTAACTATGTTTCTATATTTAGTGTTAACATAGCATTACATCAGCCTGTGTGGGTTGGTTAAAGACCTAAATAGTGACGGTACAGTGGAGAGACTGTGAACAGCATGCATAGTGGAGGAAGTGGGGCCACCAGGGGGCCACGTGTTGTTTTTCTGGTTGCCTAGGAGACAGAGGCAGCATTTTTTAAATCCTGAGCCCGCCTGCCCCCTCCTGTCTGAGTTGTGTGGCTGCAGCTGTCTGCTAATGCTGACATTATTTTTTCTTTCTTTCTTTCTTTCTTTCCTCCTTCCTTTCTTTCTTTATTCCAGGACCACATTGGAAATAACTAAATAAGTGTATCCTTACACTTTATTAGTGGGTTGAAGTTATACTATGTTGAAACTTGTATTTTATTTTACCAAAATAAAATCAGTCACTCAAGCTTTCTTTCTTTCTTTCTTTCTCTCCTTGTTTTTTCAGTTTCCCTTCATTCCACTGTCACCAACTGTCATCTACCCCCCCCCCCCCCCCCCCCCCGACATATGATAGCCAGTATAAGTGGGCTAGATTGTGCCATTTCAGAAGTGCGTTACGCAGCTGTGTCATTGTGATTAAAAAAACCATTCCCGATTGTCATATCACCATACAACTTCATGAAAAAGCTGTCCCAGAGATATGGTAATGAATGCACTGGAGTCAAATTATTGCCACATAACTACTCAACTACTGTGACTTCAGTCTTGTCTGATCTGGGTAAAAAACTAAAACAGAAAAGTATAAACAAACATAAACAATCATCATTTATACTGGGTTGCTCAACACCAGTTGAAGATTTGTGTTGACACTTTTCAAAGGGGATCATGTGATGAATAATAAAAATAAAGGGAAGGCTACGTGCTCAGTTTAGTTTTAGAAAAGTCAACTCAAGTGTGACGTAGTCAGTTTCCCAATGAAACATTAACCCCCTTCTCACTATTTATTTACCGTCAGCACCGATAGTCTATTTATATTATGTCCTTAGCTGTCCTTTAGTTCACTGGTTCTCAACCTTTTCAGGCAGTGACCAGCCCAAATAATCCTATTTGAACTGTGGACCCCCACCCTGACAAGCACTTGGAATCGCAGGAGTTGAGGCATTACATTTAGTTTGACTCGATCCGACAGATAAATATTGTGAACATTGCAGATCTACATGCTCATTCACTATTTTTGCCTCTTATTTGCCAATTTTAGACCAGTTTTTATAGTAGGCTATAGTTTGTTGATTACTTTTGATGTAGTAATGAACTTTTTCTGTTTAGTTCAGTGTTCAGATGAGCCGTGTGTCTCGTCGTAAGACTTATAGTTGGGGTCACGCGTACCACCGGGCCTGTCCTCTGTTTATTTGTAGAGCCATGCAGGTTCATGAACTCCTGTTCAGCGTTAGAAACACACACAGACACACACATTCAAACCTGGGAGCTGACCAGAACATCCACAGTCTTATACTGTTGGCCACTAAGCAGCTCCACTGGAGCAGTTGGGGGTTCAGTGCCTTGCTCAAGGGCACTTCAGTGGTGTTAGGTGAGTGATGACCAATCACTTCCCAACCTAGATTTTTCCTTGCCCATCCGGGGAATCGAACCGGCAAGCTTTCCGCAACAAGGGCGCTCCTTAGGCCACCGCTGCCCCAATTATATTATTTCATCATTATGACGGTGCATGTAGTGTGCCAGATATAGCCGACATACAAGCTCATACAAGCTCACGTGTTTGTACTCTAAGGTTTGTACCGAGCTTGTATGTCGGCTATTTCTGGCACACGACACTGCCATATATGACGGAGCATAAATTAAGCGCTCTAATTGGGTCACACGTGACACTGCTTATTTGGACAGAGCCAGGTTAATGGACTGCTGTCTAACATTAAGGGTTATGGAGAGAGAGAGAGAGGGAGGTTAGCTAGTTCAGAGTGCAGCTGGAATCCCCCCCCCCCCCCCCTCCTCTCTCTCTCTCTCATCTCCATGCAACAGCCTCGGAGCCAGGTGCAAAACTATGGTTTCATTGTTGCTGACGCAGCTGACCTCACATGGAAAATGGCAAAATGTAGTATTTGGCCAACAACACACCCACATCTATACACACAACGATCTACGTACATTATGTTGCATGTAAAGGTGTTTTAAAACAGAATAACACAGTTATTGACCCAGGCAGAGACACACACAGCTCCGTAAGGCAAGGCACCACTCAAAAAGAAACCCACATTTCGATGCGTCTACACTACAGTCTTTTAAACGAGGCATAACGTCCCCCAACTGACCTCGGATCAGATGTTGTCTCTTCCTGAAGTAAGTGAGCTTGGAGGTGTAGTCGTTGTACACGGAGTTCATGCCCACGCTGCGGTTCTCCAGCCAGTGCGCCGTGGCCACGCCGCGGCCCAGCACGCGCATGGAGCGAACCCGTGTGTCCCGGTTGAGCTCCAGGACCACCTGGCCCGTCACCGCCTCCCCGCTGCTGTACACCGCCTCCTCTGGCCCGTCCAGCACCAGCCTGAAGCTCTTTATGGCCCGAAATGCCATTCCTTATGAATATGATGATGATGATGATGATGGACACAGAGACAACCAAGTTTAAACCAAGTTTAGCTCTTACATTCTAACAACTTAACAAGGACAAGACATTGAAGACATGTTCATTTGCAGCGTTTACACAAAACATTAAAAGAGTGCAAAATAAGAACATTTAAAAGCATATTTGAATACGATACAGATTGTTATTAAAACGTTATAAGACCATAGAAAACGAGAATAATTAAGCTGAAGACGTCCGTTGCAGGAAAACATAGCGGCTACAGCCTACTATATAATTGCATGACCAACAAATTTGCCAAATGTCGCCTCTTTGTTTTATTTACGTGCATTTTGTCAAAGTGTGTGCGTGCGTGTGCCACTCACCGCAGGCTCCGTTATAACAGCTCGCACAGTTTCACTAGTTCACACAGTGTGTTGTACAGTGTACACAGTAGGCTACTGTCTGCAGACGCTCCACAAGTCTTGTTTTATAAACTACAGTCTACATCCCATAGTGCAGGGGGACGGTCGGTCGTGCGCACTTTAATTGGTTGACGAACTCTTTTTGATTTATGGAATAATCAAGAAACACGTTTTTTAGTCTGTTATTTTTATTTCTACGTGTCAATGAACGAATCAATGCATAAAAAACGAATAGATATTTTTATATGATTGACACTTGACAGAATAGATTAATCTGATAAACCTGTAATATCTAGCCTACAAGCTCATAGTCATCATAACACGTTATGTGTTGTGAGCTTGTAGATTTGTTGTTTTCACTATTTTTAAACGAATTGACTGCATGCAAGATCAACAACAAAATAATCACCGGATAAAATTATAGAACTGACATAGGTAAAAACATTGTCCACATTTATAACAATGTGGATTACAACTACAATATATAGGCTATATTATTTTTTCTTTCATTCATTGTAGTTTCTAATTTAACAGCAAATTTATCTAGGGTATATGACTATACTAGCACATAATCGCACAAAATATTTAAAAATCGTTTTTTATTACCCCACACTGATAGGGAACCTAATGGTCAGTTGTCTGGCACGAACCAACCACAATGCTTCTGTCCCTCCAGGCTATAGGATCTAGAGACTATCTAGTTCAACCAATCAGATAGAGACCAGAGAGTCTCTCAAAAATTACTATAGCTACTTACTAGCTATACTTACTATATATCACCAGTGTTGGGGAAGTTACTTTTAAAAAGTAAGGAATTATAGTTATCGTTACTTATCTAAAAAAGTAATTTGTTACTTTACTTTACATTAAATTATGAAAGTAACTACTTTACTTTACTTTACTTTACTTTAAAAAATAATAATATAAAAAACGATTTAAAAGAAGGTTTTTTGTGATTCATTAATCTCAATTAATGGCATATCAATAGGCCTATTTGACCTGATCATCAGTGAGCTTTTTTTCGAATGGATTTGGATACGAGTGAATCAATGAATAGTGACTACATAAGCATAGGCAATTAAAAAGTAGTAATAATAATAGTGATAATATTATTATTTATATAATGCTTCTCTGAGTACTTAAAGACGCTTTTCAAGGGGAACATGAGAAAACAAATAAAAACTACTTTATTAGAGAAAAACTAAGACTATGGAATAAAATAAATGAAAGTGAAATGAGATAGCTGGGGAAACAAATATTCTAGAGGTGTGTAACGGTTTGAACTTATAGGTGGTGGCTGGCATGTCTTGTGAGTTTTGGGAAGTGCATAGTTTTGACAGGTCTGCCTGCTAGCTGTGGACAGTGAAACCCTGACCATTATACACGGGCAGACGCAACATCGAGTGTGAGGGTTGGGGAACGGATGGAAAGTACCAGTGTTATTATAGGAGGACTCCTTGGCTTCTAACGATATGGACCAGAGTTAAACTAATGTTAGCTCCCATGCTAACTAGTTGCTATACCCTCGTCAGAAACAACATCACCATCCAGATCGGGTGGAAGCTGCTTGTGCCCGTGGATGGGAAATGAGATTTAAAAGGCTATAGAAGCGTGGATGAAAGGCAAGCACAGATGTGCAATAAAGTTGTGTCATGACTCGTATTTGCGTGTGTATTCCGTCTGACGACGAGTGGTTTATGCTGCTGCCTGCTAGTGCGTTGCTGGCTGCTGAGTGCTGATGCATATTTAAGAGCGTCATAAGCATGCGCCCGTCCTGCACTGGAAGTAGCAGATCTACAAGTTATCTACCGGTCGCAATGCACTGCGCTTTGGGCTTGTACATCTGTGTTTTTCACGCAGTTAGTTGAGAGGCAGAGCACAAACGAAACTGTCAACACAGAGAGCGCTCTCTAGTCCCAGAGGCAGAGATGCCTGTATGAATGTATGATACTCACGGAGCTGCGAGACTTTTCACTGATCACATAAGTTGACATAACGCCATAACGCGGGTAACACTCGCACAATAACTATAAGGCCGTTATGGAAATGGGAAATGTAAAGCGTTAGGTTACAAGTTACTGCAAATAGTAGTTACGTTATGTAACGTAACGCGATGTAAGGGCGTTAGTCACAACACTGTATATCACTAATCAGTTGTTGTCTCCACCAGCCAAAGGCATGGGGAGAGTATGTTTTGCACTCCGTCCGTCCGTCCGTGTGTCCGTGTGTCCGTGTGTCCGTCCGTCCGTCCGTGACCAGCTAATCTCAGCCACCGTTAACCCGGTCGATGCCAAATTTTGCACACACACTCCCTGGATGCCAACCATGAACCTCTGCCCCAAACTTTCCAGAACGGCCTGTTATAGCGCCACCAGGAGGCCGCTTTGTGCAAAACAGGTTTTTGCACAGCACACCTACAGATTTTGTCCAAACATCACGCAAATTGGTACACAGTCTCTCTAGAGCCATTCAACCATACCGCTCTTTCATATTTCTCACACTCCATCCTGATTGGTTAAGATTGGCTTCCAAAGTTCACAGGAGTGCTCAGTTTCAAACAAAATGCTGCAAATCATGAACACATCGCGTGATTTCCGTGAAATTGTGCACCCACATTCCCACTAGGCCGAGGACAAAATGCCACATGAACAATTTCAACTCAGCCTCAAGGTGGCGCTATAACTGGCCGAAAAGTGTTTTTACCTCTAACTGCACGGATCTGTGGATAACCTGGTGGAGACCTGTGCCCAGAAGGGCACTTTTTCTAGTTATTAATGTAATTCCTAATTTCCTATAGCCTACACTAGGGCCGAATAATAGGAATATGAATTGTCAGAACAAAAGGCATAATCCTTGGATGACCGATAAGGCTTAATGGTGCACTGGTGCATATCATGTTATCTAGTCCACAGTACATTATGACTACAGTAGCCTGTAGTTTGTTTAGTAAATGAGTAATATGATTTGACCTAACTAGGACTTGAACATTGGCATGCTGCCAATGCCTATTATGTATATAAACACTTCTGGAAGAAAAACAAAACAAAACAAAGAGTTACACTTAGGTGGCCAGAGGACCTCAAGGCTCTATACCAGGGGCCCCTCTCCTCCTCCCGTATATACACCAGTGGTTCTCAACCTGTGGGCCGGGGCTCAAGTCCCCTCAGCTACCCCAATATTTGGCAAAATAATAGTAAAACAAAATGTTAAAAACTTGAAAAGAATTGTTGTCATTGTGAAACAATTCTTCCCGACTCTGCTGTCGGGAAGAAACCACTTAACTCCAAAATGTTCATTTTCAGGAAATTAAGAAAACATATTTTGAAAAAAGAAAAAACAAAGCAACACTGCCTCATCAAAGTTGGTGTTGTGACTTTATATAATTATTGTCAATTACTTGCATGAGAGGGGGAGAGGTGGTGGTGGTGGAGTTTCTTTAGCAGACAGCTTGAGGGCCCAATGCAGTTAAGAGTTTTGTCCAAATGTTTTTAATTACTTTCCATTGGTTCAATATTGTCGAAACAACACACAGACGTAAAAGTTATTTATTCAAAAAAGAAAGAAAAAAATCAAAAACCTAAAATTTTTAGTTAATTTTCTATACTATCTGGATGACACCGTAGCACGTTGGAGCATAAATTATGTTATAGAATCTATAGCATAATCATCATGTATGCTTCATCGTGCTACGGTGTCATCCAGAAAAGGTTGTGAACCACTGCGGGAAGTGCAATCTCTCTAATTCCAGGTATATACATAACACTACACAGTATCTTTCAGATTGTGATGATGTGACAATAAAGTTTAAAGTTCAACTAAGCCCCCACCAGTTTTCACTCAAAACTAAATGTCTTTGCCCACAATAGCCCAGCATTTTGTGAGCTTGTAGATTTTTGCCAAATGGGGGTGCTGGGGTTTAAGTGGTGAAGAATTTAGGTGGCAAAAACTAATCGTGGCAAACCTATCACAACCCGACTGCGTGTCTCTGGCCTGGGTTGATGACCTCACAGTGTTTATTTACATCAACCCGTCTGCCAAACTCTCACATTAACCAAAACACACGCTCGCTCGCTCGCTCGCTCGCGCGCGCATGCACACACACACACACACACACACACACACACACACAAGACACGTGTGCTGCCTGCATCGGTAAGAGGTCATGGCCATGTTGTGTATTCAACATGATACTGTTTGGTTTTGCACCATTCATACTTAATCACACGTGAAGGTGGACAGAGAATTCATAATCCATTTCAGCAGCTACTCCTCATTGCCTAAACAAAGACTCTAGCCTCTGGCTACTTTACAATGTAAACACAGGCCTAAGCCTGCAGTAAACCCTGGAGCTGTGGGCAGCATCGCTCCCTACTTGGCCTACATAGATGGAACATCACAGTGTAGTGTAGAAATAAATAATCTGTTACAAGGAAAGGGACACTATTCAAAATTGTAAATAATTAAGTAAGTACACACATTCTTCAAACCTTGCTAAACCTTTTCTAAAATACCTGATCTACAAGCTCATGACTCATCGTGATGTGACATGTTGTGAGCTTGTAGATTGGGTATTTTCAAATAGACAAAGTATAAATAAAGTATACATTTAGACCTGAGACCGATTCTAAATCATAAAAATTTCTGAAAAACCTATGATTCGCTATGTCAGTGGTGCTCAACCCCCGGAATTATCTGTATTTGGCAGCGGACCCCCATCTGAAAATATGATGTTCCAGGGACCGCCCCGGAAGCAAAATTTGAATTAAAAACGTTTGCTCTGAAAGAATATACAGTATATATTAAAAGATTTGCGCCACATTTTCACGATTAAAAAAAAATAGCAGAACTACAAGCTCTGCTACGAGCTTGTTGATCTGCTATTTTTCAATAGCTACAGTATAACATAATGCTTAAAACACCAAAAGGGGTTCCTGTCCAGAATGGGTTAGTGTGTTTTTGTATGAATAATATATGAATGAATGAATAATATGAATCTACAAAGTAACTAGCAACTAAAGTTGTCAAATAATTGTATTGGATTGAAGAGTACATTTGCCTCTTGGAGTAGAAATTAAAAGTAAATTCAAAGTTGTACTCAAGTACAGCACTTGAGTAGCCTTAATCCACTTAGTTACTTTCTACCACTGACCTACATTCTACGTATGTTGTTGTCTGGGTTTGTGTAAGTCATCTAACTGCTAAATGCTCCACTTGCACGGCACGCTGCTTCGACATTTCACACTCACGAATTATCCCATGCAGGCTTCTTCTGGGTCAAAGTGTTGTGTCTTATCAGGCCACAGCAAAACCACTCCACATCCTTACATGAGGATGGAAGGCCTGGGTTGAGAAATCACTCCACATCCACACACGACGACAGCAGGCCTGGGTATAGATATCTGTGGCTCCACACACCAGGCCAGTGGTTCTCAACCTTTTCTTGATCAGGGCTCACTTAAAAATCTCAACCCATCTGACCAAAATGAGGTTTGTAGTTCTTGGCTTGCACTATAGAGCGTCACAGTCCCGCCCCCTCTAGAGACCCGGAAAATAAATCCCGTTCATTTTCCTCATAGACTTTTCAGAAAGTATTTATTTAAAGACGTTTACGCAGCGGACAATCCCAACTCTTGTCATGACAAATGTTTTGGGCCAAACAAAGAATTAGAATTAGAATTTGGCTTTTTTTGTTGTTTTTCTTCTTTGTAATTATTAGTTTGGTCCAAAATATTGTGTTTGTTGTCATGATTTGTCACGACTCGAGTTGGCTTCGTACTAAGCTTAAAGGTCTTTAAATAAATACTTTTTGAAATGTCTATGGGAAAAATGCATTGGGATTCATTTCCTGGGCCTGGCGTCGTCATGAAAGGGGGGCGGGACTGCAACGCTCTATTGCACTGCCGTTCATGTTGACATTTATTTTTATTTTTATTTTTTGGATTGGTGGAATGTTTTGAACTACCGGTAGTTATATTCAGAATTGGACTTCCAGTATCGTACTTCAGTTTAAATGACATTCAATGAGTATATAGCAAACGTGCAGTATATACAGATGCACAATGTCAGCGTTTATCGCTTATAAACTGACAGGAAATGCACCTCAGCCTGTATGATGAAATGGGGTCCATCAGCTCCCAGTACTTCACGCACGACTTCCCACACCAAAGCTGTGCTACTCATACACTGAGTTGGCGTTGCCTGGAATCGAACCCATTAACTTGTAGTCCAAAGGCAAGAGCTCTAGCAACTGAGCTACCCTAACACACTATAGTACATCTCTTAGCCTATGATGAAATGGGTCCGGTACTGTTCATGGCGGTCTAGCGAGGCGACACAGGGCAGAGGTTTGAGCTGGAATGTGTCTGTGTGTGTGGTTGTGAAATGATGCTGAACACATGGAGCCCGGATGTGACTCTGCTTCATCTGCAGAGAGAGAGAGAGAGAGAGTGAGACAGATAGAGACAAGCTCGTAAAGTTAAAGTCTGACTACTGAAGCTATTGTAGTCTACTGCTCACCGAAAGCCCTTAGGCACACCTAAATCTAACACAGCCTGTGTTTTAACTGGAGCACAGGAAATCAAACTACAAAATCATTCTATCCCCCTTCACCGTAAACAGAATAAAGTATTTTGCCTTATCACAATATTACAGATAACAATATATCGATATCATTTCCTGTCAGTAGCAAATGACAGTTAATTACAGGCCTCAAAGAATATTACTTAATTGATGTGCTATAAATCTGTGATAGCAGAAGTAGTTAAATTAGCAGTAGTATTTACTAGTAACAGTAGTAGCTGTCATGGTCACTATCTCTGCCATACCCCTCTCCTCTAGTCTTGATTGCTTTGGTTGACTCACCTGAGAAGTTTAACTCAGGTGGACCTGGTCAGCATCAGAGATTATTTTACCGTTACTGTTCTTCTGTTCATTGCTTGATTTTAGTTAATTTGTGCTTGTTTCCTTTGGTTAGTTCAAATGTTGTTTTGTTGCAAACGCAGGTCGCATTTACCATGGAATTGTGCATTTCCCGTCAGTGTGTTGTTTGATTGGTTGGTCACCCTAGGGATGGCCATATATGGGAATGCCCCCATATATGGTGACATCATCAGGGATGAAGATCCCTGATTGCCCCCATATATGGTACCCAGGTCTCGTGACATGACATCATCAGGGATCGAGATGTCATAGTAAATGCGACCTGCTGTCGCAATTAGTCTACTTGCCACCCGATAGAGCACCATTGTGAACCCGGACATTTTGAGTACCCTAAAGTTTTAATGTTAGAAATGTCGAGGCTGGCAAATAGAGTATAGACGAATCCACAGAGCGCTGCCCTGTAGTTGTCGTCATATTGGCCAGCAACTCTACATCTGACCTCAAACCTCAATCCCTTAGATCTCCATATATGGATATATGTTGATCCTTCCCCATCCATCCTTCCTCTTTGATGTCTCCCTTTTGACTGATACCTGTCCAATCAAACTCTAGACGGGCCTGCCCCAAAGCTATTAGTGTAGCCACGCCCGGCAGCCAGCGAAAACTAGACTTCTCAACAGGCCCGAATTAATTAAGGCCCGCCCTTCATCAAACCCTGTACACTCAAGAGAATGTCCCTGCTACCACCCTTAGATGTCCATATAGGGAGCTGACCTGTTCTGACTTTCCATATGATGATCTGGCTCCCCAATGTCCCCATGCCAAAGCACCAGCGCTCGTCCAGCAGTCTGCCGTCGCTTCTCACCCTTAGGCGTATTACTGGTATTTGAGAGCTGTGTGTGGAGTCAAGTCTGTCTTCTTGAGTTTGGTGTTGAGTCTTGAAGTTGGAGTTGTGAGTTCTGCATTTTAGGTCAGACTTAAGTTTGATTTCCTGACAGTGGTACTAAAGTGGCAACTGGCAACAGTATTGATAGAAGTAGTTACAGTAGAGGTAGTAGAAGTAACTAGTAGAGAGGATGAGTGGACCTGGTTGGTTTATCTCTCTCGTGGCCTAGAGCTCTTACCATGTCAAGGTGTCGTGGGTTGAGTGTCTGTCTGCAGCTCTGGGGAGGTGGAGTGAAATCAGCTTGTACGGTGGTGTAGACTGGCCCTGGATCTGAGGACCAAATAATAATGAGACATGCACTGACAAAAGCTCGTGAATTTGAATTGTACCAAGACAAAGACAGTTTGAACAAGAAAGTTTAACTTTCAGTATAGTTCTTTCTCATGCAGGGTTTTGTCTACACACAATGTCGCTGTTTGACTTAGTTTACACTTTACAGACTGTATGAATTGGAAGAAATTGGAACGTGATCTTGTACGTTTTGAGCAGATTAAACCTCAACAGCTGCCTCAGCCATGCATTGAAATCAGTGAAAAGTCAGATTGTGTTTGTGGATGGGAAACCAGGCGGAGTTGGAAGGTGATCTCTGCCACTGCACCATATAGTGACTTAATGACTTCTACAAGTTGGTTGTAGCGTCTGATCAGTAGTAGAACTGGGAGGACATGTTCCGCCACAAGCGACTGGTGGTGACATGTGTTGTCAGAGCAGAGGCGACACTTTATTTCTCTATAGATTTTCAGTATCATCCCATATCATATGTGGCTCTTACCGTCTCCAGACAGAACCCATCCAGGTGTCCAGGTGCAGGTGGTAGCTCCGTGTCCACCTCTCCAGGGGTAGTGTTCCTGGACAGTGGTCCTGACGTACTGATGACCACCCAGACCAGATCCACCCAAGTCTACGTTGCTCCTAGTCCGCAGGTCAGCTCCAGACACATGTACCGGTCGCTCTCTGTGGTTCCGCTATACGGAGAGACAGGAAGAAGAAGAACTTAGAAGAAAACAAAAATAAATAAAAAATAAAAATAATTTATGTTTACAATACATTTACAAATGGCTCCACTTCTTGGACTTTGAGATGTACAGTACAGAGACATCTCATTTCACACTTTTTTCTGGGAAGAGATTTGGTCTAGAGACGAAAAAGGAAGTTGGGTTTAATTAGTTAAATCACTTACTACAAGAGTACAGGAATCAGAATCCTACATACATTAAATAAGAGTAGTACAGCAGATACAGTACTGATACAGTATTGATTGATTGATTGATTGATTGATTGATTGATTGATTGATTGATTTAAGTGTTTATTAACAGTTTGCAGAATTACAGTACATTTCAAGCACAACTCAATACAACAACTGTTAACTGTGAGTGGACGACCCAATAAAGCATTACACTTTTTTACAAGAGGGTCCACCTTGTTCAATTCATCAAAACATTTAGAGACTTACAAATATACACTTCTATTTGGCCAAAGAACAGATCAGGAATTCATCATAAAGGAGGTAAAAAGGGAAAAGAAACATATACAGTGAGGGGAAAGAAGTGTGGGTGGGGGGCGATTCAGATTTTACGGAGGCCAGTTTCGAATTGCAGCCGTCCATAGGTGCCCTTTGAGAACGGTTTCGAAGGAGTCAAGGGATTTGCATGTCTTAATGACTGTTGGTAGGGCGTTCCGCATTTTGGTGGCATATGAGCGAAAATAATGTAGTCCCTTGTTTGTGCCGAATCTGGGTTGCACATGGTTTGTGGGTGTGCACTTCGTTAACATTAAGGAAGTATTTAGACAGGTTAATGGGTATCTTGGTGTGTATCGAATCTTGTGGACCAGACCCATTGCAAGATGCTGTACTCTGTTGTCAACCCTAAGCCATTCCAGCCTGTCAAAGTGGGCAGGGGTGAGGTGGGTTCAGGGAGTGAGGCCAAGTAGGCTACTAGCCTGACCAGTTTCTTTTGGGAAGTCTGGAGCCTTGTTTTAAGGGCCTTTGAGGTGCTGTGGTACCAAGAGGTGCATGCATAGTCGAAGAAACCTTGTACGAGGGCTCCTGTTAGGGTCATCAAGGTGTTTTTGTCGACCAGTGAGGAGATCCTGTATACTATAGGAATCTTGTTCTTTGGTTGACCTTTTTGATTATGTTGGTGGCCATTTTATCACCGGAAAGATTTGCCTCCAGGATGGAACCTAGGTAGGTAATTTCATCTTTTCGTGTGATAATATTGTCACCCACTCTAACCAAGAAGCCATCTGCCTTGCTGAGATTACAATTTGATCCAAAGAGAATGGATTCAGTTTTACCAGGTGTAAAGATAGTTTGTTATCAGCGAGCTGTGTTGCAGAACAAGTTGCAGTCACATGCAGGTCATGTTGTTTACATATTAGGAACACTGAGTACTGATTTGAATAGTGATTCTGACTTAACATAACCTGACATTCATAGACTGATGCAACATAAAGTAAGTTTGTGGTTTTCACTTTCAGACAGACACACAAATTAACCGTATCTGGCATATCTGAAAAGAGTTTGTGCCAACAAACTATTTTTATAAGAAGAGATTTGTGTAAAAGAAAATGTCTTAAATGATTACAAAATGTTCCACATTGTGTCCAAAAATAGCAGATCGTAGTATAAATTGGGTTAAAGTGGTTAAACTGACTTTGATGCTATATTATTAAACCATTGTGCCCCTCTTCGGAGTTTGGACATCTTTTTGACAAGCAAGGTGTTGTTCTTCTCAAGTCAAAGACCCCAGCAGGGGTCAGCGTTTCACCTCAGAGAAGAAGGACGTGTTGGTGGTAGCTGACATCATGTCTCGGTTGCGTCCCTGATGGGTGTCCCCCCTGGGAACAGAGCTCAGGTTCCTGTTCCTCCTCATCAGGTGGACAGCATCACCTGATCAACACAACAATAGAGTCAGTCAGGCAGGACTCTCTGGGACCGAGGCTGGGCAGGACAAGACCTCCTTCAGCAAGGGTGAAGTGGTTATAATGTATGCTTTGTAATAATAATCAAAATCTAGTTTTCAAATAAATGTATTGGAGTAAAAGTACAATATTTGCCTCTTAGATTTATTGGAGTAGAATGGGAATTGGAATACTCAATTAAAGTACAAATGACTCTAAAAATGTACAGTACAGTACAGTACTTAAGTAAATGTACTGTACATGCATTTACTCCCAGTCTACATGGAGTGCTTCTCCGTTAGGCTTCCTGTTAAAACACTGCTGTGGGACAGTATGAATCATGTCTTTGGAGTCGAGGATAAAAGATTGGATGGTCACTGAGTTAAAAGGAAAAGGAGCCTTTTCAACTGTACAACATATGCGTGGAATTCGCTGCAGTTTCAAGAAAGGTGTAACAAGCTAGAGAAAGAAAGAAAAACAAAACAAGTGAGATATCAACATGGCAGTGTGAAATACTATATACATATGGTTCATGCTATGTATAAGGTGTGTGTCTGTGACTGAAGTAACAGTGGGATAAGGCAGTAAATATAGCCCCATATGTAATGACAGATTATGTAATATGAGGTGCATGGTCTAAGGCAGTGGTTCCCAAACGTTTTCATGTCAAGGACCCCCAAAATTGACACTAATTAGCCCCGCGGACCCCCGTTTGAAGAGATATGCCAGGGACCCCCCATAAGAGAAGATTCTTACGGCCCTATAGCAGAGATTCTCAACCAGTTTAAATTCAAGGACCCCCCCCCCCCCCCCCCAGTTTGACATGCATTAGCCTACGGACCCCCAATTTATATTGTAAAATTGGGTCCATTTGGTTCCTTTTGTACACTCTCTGAGTTACAGACCCATAAGGGTCAATTTGGTTCCTAACTGTCATTTAGTTGAGGACCCCTTGAACTCCCTCAAGGACCCCTGGTGGTTCCCGGACCCCACTTTGGGAACCACTGGACTAAGGATCCTTGCTGAACTGAAGTTTTCCTCTTTCCTTTTAAATAGGGGGGAATTAAGGGCTGGGGCGGTGGCGGTGGTTTGCTCTTCACCGCGGCTCGTGACGTCATGTTGTAGTTCGGTGGTCACCTCACCACCGAAAATCCAGACTATGAATGAGCCTTTACAGTATAGCAGACTATAGGAACCGTGACTGATTGTACTGCAGTACTGCACTCAAGTATTCATTTCTCCTTTTCTTTTTCTCTATAGGCCTACTTTTACTTTATACTCCACTACATCTCAGAGGCAAATATTCTACTTTTACTACATTAACCACTTCAAGCCTATATACATTTCGGCCATTTGAAAATAACCGAAAGATTTTGATACATTTGAAAACTTGAAACGGGAGATTCTGCATGAGTACTTTCTTCTTTTAAATCTTGATACCAATTTATTCAAGTAAATGTTGTGTAGCCTACCAAACTTTTACTTGTAACAGAGTATTTCTACATTGCAGTAGGCATATTGATATTATACTTTTTCCACCGATGTGTATAATTAATTAGTCATCAGTCAGGTACAGTAAGAAACAAATCCTGTGTGGTGACCAGAGAACACACCTGACCTGCCAGTGTCACCAAAGGCCTCCCTGGACGTTGATGACCACGGCTCTTTAAAGTCATCCCCAAGATTCAGTTTCCAATGCGGTGCCACTGCAGCTGCACTTGTTCTGGAGCTGCTAGATCTGCTGTTTTCACTAGTTGTTGTAGGACACAAAGTATTATAGCATTCGTCATGTTTCTGACACATTTTACTGTATGCTGCTACTGTGCGTGCATTGCATTTATGAGGTGTCATAAACCAGTGGTTCTCAAAGTGAATTCCAGACACACCCAGAGGTCCCTGAGGAGATTCCATTTGTGTCACCAGCAAAATGTGCCAATATAAAATCAAAATCAATATACAATATAACCGTATGTTAAATACCATGACTATTTGCATATCTACAAGCTCACAACGCGTTGTAATGCAACTTGTTTTTTCTTTGGGGGCAAACTTCTAAAAAGTGTTGAATAATTTTAATACATTTTAACAACATAAATCTTCTCTTTTCAGATCTGCGGCCAACATTTTTGTGAACCACTGCCATAATCAATGACAAGTTACAAAGACTCTCCTCACACACCCAGAGACAGCTGTGTGAGCGAACGCTGCAGCATGAGTGGTCTCTCTCTCCATCGTCTTCACCTGATCGCCCATCGGCACAGAGGAGCTGGACTGCTAAACACATTATGACACAACAAATGTATTGTTATTGCTTTTACCTTTGCTACTATAAGCACATTTGTCACGCAAATGCTTGCACTTATAGTACTCGAGAACCGTTTTTAATACAGCACAACAGAGTATTTCTACATTGTGTTAATATGTGACAACTGTGTGCTCGCTGGGCGTTTGTTACCTTGTCCACAGGTTGGGGTGGTGGTTGACACTGTCCTCTGAAGGTGTCACCGTAGTGTGAGACTGCAGTGTCACCTCTGCTGTCCCCCCTCACAGTGCAACATCGCTCTGAAGCACACAAACAGAGCTGCTGGGTTTTATTGGACTCCAACAATATCTACGCTCACAGACAAATATTGCTTTTTCAGTGATTCTCTTTGGGATGGTTGAGGTGCTATAGAGCAGAGTTTGTTCCCCATCGATTCATCCCAAGACCCCAAATATAAATGTGTTATCTCCCCGTTCAGCTATTTCATCTATTTATTAAAAGGCCCATTGTTTGAAAATAATGCACCACTGTCATAGAAAGAACTTCAGCTCCTTTATGGTTCTCTATAGGTTCACTATACTGGTTCTTCAGCTTAGTTTAGTTACCTAAGGGTTCTATAGCACTATATAGTTATATATATGAAATATAACATGTTTAAGATAGGTGCTATTATGTATAGTTTCCTCTATCAAAAAAATGAACAATAACCACTTTTAGTGCGATGTTGCACCATTTGTGTTTAGAGTGTATATGCTGTTACTCATTCTGAAAGAAAGTTACTCCATATTTGACCCAGTGATGATGACCCACTTAAAGTTAATACCAAACTAATATATAGCCTGCCCTACATTATGAACTCAGTGAACTAAAAATAAAAAATAAATAGACAGTCAACTGCCAAAAATATGATTTTGGTTAATCAATCATTTGACATGGATCTGTACTCCAGTCCAGTGGCGTTTCCAGGAATTACATTTTGGGCAGGCAAGAATTACATTTTGGACAGGCAAGATGTGTTAATTGTCGTCTCCCCTTGCACAATCGTAGCACTAAAGGTTTTCAAAGAGATATACCTGCCAGACGAGTAGTATACAAAGGCTTGCATTTACCGTCCGCGACGGCCAATCAGCTGTCCACTAATAGTTCTCATGTCCTCTTTTTTTCTCATTGTATGTATTTTGGCCAGGCCAGAAATGGATTTGGACAGGCGGACGCCTGCCCTCGCCTTATTGTAGATACGCCTCTGCTGTACTCTTTGGGATCACTGACCTTATCAGTGGTTCTCAAAGTGGGGTCCGGGACCCCCAGTGGGGGTCCGGGGATCCCCTTAGCAAGATGAGTGTGAACCACTGGACCCTTACTGGACTGTAACTCTGAGTAATGTGGGTCGTGGTCCAATTTCATACCAAATTGAAATGAAAAGGTTTGAGGTCAGCAGGTCACCAGTGGTGTAAAGTTGTACATTTACTATAGTACCATACTTAAGTACAATTTCGAGGTATTCTTTACTGGTTCCAATTTTCAGTACTTTTACTTTTACTCCACTGTTATCTCTGAGGCAAATATTATACTGTATTATTTGTATTAATTGTATTATACCATTTGAAAACATTAGTTACTATAGTTACTTTGTAGATTTGGACTATTATTACAAAACATTCACACATTCACACCCTATACATTCCGGTCATTTGAAAATAGCCAATCTACAAGCTCCGAAGCTTGGTCTACAAGCCGATCTACAAGTAAGCTTATTTAGAAAACGTATGAAACGAAACATTCTGCCTACTTTCTATTTTTGATACTTTAAGTACATTTTGTACCAATACTTTTGTACTTTTACTCAAGCGAATTTTGAATTCTGGACAGGAGTAAGTTTTTCAGCACTGGAAGTCACTGACCCAGATGTTTGGCTGAGGCCTTAACCATAGGAGAGAGACAGAGAGGTGTGAAGGAGGCTCTGTGTGTGCTTTCTGGAAGCTTCTCCTCCGCCCGGCTCCACCTGAGGGCTCTGGCTGCGTGGGGTTCACTGGGACGGGTGGAGCTCTGGGTCTGCAACATGCGGTCCCTGGAGAGGCTGGAGCAAGGCTTACAGTTTAAAATAAACCTAATAAACTAAGCTAGAACTGACAAAACCTTTTTGTTACCTGAAATCCAAATAAAACAAGGCTTTGCACAAAAAAAAGGATAACGAACTTAACTTATAACTGCATTATGCGTAAAAAAAACTGTAAAGAAAATGTTCTCCGTTTTAGTATTTGTCAATATTTCATAGCATAATAGTCAAATATTTGGGGAATGGGGATATGAAAGTGTTAAGCCCTGTATTCAAAAGTTTTCCAAAATCTTAAAAAGTATTGGGAAATGTATCTCACAACGCTAAACTACCTACAGTATACACATAAAAACTCAAATCTAAATGTCCATACATTATAAACAAAAAGATTTAAAAAAGGAAATAAAAAACAACAAAATGTAAAATGCTAAACTACAAGAACCTCGAGCTGGAAGGGTGTGGTGGTGGTGGTGGTGGTGGTGGGTGGCTCTGGGGGTCTGTGAGCTCGGTCACCTCCCTGGACAAGGTGGAGGAGGTGTGTGGTGGGGTGTAGCTGTGGCTCTGCACGCTGAGCTCCGTCACCTCCCGGGGGTCCGCGTGCATCTTGAAGTTGGTGGTGAGTTTGGTCCAGGCCGGTGGGGTTTGACGCCTCGTCACCGCATGGGGGTGCCGCTGGAAGGAGTCCCCTGACTCTGTCCTGAACTCCTTGATGTTCCCCACGTCCCTGTGCGCCACCTGGGCCGGGGTGGGGAGAGGAACGGCCGGGGTCCTGCAGGGTGGGCTGGAGAAAGAGCCGAAGTCTGCCTGGAAACTAGAGTTGGGGAAACGGGCAGTGATGGAAGAAGTAGCCTACTTTTACTGAAGTTAAAGTATAACTGCATATATTGTAGAAATAGTCTGTTACAAGTACAAGTTCGGTATACAAGCTTTACTTGAGTAAAAGTAAAAATTTAAGCACTGTTTAAAAAAGATATGAAACTGGCCCAGGCCGTAGCGTAACGGTCTGGGCACCGGACTGGTAATCCAGTCGCAGTGTGCCGCGGGTTCGACTCCCGGACCCGACACGGCCTTTACTGCATGTCATCCCCCCATCTCTCTCCCGTTTCCTGTCAGCCTACTGTCTGTCCCTTCAAAAATCAATAAAAGGCGTAAGCCGCAAAAAAATATCTTAAAAAAAAAGAAAAAAAATATATGAAACCTTCAGAAATAGGGGGGAAAAGCTGATCTACAGACCTGCTATTTGTTTGACCTTGTTGAATATTTTATATTATAAACTAAACTAACACTAATAAAATATAAACTAAACTAAACAAAAAGTAAAAAAAAAAAAAAAAAAATGATAAATGCAAAACTCAAATAACCTTGTAGTGAAAGCAGCGCTGGGACCAGAGAATGGGATGTGACTGGACCGCAGGAAGTTGATGCCCTCCGGGGGGGTTTGGATGGGTGTTCTGACCACCACAGCCATGTTGGCCCCTCTTGCCTTACTGGATTATCCAGGGGAGCAACAGCTGTTCAAACTAATCAATATAATCAATAATAAAATAATAATAATCGATTAATGATCAATCCCTATTTTGGACATGGACATGGCATATATAGGCGATTTTTTTTTTATGTGTAAAATGAAAATAAAACTGAGAATAGCCGATCTACAAGCTCACAACGCATCGCAATGTGCAATTCTAACAATTTAAATAACTATATAATATATCTCAGTATAAAACAGTTAAGTGGTTCTCAATTATATAGTCACGCTTCTCGATTATTCAATTAATCGAAAAAAAAGGAATCAATAGAATTATCGCTTAGAATTAGAAAATATTGGATACTAACTTGGAGCCCAACTTCTTATCCTTACGCTGAATTACTGCTTCTATACTTTGTAGCAAGCTGCCCCATCCTCTCCTGAGCAGCGACTGTCCCTCGTCATGGCAACCATGATAACACAGAGATGATGATGTCAACAATGTGACTCATGACCGGGGAAAAAACATAGATCATAGATCAACCACCACAATAGAAAAACAAAAACATTTACAAACTTAAAATCAATTTTTGTAAGCACAATATAAGTGCAGTACAATCATTGGATGGCCTATAATGTTTATTGCAAGGTATAAAGGTCTGATCACCCCCCACAGAAATAAATTATTCATAGCACCCTTATTATTCATAGCATTCATGGATCCCTCTGTTCTGCAGTTACCAGTGGTGTAATGTAACTAAATAAAAATATTTAGGTATTTTTATTTTTTATACTTTACTGGAACTGGTTCCAGTTTTCATTATAGGTTATACTTTTACTTCTACTCCACTTTTATATCTCAAATATTGTAGCCTACTTTTTACTCCACTATAACCTATATGAAAACTTTCGTTACTAGAACTTTGTAGATTTTGTTTATTGTTACAAAAACATATACATTAACCATTTCAACCCTACATTTTGGCATTGTGAGCTTGTAGATCTGCTATTTTTCTAAATAAATAAATAAATTACATTAAAAAAAAAGTTCTACTTTTGGTATGCCTCTAGCCCTCTAAGTAGGCTACGTGTTTATACTAATACACTTTTGTAGGCTACTTTTACTCAAGTACATTTTGTATACCTGACTTTTACTTGTAACTTTTTACAGTATTGATACTTTTATTGAAGTTAAAAAAATAATGATAATGTGAATACTTTTTCCAGCACTGGCAATTATATACAGTAGTGTCCAGTCCAGTGTTTGACAGTTTGACCCATTGTTCACAATCCTCTCAGAGTTGTTACAATCCATATGGCTGTACAAGACATTGAAGACAGCATTAAAAGCGAGCTAATTAAGTTACTTTATACCTACTTTACTACCTTTATAATAGTCAAGGATGGGAGCTCTGCAATACGCACTAGCAACATAGAATAAGCCATGGCTAGGCACTACATACAAGCCAACCATGGCTCCCCAGCATCATTACGCTTCTGGGGTATAGAAAAGATCTCTACCTCTTCACGAGGTGGAGACATTATCAAGAAAGTGCTATGCAGAGAGGCCCATTGGATACATACTCTTAAACAAAAGCTGTATCTTTGCTGCATCAAAATGAATGAATGAATGAATTTTATTTGTATAGCACCATTCCAAACATATAGTTACAAAGTGCTTTACAGACAGGTTATAAAACAGTAATCATAAAAAACATCAAAACAACAAAACATCAGAGACAATAAAACATGAAGAAAATAACAGGTCAATAAAACAATTAAAAACAATGTTAGGAAAAACACTTGGCATACAGATGTGTTTTTAAAAGCATTTTAAAAGAAGGCACTGATAAGGGCAGGGAGTTCCAGAGCAAAGGTGCCCGAGCCGCAAAGGCCCGGTCACCCCGAGTGACCCGACGCGTTGCAGGAGGGACTATGAGGGCCCTATCCGATGATCTAAGGCAGCGCACAGGGTTATGGGGTTGCAGAAAATCTGTTATATAAATGGGAGCTAGACCATGTAGAGCTTTAAAAGACGGTCTCTGGGTCAAATTTAGTATTTCTTTATATAAAACATCTCTAATAAAGATGTTAAATAGATCTGTCTTTTTCCCGCCAATGGTCATTGTGTTCAACATAATCCCACTTTGAATATGTGTGCACAATATGTAGTAAGTAAGCCTTTGCTGGAGCCTATCCTATCTCCTGTTTCTGTAGCATGAGGAAGCTTGATGTACAAGTACACCCCTGGACATGATGTACAACTTTTCAAGTACACCCCTGGCCCTGGACATGACACTAGTATGTCACCAGGGATTTACCACAATCCAACCCCTGATGCTAGTGTGAACCCATAGTCATATTCTATGTAGGTATTTGGCATACAAGTTGAGGTATGACATTTATTATCACACAGCCTGTAACAAACGGAGATATCTAGTGGTGACATCAGGTCAATGTACAAACTCCATATATGGATATGGACGATTCGAATCGTCATCGCGACGGGTATTCGACAGCCTACCCTATATAAGAGTGGTTGTTGCCCTGAGGGTACAGGAAAGCTAAATTGTATACGCTCTGCGGCGGGTCCTCCTAACCCAGACAACCAGCTATAGTTTGAGTACCTTTTCCTTTAAAATAAATACGGTAAGTGTTAAATTGAACGGTAATTGTCATTTTATAATAATAATAATTATTATTATTAGAAAAATCCCCCCCCCCCCTTTCCTCTCTCTCTCTCTCTCTTTCTCTCTCTCTCATTAGCAGGCAACAGTGTAGCACTCTCTCTCTCTCTGTTTCTGGCACAACAGCGCCCCTACTGGTACTAATAGTCATACATACTGGTGCTCATTAACCAACACATACGTAGGCGGACGCCGGACACATAGGTACATACTACATAGGTGAACACGGACATTGCTGTTCCTTGGAAAAACATGCAGTGTTGTATGGGTCCACAATATTGCTCTTGGCCTAGGCCAGTAGGCCCCAAGAGCACGGTGAACCCATATATTTCGCCATTGGGTAGCGACCTACAAGCCAGGTCACAGAGCGATGCTTTGTGAGCTTGTAGATGTGCTATTTTCTGATGAATCTTTGGGGGTGAGTGAGAGAGAGAGAGAGGGGGGGGGGGGGGGGGGGTCGTGGTGTTCTATGTCCCAATTTAGTTAATTTAGTTAAATTTGGAACCAAATGGATTCCTCATGCAGTGTCAAATTGATTGTCAACCGTTTACATTTCGAGGACCCCCAGTTTGATATGCAGTCCAGTGGTTCTCAGACTCAACCTGTTTCATGTCAAGGGACAAGGATCCCCAAATTAACATGTATAAACATTTTTTTTGTTATTTTATATTATTTGTATTTCCCATGATGCTATATATAGGTCAGCATTGGTCCGAACAAGACCACACATTGAGAACCAACCCATTTTATTTATTTATTTATCTATGTATTAATTAATTTTGCTCCGGGACCCCCACACTGTAAAATCATCTCAGAGTCAGACTCGTAGTCGTAAAAGAGTCCATTTGAGGCCCATTTGAGGGCCCCGGACCAGACGTTGAGTAACAGCAGGAAATGAGCCGCTACAAGTTCCGCTCGTGCCGCGCATGCTCCCTCTTTCCGTGGAGGCTCAGCTGTCGGCCGGGTGGGTTCACGTCTCGTGCGCTCACATTTTATACGTTTTTACTTATTAATGAACGTACACAAACTGTTATAAACACACCGTTCGCTCTTCTTTAGAGTTTATATGACTTATCGAACCGTCGGCGGGTTGCCGTCACGCCGAAAATGACACTTTAAAGTAAACGTTAAAATCTACCCGTACATGTGGCGAGGCCTCGAGCTAATGCTAATGCTAACTGCCAGATGCGTACAGTGCACGCTGACGTCCGGACATTAATTACAGTTCTATATTAGATAATCCACCCGTTATTTGATTAACTAAACATAGCCATCACCTCTTAGCTTATTTTGTATTATACGGACTGATTATTACTTGTTCGAGGTTAACTCCATGAACCATAGCAATGCTAGCCAGCATCCCTAGTTGAGAGGTGAACATAAGAACAAAACATCATACTACAGTTTTATATAGCGTAAGAGAAAATGACATGTATAGCCTCCCGCCACTACTATGCCAGTCTGTCAGAGTGACTGAGTATAATCCAGTGGAGGCTCAGATAGACCCAGCTCTAGGAAGCAGAGCTGCCTACATGAATGGGCAACTCTGTGCCGAAAGACCTGGAACACTAATAACACTTATGACTCCGAAAATGGCAGATAAACAAGCGACGCGGTGTGAGCTTGTATCTATTTTCTCTTGATGGCTGTTTGTTTCTCCCAAAGCCTGTCAAGATGCAGATCTTCGTGAAGACCCTGACGGGGAAGACCATCACCCTCGAGGTGGAACCCAGTGACACTATTGAAAATGTCAAAGCCAAGATCCAGGATAAGGAAGGTATAATACAATTAAATTAAGCGTTCGATTTTTGGATGAAAGGATTTGGTGTAAAGGAGGAAAATAAGTGACCTATTGGGGATAAACACAAAGCCAACGTGTAGTAACTACTGCACTTTGACCGATTATGGGTTTAAAAGTTTCTTTCAACTACTCAGCCAGATGAGATATTGACAAATAAGTGATATTACATATTTACACTAATTGTATATTCTTAAGGTAATTGTTTATCCTATCAAATCACGAAGGCTCATTTTACTTTTGGGATATACAAGTCTCGTCTGTCAAAAACGTAGATACTTCACTTGGCTTTGTGCCCTACAATTTGTAGGGCATTATAGTGGGTTGTTAGGATGGACAGGATGGGTGGGCACTAAGGAAGAGTGGGCACCTCAGTGTTAAATTGGTATTTGGAATAAACAAGAAGCTGAAGTATAAAATTAGGTCTGATAATGTACCTGCATGTTCACATCATATACTAAACAGACCATTTTTCAAATGTTAATTTAAAAAAAACATTTTGGACAAAATGGCCAATTTTACACAGATGCCCAGATGTCCCTAGTGCACACCAATCCTGTATCTGGTGGGTTTAAATGGGTGGACCCATTCAATGCATTTATTTGGCATACTGCAAGTGTAGCCTCCCGCCACTATGCCAGTCTGTCAGAGTGACTGAGTATAATCCAGTGGAGGCTCAGATAGACCCAGCTCTAGGAAGCAGGGCTGCCTACATGAATGGGCAACTCTGTGCCGAAAGGCCTGGAACATTTGTTCACCCTGAGACAACCGCAGGTAATCGAGTTGATCTATGGTCCAAGAAAAGGTGCTTTTTAAAGCACTCTTTTCTGATGGAAGTGAAATTAAGAATGCATCTCACAACTACGTCAACCAATCATCACCATTTTGAGTGGCAACACCCACTGAACTGGAGATGGCTCATACTGGTTCATGATGGCTGTTAAAGGTTGCTTTTGTTTTGTTTTTCAGGTATTCCTCCTGATCAGCAGCGTCTGATCTTTGCTGGCAAACAGTTGGAAGATGGACGCACCCTTTCAGACTACAACATTCAGAAAGGTGAGATTTACTGTCACTAATGCTAATGCCCATTATGAAAATGCACAGATAAGTAAATAACCCAGTCTAGGTTCTGGTTCAAGGTTAACTCCATGAACCATAGCAATGCTAGCTTGTATCCCTAGTTGAGAGGTGAACATAAGTAGAACAAATCATCATTCTACAGTTTTATATATCACTTAATAATAAAAGCGTAAGAAAATGACATGTGTAGCCTCCCGCCACTATGCCTGTCTGTCAGAGTGACTGAGTATAATCCAGTGGAGGCTCAGATAGACCCAGCTCTAGGAAGCAGGGCTGCCTACATGAATGGGCAACTCTGTGCCGAAAGGCCTGGAACACTAAACACTTATGTTTAACACTTATGTGATACTTATGCAGTATCACAATTCAATAAAAGTATTAAGGGGAAGTCCTTAAAAATAATATTTATAGAATCTTCTCATCTGCAACTTTTGAGGCTGAAGAATTTGGTGAGCCATTGATTCAGCATGTATTCTTGTGTAGCCATATGTCTGTACTGCCTACTATGTCTGAGAACATCTAAATTCATTGGACTGCAGAGACTGCACTGTTGAATTGCTTATTTTGTTGTGATTTTTATTTTGTGTAGAGGGGTAAAAGGAGTAGAGCACTGGGGGCCCACCAGTCAACTTTGTTATAAAAATGTTGTGCAGCGAAAATGTCTACAAGCTTATTGCTCGATGTTGTAGATCAGCCACGTTCACCATTCTAACCCAAGATGAAGTTTTTAATCAGGACTGTTTAAATAAAGTTATGCTGTCCAAAGCATCATTTATACTCTTGCCATCAAGAACTGATCTTAAATGCAACACACTGTAGCCTTGAAAAAAACTACTTTTGGCAAGCACCAGACAAGTTTTGTCATGGATTATAAATGTTAGTAAGCATTGTAGGTGATATTTCTGTTTTAATTGGTGTTAAATGGTAATCATTGCTATATAATTTGTTCAGGGATTGCCCCTGTTGCTAGCATCTTGAGTAAACAAATTGTATTCAGGTGAAGATAGCAATTTAAACCAATCAGTAGTGATAACTCATACAGGATTATGTATGTTTTTCTTTTAGCTTTAGAGCTTTAACTTTTGAACAAACTTGTTTCCTATCGAACTGATCACTTACACCCCTTTAATCTTAAACTGTTTCATTAAAGCATGTTTAACGTTAAACCGTGTGCTCTCCTCCACCAGAGTCCACGTTGCACCTGGTGCTGCGTCTGCGTGGTGGCATCATTGAGCCATCTCTGAGGATGCTGGCCCAGAAGTACAACTGTGACAAGATGATCTGCCGCAAGTAAGTACAACAAAGATCATTGTACTATAGTATTATATAGCACTTACCGTAATGCAACTTTAGGAGTAAATGACGTGTGTAGCCTCCCGCCACTATGCCTGTCAGAGTGACTGAGTATAATCCAGTGGAGGCTCAGATAGACCCAGCTCTAGGAAGCAGGGCTGCCTACATGAATGGGCAACTCTGTGCCGAAAGGCCTGGAACACTAATTAGACTGTTACATGATTTCCCCCTTTGAAAAAATACTGGTAAAGCTATAAGTTTCTCATTCGATGATGTAAAATAATTTCAATGATCTTAAATGATTGCGATTAGATTATTTAATGTTTTGTTTGATCGGATGAAAAGCAACGTGAAACCATGTTTAGTCTCAAGGACCTTCAGGTCCATTCAGAAGAACCCATCCCCAACCATGACCCATGGCCTCTTGTGTTCCAGGTGCTATGCCCGTCTCCACCCCCGTGCGGTCAACTGTCGCAAGAAGAAGTGTGGACACACCAACAACCTGCGCCCCAAGAAGAAGCTGAAGTAGACAACTCGCATGGTTGTTTGCACGTTGTCCAATAAACGGTGAAACTTTGTTCAATAAATGGTGAAATGGTTCAATTGTTGTGTGAAATACTTTGATCATGTAGGTAAAGGTGGTTTAAATATACCTTTTTTTTATTGAAGCAAAAAGGTTTTTTAGGGATACTCAATTTAAGATCAGGGGCCACTCAGCAAAAGTCCAAGGGCGGCAAGCTAAAAATGACAGTATTCTTTTGAAACTATTTTATTTTGGGACAGACTACACGACTAGTCTAAAATTTCCATCTATAAGGCCAAACCTCAATGAACAAACATTTGATTAATGTTACAAAATGAGGCTACATATTCATATGTGAAGAGAACATGTAATGAACAGATTGTCACAGGCAATTCGGTGAATAACACAATCTTTGTTGGGATATTCATGTTTGATGGCAGCCTATAGTTGACCTGTATCAGTTGAGTGTGCCTGATGGGTTGTCAGGTTTTCCTTCCATCACCTCCAGAGAGTGGAGGTCACATACATCCATACAGCTGGGGAATGTGACATCATGGCTGCTGCTTCTGACTTCCCCATGAATGGATTTCCTGCTCAGCCCAGTCAGTAGGACCAGAACACATTGATTTTCTTCCAGTTTATTATACTCCTTGTCAGACAGTCTTGGTACAGAGCGCCCCCTTGTGATCGTAGACAATATGTTCTATGATGACCGGATTTCATCTCTGATGAAATTATGAATGCATTTATGTACCACTGGTATGACGGTATGTTTAAAATAAATAGTTGCAGCTGAGAAATGTTAAAAATCACACCCGTGTGAAGTGAGGGGCGCTAATATATTAAAGTAACTCATGTTTATTAGGTGATATAAAACAAATGTCAAAACAAACATTAAATGCCATTAACAATATGGCGTATGTTTTCCCTTCAGTTCATTGTCAATGGCGTTTATTAAATAAACATTGAACCTTTTGTATAGACCGATTCACAGAGGGTTTCCTGGGTGCGGCCATTACTGAGGTGTACCATTAAGTGCAACAGCACTGATTAGCTACACCTGGCCTATGGAGCACCTGCTCCATGGATTACACCTCAGTAATGGCCGCGCCCAGGGCACCCCTCTGTGAATCGGTCTATAGGATGGGCTAGCGCCCCTCAAATCACACCGGTGTGAATTGAGGGGTGCTCTTATCATACATAATCTCATTCCCGCTAATCACAATTTGCGTCCTCACCATCGTCTTCAATGTTTGTGTTTACACAAACACTCAACTGGCCATTCATTGACAATGGCATACAATGTTTGCGTGCACAGCCTCAAAGCTGGACATAGGGGCTATAGAGCGCCCCTCAAAAAACAGCACTTTAATTGTGGGCCTACCTATGAGGGCGGATTCTGCCATTGCATTTCAATGGGAATGGAGCTATTTTTTGCAGAAATCCGCAAATACGCAGAATCTACCCTCATAGGTAGAATATAAGTGCGGTGTGATCGTAGCGTACCGAAGTTTGTGCTATTGCCATTGAGAATGCATTGGGCATTTAAGTTAAATAACTCAGAAACTACAAAACATTTCAAAGTAAAAAAATTCAGCATGTGTCCACAGTAAGCTGAATTATAAAAAGTGTGAATGGAGTTTCTAGGTGAAAGAGATTTGTGCCAAAATCTGCCATTGACCCCCATTAAAAACTTCTCAAATTTGAACACTATTTCTAAAACTATGAAACGTTTCAAAGATTCCTTTTCAGGCAAACATGTCCACTGTAAGATGAACCTATTAAAGTTTGAATGGGGTTTCTACATGTAAGTATGTAGGACTAGTAGCGTGCCAAAGATTGTGCTATTGCCATTGAGAATGCATTGGGCGTTTAAGTTAAATAGAAACTACAAAACATTTCAAAGTAAAAAGTTCCAGCATGTATCCACACAGTAAGCTGAATTATAAAAAGTGTGAATGGAGTTTATAGGTGAAAGTGATTTTTTGATGTGCCAAAAGCTGCCATTGGGCCTCATTATAAATCTCTTAGATTTGAGGCCCAGGCCGTAGCGTAACGGTCTGGGCACCGGACTGGTAATCCAGTCGCAGTGTGCCGCGGGTTCGACTCCCGGACCCGACACGGCCTTTACTGCATGTCATCCCCCCATCTCTCTCCCGTTTCCTGTCAGCCTACTGTCTGTCCCTTCAAAAAATCAATAAAAAGGCGTAAGCCGCAAAAAAATATCTTAAAAAAAAAAAAAAAAAAAGATTTGAAAGCACTATATTTCTAAAACTATGAAACATTTCAAAGATTCCTTTTCAGGCAAACATGTAATTAGGGGGTGGCAGTGGCTCGGGAGGAGGTAGAGAAGCTGCTTTGGTTTGGAGTCTGAAGAAGGTTCCCAGTTGGAGCCACGGCTCTTCCTGGCTTGGTGTTCGAAGTGTCCCTGAGCAAGACACTGAATCCCTAATTGCTTCTGATGAGCATGTTTGAGCCTTGCTAGGCTGTCTCTGCCATGTGGTGAGTGAGTGAGTGAGTGGATGAACGTATTGCACATCGTAAAGCACTACGGCAAAAGACAGGTGGCGCCATGACCTGGTCCTGAGAAAGGTGGCAGAGGTGCTGGAGGGGTGTAGACGGGATAGAATGGTATAAGTTCTACCACCCCAAGGGGAACATCACATGGCTGTCAGGGAAGGCTGGGAATGAAGCATCAGGCCAAGCAAAATGCCCAGGCTTTATTTCCTCCTACTAGGAATGAAAGATGAGAAATGATCTGAGCAGGCAGCTCTGATTCACCCCCCTGACATTCTAGTGTGGTCCACCAAGGCAAACGCTGAATTCCTCAGTGAACATAATAGTACCACTGGCATTGGAGGAGGCAGGCACTAAGACTGCTGAGCCAGATAAACTGCTACAGTATGTGCTTTATTGTTGACATTTTTAAGTGGTGCAACCACTTCTACATCCAGCATGCAATGTCCGTGTAGCTGTGTACCTGTTTGTGTGTGTACCTGTGTGAGCACGAGTGGTGTGCGCATGCGTGAAATTGGAACGAGAGAAGTATGTGACATGGCTGCCACCTGCTGGACGCAAACGATACAGAGAAGAAATTGGAACGATACAGAGAAGAAATTGGAATGATACAAATTGGAACGATACAGAGAACCAATAGACGGGAGTTGCACCACTTGGTTCACACTGGTGTGATTTTTATTGAATGGATGAATCGCTTGAAATGAATCATCTCGTGTTCACGAGGAGTCCTTATGACACAATAAATAAAACAATGCAAACAAACAAGAGCTCTCCCCCATGCGCCATGCCACCACCTGCACAAAGATACATAAATAAAACACAAAGAAAGAAAGAAAGAAATCACTCCAATCAGCTCCAGAGAGAGAACTGCTTGATGCAGGTGTGCTCTGTGCACTCTGGACTGCCAAACTTGATGAATGTCCTCACGGTCAGGCCCTGTAGAGCAGATGGTCTGACTCCAGCCTGCATCACCGAGGACCACGAGATGAAACATCATCGCTGTCGGGCAGAAACCTCTTATCTCCATATTTTAACTTTTTATGGGGGTGTTTTTCTACTTTCCTTTTTGCATAAATTAAAATTGACACCCCAGTGACCCTACTACAGCGCCACACAAACGCATCAAAAGCAGAAGATGTGCAGATCTGCTGTTGCTGTTTTTGTATTTGAATCCTGAAAAGCAGCTTTTTGGACATTTGAGGTTTCCACCCGACAGAGACTATATGCACATTATACCTCGGGGAGGTAGCACACGCATGCACGCACACACACACACACACACACACACACACACACACACACACACACACACACACACACTCGCACATGATATATACATACATACACATTATGTATTCCCCACCGAGTCAGAGCAGTGGTCTGAAACAGGCCACTGAGCAACATGATTAGTTCATGTATGTACAGTAAGCTACAGGGAACACGGGAAGAAATGTGCTGCCTCGTGCATTCATGTTCCATTTTCCACTAAACTGAACGCTGCGTGCGTGCGTGATCACACCATAGCTGTGGTCTGTCTATGTTGAAGATACAAGCAGCGAGAGAGAATGTAAGCATCTATTGTGGAAAATAATTTATGTGTGTGTGTGTGTGTGTGTGTGTGTGTGTGTGTGTGTGTGTGTGTGTGTGTGTGTGTGTGTGTGTGTGTGTGTGTGTGTGTGTGTGTGTGTGTGTGTGTGTGTGTGTGTGTGTGTGTGACTGTGTGTGTGTGTGTGTGTGTGTGTGTGTGTGTGTGTGTGTGTGTGTGTGTGTGTGTGTGTGTGTGTGTGTGTGTGTGTGTGTGTGTGTGTGTGTGTGTGTCAATAATAGGATACAATCATTAGGCCAGTGGTTCTCGACCTGGGGCCTGTTTCACGAAACTTGGATTAACTAATCCAGGATTTAGGCCAAAGCCAGGCTTTTTAAATCCTGATCTTTACAGCCTGGTTTATTCCGTTCCACTAAAGCCAAGCGAGGCTCAGTTAAATAACTCAGAAACTTCAAAACATTTCAAAGTAAAAAGTTCCAGCATGTGTCTCCACAGTAAGCTGAATTTTACAAAGTGTGAATGGAGTTTCTAGGTGAAAGTGATTTTTTGAAGTGCCACTATCTGCCTATAAATGTCTCAAATTTGAAAGCACTATATTTCTAAAACTATGAAACATTTCAAAGATTCCTTTTCAGGCACACATGTCCACCGTAGGATGAACCTAAATAGGTTTGAATGGAGTTTCTAGGTGTAAGTATGTAGGACTAGTAGTGGGTGAAATGGTAATATGTTGTAAAACAATGAGTAATGGTAATATTTAGTATTTAGTTTTCACTTTTACAAAAAAATAATAATAATATAATATAATAATTCTTCTTAACCGTGCACTGCACTTGCACGACAGCAAACCTATTCATGGGGAACATTCACCAAAAGCAGCTGATCTACAAGCTCACAAGCTGTCATGATGTTGTGCAGCCTATATATTTTGGTTATTTGATTTTATATAGTGCTTAAATTAGTCCTTTAATGCAGACCGATACAAATAAGGCAACATAAACCCATAATAATTGAATAAATCTGGAAAACATCATTGGTTTGTGATCAGTTTGACTGCTTAATGAACAGTAAAGACATCAGGATTAGGTTAAACCTGGCTGTTAGCCTGGTCCGGAGCAGGCTAAATCCAAAGCATTAGTTTCCATGGTAACTAATGTAGCATCACTTTCATGAAACCGAATCAAGCCTCAACATATCCAGTTTAACTGGTTAAGTTAATCTGGCAAGATCAACCAGCTTTCATGAAACCGGTTAATCACTGATCCAGGATATATTAAACCAGGATATGTGTTAAAGCCCGGTTTAATCTCTAATCCAAGTTTCGTGGAACGGGCCCCTGGTTGACCCCTTTCTTTTATTTATTTATTTACATATAGTGTTTTTTATTTGTTGTGCATATATTATTATATATATCTTTGTATGCTACATTGATGAATTTAATGCATATAGGTCAAGGACCACAATGGAAACAAACCTTTTTGTGTTAGCCTTTTAGTCTGAACTGTTTAAGTGCCAGGGACGTTATCCCGTCTTATTGCCGTCTTTGTAATGGATGCCACGGGCGTTAAGACGTCCTCCCTTGGGAATTCTTCTATTATTATTATTTCAACCATATTTTGAAAATTCCTCTAATCTGGTGTACAGGTGATGACATGCACATTACATGCATAATAGAATTACAAATTCTTTCTTTCTTTATAATGGGTGAATTGGCACTCTCAGAGCCTAAACTGGTGACCACCAGGTGGCGCTGAAGTCTGACTGTTCCTCGTGCTGTTTATATTTCCGACAAATAAAGTATTCAATCATTCAATTATTATTATTATTATTATTTTGGGGTGGGGGGTCACAGCCTGTCTCAAAAGGTTGGGAACTACTATTGCATTTTAGACAAGGCATAAAGTGGAAAGGGAAAGTCACATTTTGAGTTCACCAACCAGGATCCGCCACATGGTGGCGGTGAAGTGCACATCATCATCCACACACCACATACACGTACATCCATGAATGGGACCAGACAGCAGTCCGCGGCTCCAGCAGTGATCTGTCTGGGAGGAGGAGGAGGAGGAACCTCAACCACTGCACAACTACAGAAGTGCTGAAGGCGATTTCATTTTGTGCAACTCGAGTCGACACACAGCTCAGTGCTTCAGGCAGTGTGTTGTTAGCGGGGACACACTTTCCGTCGATACTTCCTCAACTCACATTTAACTACAGCGCTAACAGGAGTCACGTTGCACACAAACTAGACGCTGTTTTGTCCTGCGCTTCGGCTGCTTGTGTCTGCTAAAACAAAGGAGCGGACGCGCTGCTGTAACGTTACGCTAACATTACTAAAACAACACTAACACAACTGTACTTCTGCTCTAGTCTGGAATTAATTCATTATCTCGGGTTTTTCTTTTTCTTAAATAACGAAATGTAAACGTGGAGGAAAGAAGACAGGGATCCGTTCAGAGACTAAAGGAGATCTGGGGAGGAATCCAGTTGGATCTCCAGTCTGCTTTTTATCGTCCCATAAAAGATCATCTTCCATATCTTCTCTCTGCACAACAGTAATGGGGTGAGTTGAACAACACTAGTATTCATGCTTCTTCTGTTCTGTGCTCCAAGGTTGAATCCTGCGGAGCTTCTTCTGTGTGTATGTATGCCACTTCGTACGACGGTGTCCCTTGGATGAAAAATAACTGATTTATACAAAGCAAACAAAGTCGTTTAGAGGGGGGACCCTGCGTTTCCTGAAATGTCAGCAGTGAAAATGGAGAAGTGGGGTTTTTTGATTTGTCACTTTCTATTGCTGCACAATAATCCTCAGTCAGGAATCAGGATTAACTATGAGAGATTGAGAGGGCGCAAAATGTAACTAAATGGACCCCGGTTTGCGGGTCCATTTGGCACATCTTGCCAAATTAGCTACATTTTGTACTGTGTGGGTTCCGTTTTGGATTTAATCCCGGTGGTTCTCAATATGCGGTCGGGGTCCCGCAGGGGTCCACTGCCCGTCTGCCCCCATATCCATATGTAATTACAGAACATGATAAGAGAAGAATGAGTGTACGGTAACTATTTAGATCAGTTTCACAGACAGACAGACAGACAGACAGACAGACAGACAGACAGACAAGGGGTCACACAACAGCCTTTGGCCTTGCCTTGGAAGATCATCATCATCTGTCATAATAATGACATAAAATATGTCATCTTGTATGGAGGCTATAAAACAACAGACTATGCCCCGTGGTCTACAGTTAGAGTAAGACCATTATCACCCCAAATCATATCAAGTTCTTAATTAATAATGAAAATGTTCAGAGATATACAAAAGATTTAATCAAAAATGGGGGGGGGGGTCTGAAATATCGCAAATCCCAGGATTAGATTATCTCCCTTTCACACACAGCATCGTGGTTCTCATGCTCAAAGCGGGCCAGGGGTCTCTGCATGGAGGGATTCCAAGGGGTCTCGGGGGCCCCCCAGGGGTCTCTGCATGGAGGGATTCCAAGGGGTCTCGGGGCCCCCCAGGGGTCACTGCATGGGGGGATTCCAAGGGGTCTCCAGAAAAAATGGTCAATATTGCATCACGTCAGTTTAACCACTTTAACCCTATTACAGGCTATTTGAAATAGCTATTTTCTTTAACAACAAACATCTTGTATGGTTGTCCCTGCCATAAAATATTTTCAGATGGGGGTCTTGTCTGTGGCCATTAATGCATATTCATTTGGGGGTCCTTGACATGAAAAAGGTTTCAGAACCATGAGTGGAATTTATCCCATGTCATGGATATTTCCACGTATTCCATGTATTTCCACGAGAGAACCTGACCTCATTTCATTTTCTTCATGGGTCTAGTAACTAACATCGATGACAATGTCCTTTTCCACGGTGGCAGTTAAGTGACCGAAGCATTAGCTTTGATATCCAGGGCTGTGGGTATATTTATAAATGTGATTGCTTTTAAAATGCTTGAATGCATTCCCGTTCGTTTATCCCATAATGGTGCGTGTGCACACACACACACGCGCGCATGCACGCACGCACGCACACACACACACACACACACACACACACACACACACTCACGCACGCACGCACACACGTATTGATTTGTCTGTTCCAGGACAATACTAAACATAAAATGCACAAATTACATTTAAAGGCGTAATATGTAGCTTTGCACCGTGTTTACATAACGCAACAATAAATACATGTCTTTACCCATCACCCCCCTCTATACCAGCAGCAGTTATCAGCCACTGGAGTAGTGTGGTGGTGTTTATCTGCATAAGCATTAAGCACACTGTCCTCTCGCTCGCTGTATTTTGGTGTTTTCACTGTTTGTTTTTGGTAGACCGGGATGTTTCAGGGCAGCCTAAACAAACTGTGAAAACACCCAAAAATAGCGAGATAGAGGGCAGTGTGTTTCTGCAGGTAAACACACCACCACACCACTCCAGTCAGTGGCTGATAACGGCTGGTATGGAGGCAGATGATTGGGCACAAATATTAGTTATGTACTAAATAGTAATACAGGGAAAAGTTTCATACTCATAATTATATTTGCCCCCAGAATAGGGACTCCGAAGTGCATGTCATAATCTATACTAGTATACATGTATACAATAGGCAGATGTTTTCTAACTTGAACTAAGCCTGGCATTATAGCTTTTAACATAAAGAAGAGTACCTTGGAGTTTGTTGAGAGGCACTAGCCCCTCCTATGTCCAGCTTTGAGTGTTTGCGTAAACACAAACATTGAAGACAAAGTTAATTCCCATAGACAGTTTGAGGGTTTGTGTCAAAACAAACATTGAAGACAAAAGTGAGGACGCAAATTGTGATTGGCCATAATGAGATCTGATGACGTGTGATGATAAGAGCGCCTCTCACTTCACACAGACACAGGTGTGATTTTTTTATATATGGATTTTTTCCCCCCGCCATCTGAGCCAAAGAGCTTCTTCTAACAAGTCTTGAACCGAACGGTGTAGCCCCTCTTTTCTCTCTCTTCTGTGCGGTCAGGTGTATGTAACTATGGAGTGTGTTTGACTGACTGCTCAGGCCGCTGCATGTGAGGCCTCGGTGAAGATAAAGCCATTAACAGTGATAGATCTATGCCTCGTTGAATTAATAATGTGATGAGATTTAGTCCTCCTGCGGGAGAGGAGCCTGTGAGAGAACAATGCGAGATGGACTGAAGAAGATACTGATGATGATGAGCCACTTCGTCTCTTGTCCTCTTTATAAAAGGCCCTGAAAGAAACCATGAATTGTTTTTGCTGGAATAATAAACTTAACCTTTGTTTAACTGAAAGAAAAACGTTGTCGCTCATTTGACGTTCTTCTCCTTCCTCCTCCTCCTTCTTGTGCTGCAGAAAAGGAGTCGTCTAGGACTAGGAGGTGTAAAATGATTCCGCTACATCGAGAGAGGTACACCCGCTGGGTGCTGCTTGCTGGCACCCCGATCTGTGTTGTGCTTTTTATTTTTTATCATCTTGTCAGTTCCGCCATCTCATTCCTCATTAGCTCCATCTGTGTGACATATACTACACTGTAACCAGAGGCTATATGGTTTTATGTGGTCACAATATTTATTTAGTAGCATTAGAAGTACTGGTAGCATGCCGCAGCTCTGTGGTCTTGTGGTTAGACTGTTGGTGTCCGACTGGGAGGTCGGGATTCAATCCCCGGCTGGGTCATAATACGAGTATCCAATTAATTTCCCCATAGCTTTGTTTGATTGGCTCAGCAGCAGATTTGAACTGTTAACTTAACATGCATAAATGTGTCATGTGATTCCAGTTCAAATCTGCTGCTGAGCCAATCAAAACACTTTATATCTATGGGAAAATAAACTGGATCAGTAACCGGGTATGCCACCTTCTGAAAACTGGGACTACGGTTACGCACAGAGCCGATTGGGTTTGTACCAAAGATGGTTTATGTATGAAGATGGGCCAACTTCATTGGAGCCACTAGACACGAAATGGTACACAAAGCCTACAAATGGTCTCCTAAATATAGTAGGCATGGTTTGCTTCTCACCAAGTATGCCAGCTCTAATTTGGGCACATAAGGATCGTTTCTAATCGTTGTGTCCATTCATTTCACGTTATAATATTCACATATTCACATACTCTCATCTTAAATATGGGGTCAGAGCCCCCTATGTTGTCCGTGAAATTTCAGATGGACAGAGAGGCTTCCGGACTCATCTCAAATCTCGCAGCAAGAGTTTGTTGCTGGGATAAAGAAATGTCATTAACAAAGTAGATTTTCTTGTAAATATTGTGTGCCTTGTGATGATTGGGTCCAGTATTTAGTTCAGTGACCGCATGGAGTTAAGGAATGGTTCAGAAGCTGTGTTCACGTTCATTCTCCCATTGGAAATGAATAGACTCTAACATTCTTCCCGTCTCCTAATACTGTTACCGCCCACCTCACGCAGATACGGGAAGTAAAGCAAAGTTGGCTAATTCTCCTCTTGGGTTTGTACCCTGTGTGACGTGGTAGCGTCATGTCCAGGGGGTGTACTTGTACGCCGTGTGACATTCTGGCATCATGTCCAGACCAGGGGTGTACTTGTACCCGCTACAGAAACAGGAGATATTAGCTCCTGACCTATGGGGCTATACATGGCTCAAGGAAACCTTGGTTCTCAAGGCTACTTACTTATTTATTGGTGGAAGGAACGACCACAATACTATGGGCCCTTGAAGCCTGACTTATACTTGGTGGTGTGGCAGCCAGTGTGACGCTGACAATGGCAGCTCTACAAGCTCACGACGTTGCGAAGCAACTTTTGTGAGCTTGTGGATCTGCTGTTTTTGGCATGAGACCGCAGTGGTTGAAGACCTTTGGTTTAGGGTTTATCCAGGTGTGCAGAGAATTCCCACCACATTTTTACTCTGGATATAGAACGTGATCAATTAAGTGGCCGATGTGTCAGGGTGAGAGGATGTCCTGTGATGGAAAGGTCACGGGTTCAATCCCCACACTAGCCCAGGTGAAGCAAGCCAGGGAAGCAATAGGCGAGGGGACTCGCCTACTGTCTTCGCCGGTGTCCTTGTTGATGTGTTCCCCTCTCATTAGCCTCTGTGTGGGTCCGCCATGGGTCTGAAATGTAAATATGTGCGATACAAATATTTACAGTACACAGCAATGCATCAATGAGTTCACCCCCTCTGGAAACCCAACACATTCTGCAATATCTCTCTCTCTACAAATAAGACATTTCTGGTGTTACTTTCATCTTCTTTTTTTTGTAAATGATTGCCCTGCTTGATCATACTGAACACTGCGAGCTTGTAGATCTGCTACTAATTTGATAGTAGCAGATCGAGACGATGTGATTGTGATGGAATGGTATAGAAACTGATGTATCATTACCAATGCAACAGGGAATTATTGATATGTCTGATCATAATGTTGAAACTTGAAAGGAAATGTTGCAAAAATTAGTATGCCCTCCTGGAAGAAAAAAAAATCTGAATTCGGTTTTGCTTTAAATAGCCAATCGTTTAGATTTATTGTCTCCACCAGCCGAAGGCATGGGGAGAGTATGTTTTGCACTCCGTCCGTCCGTCCGTCCGTGTGTCCGTGAACAGCTAATCTCAGCCACCGTTAACCCGGTCGATGCCAAATTTTGCACACACACTCCCTGGATGGCAACCATGAACCTCTGCCCCAAACTTTCCAGAACGGCCTGTTATAGCGCCACCAGGAGGCCGCTTTGTGCAAAACAAGTTTTTCGATGCCATATTTTGCACACACACTCCCTGGATGCCAACCATGAACCTCTGCCCCAAACTTTCCAGAACGGCCTGTTATAGCGCCACCAGGAGACCGCTTTGTGCAAAACAAGTTTTTGCACAGTACACCTACAGATTTTGTCCAAACATCACGCAAATTGGTACACAGTCTCTCTAGAGCCATTCAACGAAACAGGTCTTTCAGATTTATCAGACTCCATCCTGATTGGTTAAGATTGGCTTCCAAAGTTCACAGGAGTGCTCAGTTTCAAACAAAATGCTGCAAATCATGAACACATCGCGTGATTTCCGTGAAATTGTGCACCCACATTCCCACTAGGCCGAGGACAAAATGCCACATGAACAATTTCAACTCAGCCTCAAGGTGGCGCTATAACTGGCCCAAAAGTGTTTTTACCTCTAACTGCACGGATCTGTGGATAACCTGGTGGAGACCTGTGCCCGGAAGGGCACTTTTTCTAGTTTTTAATTTAATTTGGAAGGCTTTGGAAATACTACTTGTGGAAATGGAAACATATTTGGTTAAAGTTATGCGTGCAATGTAACTTTAGTTGTTAGTTAGTTGTGCTTGAGAGCGTGCGTATGCCTCTCAACAATCAAACCAAGTAATTGGTTGCAGCCCTGCATGCAATGGAAAAGCACCAGAATAGGCCACGGCTGATTTGTGCGAGATTTACAAGGTCACACGTTAGCTCCTGTAGAGTGTGTATGTGTGTGTGTGGGAGAGGGGCACATAGTGGTAGAGCGTGTACCTGTGGAGAACTGTGGGAGCACATCAATCATCAGGGCTCAGGAGATAGAAGCGGTTGGCTAACTTGACTCCATGCGGAGAAGAAAAGGCTCACTGCACTGCTGAAAAGTCACTATTTCTCAACCTGTGGTGGGCCGGGCCGGCGGGGTCCCCAGATGACAGTGAAGTGACAATTTAAGAAAAAGACCACCATGAACAATCTGTCACCCACGAACTATACTATGAAAACCAGTCAAACATTAATATAAATTTGAATCTTAACCCATTTTTGGCGAGAACCTCTTTTGGTGTTTTAAGCATTCTGTTCTACTTTAGCTATTGAAAAATAGCAGATCTACAAGCTCGCTTGTAGATCTGCTATTTTTGGGGGGGTCCCTGGAACACCATATTTTGAGATGGGGGTCCGTGGCCCAATAGATAATAATTCTGGGGGTCCTAGACATGGAAAAGGTTGAGCACCACTGACATAGAAACATGGGTTTTTCTGAAAAATGTTTTGATTTTTAAGCTTTTTTTTTAATCGACGTCAGTCCAAAATGGGTTAAAGGACGATTTCACCCATTTTCAACCTATCTCCTTTTTATAGCCTGTCTGTGTCTCAGAGGAGGGCTGTTGACAGTACAGAAACTTAACCTGCCACCGTCATCGATTCGATTGGGGAATCTAAGTTAATGGATTAGTTAATGGAAAGAAGGATTTCTATTCCTGGAGGAGTGTTCGCATGCTATAATGGAAATCATTGTGCTCACGTTAACACAATTCTAATAATCTGCATAATGATGTCACCGGTATGTGTGACAGTGTGTCCACACTACAGCCTCTAAATCTAGAGGTAGATTTGTTTTAACCCATTTTGGCCTGAGATCAGATTAAAAAAATGTCTTCTATATCCTGACAGTCCTGAAAAAGCTGTTTCTATGTCAGCCATTCTTCGACTTTTCAAAAATAGCGAGCTTGTAGATCTGCTATTTTTCAATAGCTAAAGCATAACATAATGCTAACACCAAAAGGGGTTCCTGCCCAAACTGGGTTAATCATTTTATCATGAGCATTAGTGAGGACCAATTATATGAAGATAGGTTGAAATCGTCCTTTAATGTATAGTTCAGTGTTACATTTTGATTGATTCAGTGAATATCTCATAGAAATGTGTTTAATTACAGGCATTTACAGCAGTGCATCAAATTAAGAACGCCAAGTGGATGAGACGCACTCAAAAAGGCCAAAGGCTTAAAGTGTCTGTTGTGGTCCATTAAACATTCAACACTCAATCGACTAGACAGACAACAAAGTGCAACAAACAACGATACACTATAAAATGTCAAAATATACACTGTATGTTAAAACTGAGGATATTTTACTGTGTAGCTATGTTCAGAGAGGGTGTATTCATTTATGCTGTGTACTGTACTGTATACAGTAGGAGCAGTTGATCTGCACAGAACTCGTCAAACCGCTGTGTGTGCGTGTGTGCATGCACTACGTTTATTACTATACTTGTGAGCGCCAAATGTACCCACCTCCCACAAGTATCGTAGAATCTGAGAAATATACATTGTGAGGACCATTTTATGGTTACAATGTTTTATTTATACATTTTTAGTTAGGTTTACACAATTATAGGAAAATATTCCGTTTTAGATTTGTATAGCTTATAGAAGTTTTGAAGGTTTGGGGTTAAAGTTTGCCTATTTTATATGTGGTATAGTAGGCGAAGTTGCACATGTGTGAACTTGTAGATCTGCTATTTCTCCACTACCATTCAGCTAAGTTCTGCTATTTTTGATGCTGTCCTCCTAAAAGGTTGATATCCTCACAAGTCTACTGTCCGTAATACACATAGTATGTGTGTATTTAATACACACATACTATGTAAGTATTATGTCTTCACAAGTATAGTAGAATTGTTATTAGGTTTAGGAGTAGACATTTATAGGTTCGGTTTAGGGGCTGTGACTAGAGTACAACATGACTTATAGTTTTTATACATAGTTGCGTGCCAGTGTCACTCACTGGACAATAGCCGATCTACAAGTTCACAATGCGTTATGACTGTGAGCTTGTAGATCTGCTATTTTTAAGTATGGCATTCATGAAATCATCATGCTAAAATGATAATGTCCTCACAAGTATACTAATACGTGTGTGTGTGTGTGTGTGTGTGTGTGTGTGTGTGTGTGTGTGTTGAGAGTGAGAGATCAGTTAACGTGCTGCATAATGCCATGCTGTGTTGATCATCTGTCCTCCTAACTGCTGAAAGACAAAATACTGCTTTGCTCACAACACATTGTGAGCTTGTAGATCGGCTATTTTTGGTGCAGGACTCCGCCATGGGTTGAAGTATTCTAATAATTCGGGCTTACTGCTCTGAAGAAGACACCCCAGTTCTATCACCTCTGGCTCTCTCTCTCTCTGGCTCTCTGGCTCTCTGTCTCTCTCTGTCTCTCTCTCTCTCCTTCCCTCTAGTTCCTTCTCTCTTTCCCCCCCTCCAAAACAAAACAAAACTTGTATTGTTCACATTTTCATTTCCTGACATCACTGCAGTGACTCCATGTTGGCTGACCTTCAGTCACTGTGCAGCTCAGGGATGGGACCAAAATGTCATGTCACCATTATTGTGGCCAAAATAATTGTGGATTAACAATATTATATTATCGATAATCAAAGACGGAGCCAACTCGGTTCTGGTCCAGACAGGAGGATATTTAGTTCAGCAAATGCAAATTGATCCCAGTGTATGATGGACAATTTCACCATAAATTTGCCTTCTAATGATAGATTACAGTAGTCTGACAGGAAATGGGGAGATGGTGTAGTGACATGCAGCAAAGGTCATTGGGATCGGGACTCGAACCCGCGACATGCTGTCAAACTGGATTACTAGCCTATAGGCGTCCACTGCCCAGACGGCTACACCAGCCGCCCGGGCCGCAAGTGTTTTTTTATTGTGATATACGATAATAACGATTCATCATCTCATCCCTATCGTTGCTGCTGTTCGGCCCAAACTGCACCAATGCAACTCCTTGCAAAATGTGTTTAATAATTGAACGGGTGTTGAAAGTGGCCGTGCATTGAAACAATGTCAGTCATTTGTCACTCGCTTTTTCCAGACATGCAGCTGAGCTGACATCTCTTTGCTCTAACCAGCCTGTCGAACAGACGTCTCTGAGCACTTGTTATTTTTCATGATGTCATTTTAGATGTGTCACCTGTGAGTGCATTTTAGATGAATAAAAATTCATAACAACAGAGAGAACCTGCTCACAGAGATATCGCTGTTGTGTCGGGTCGAAACCTTGTATGTGGGGGGAAAAAAAACTTTTCAGGAAATGAGCGGCGCTAATATATTAAAGTCTAACTTATGTTGATTAGGTGATGTAAAACAAACGGTGCAAACACTAAACAAACATTGAACTAAAGACAAACATTAAACCTGTGTATAGGAGGGGCTAGCACCCCTCAAAAATGAAAGAACATTCCAATGGATCCAATGGAGTTATTGTTTCACTTGGACTTTAAAAAAAATCACACCCGTGTGAAGTGAGGGGCGTTCGCCGCTCTAATCATCGTACATCATCATCAAGAATGGTGGTCCCTTATTAGTCCCTTTTATTATTAAGGGTTCCACTTCCCACCGACATACATATGCCGATTTGTACAGACACATATGACGTAAATTCTCCATTCATTGTCAATGTCATTTAATGTTTGTGTTCAGAAAACGCAAACATTAAACTCTATAGCTGTTTATAGGAGGGGCTAGCGCCTCTAAAAGAAAATCTCAGAAATGGCTAAGATCAGCTACAGACCAGTAGTTGTACTGTAGTAGATTGTCTATTTTTGCTACTTTTGTGACTATACTGCAGTATGACTACGTAGCGCTTTCATTTACGAAAGTAAATCTCTATTATAAGGATTAGATACTGTATATGGAGTTACAAGGTTTCTGCCCGACGGCAGCAACATGTTGTCGCTGAACCTCCAGGTCACCATCAGTCACCTGTCTGTCTGTCGGTGAAACTCGGCTTGCTGCCGCTTCAAGCTTGTCTAACGTTTGTGTTCTAACATCCTGCTGGGTGGTTTTCATGTTTTTCTCAGTTTTTCTCTGTTTGATGATGTCTCAGTATACGGTTTGATGTTGAATCCCTTGAAACAGTCACCTGTTGCTAGCATATGACAGTGACGCGCGCGCACACACACACACACACACACACACACACACACACACACACACACACACACACACACACAGTTACACACACACATACACACATGTTTGCACAGAAGAAAATTGCATCTTTTCAATTATCTTTCTTTTTCTCCTGCCTTCCATGTCAACTTGTCTTTAACTTGGACAGCGTTTTGAAGCACAGCAGTAAACAGCCTCAGCTTTCTGCTTGTGATATGTACTAAGTAGTAGGGCAGCGGCTGGGCAGTATATAAAAAATCACACACGTGTGAACTGAGTGGTGCAATTCCCCCCCCCCCCCCCCCCCCCCCCCCCTCTCTCTCTCTCTCTCTCTCTCTCTCTCTCTCTCTCTCATTAGAGTCACTACCCCTCTCACTGTTTCTGGCGCCCCCTACTGCTATTATTAAGTCACATACTCGTGCTAACACAGACAGACACACACACACACAAACAAACAGGTACGAGGACATTGCAAGCTGGTTGTAGGAGTGGTTTGCACCACTCAAAAATGATGATACCCATATCTATATTGTGATATATATTTTAATTTATTTGCTATTTAACTAAGTTTTAATAGCTCTATATTCACATAGTAATCATTGTTCTATAGTGTTTGTTCAGGAACGGGGCTCGCCCCTGTCTCTCCAGCACAGAAACAGAATACATTTTCAGGTCAGGATGCCAATAATCCAATCAGAGAGAGAACTCATAAAGGATACAAGTAGATTGAAAACAAGTGCAAATGTAACCCAAAAAACATTAACAGAACAAATTGAAACTGTGTTTTCCCCTGATTGTATCTCGGTGGTCAGAGGGTAAAGAACACTGCCTCTAATGGGTTGATGCATGACAGGAGGGTTGATGCATGACAGATTCAGGGCAGCTCTCTTCCATTAAGTAGTGATTCATGATCAAACGTATTCTTTTCTATGCCAAGGACCCCCAGTTTGCTATGCATAAGGACCACGGAAGGACCCCCATAACTCTGAGAGTGTACGAATGGAACCGTCAATTTGTACACTCTCAGAGTCAAGGCTCATTCATAGTCTGGATTTTCGGTTGGTGAGGTGACCACAGGAGCTGAAATAACGTTGAGAGGTGGTTCCAGACTATGAATAACGCCTTACAGACCTGTAAAGGTCCATTTGGTTACGTTTGTACACTCTCAGCGTTACAGACTTGCAAAGGTCCCTTTGGTTCCAATTTGACATGTAAAGGTATGGGTCATTTAGCTGGGCACCCCCCTGCCCACTGAAACCAACCCCAGATCGCGCTTTGAGAAGCACTGCCATAAACAGACCAGAGCAGAGTCAGTGGACAATGTAACGGAAGACACGGAGGGAGTGGACAGAAATGGTTCTGTCCTATAAAAGTATTTGTGAGGACCAATTATATGGAGATATGGTTGAAAATGGGCGAAGTGCACCTTTAAGACCTTTATTGATCCCACGAGGGACATTCCGTCGCCAAGGACGGTAGTATACAAATATGCACAACATACAACAATACAATACTATTCACCCTCAGCTGTCCTTGTCGAACTGCTTGTTTCCTAGCAATTAGTCTACTGAGCCTGTGGTTCTCAAAGTGGGGTCTGGTGGGGGGATGGACGGATTGGAATCAAATTAACCCTTACCAGTCTGTAACTCTGAGAGTTTACAAATTGAACCAAAAGGACCTTTAGGGTCGATTCATACTCTTATTTTACCGCTGTTTCTGCGCTGTAGTGCCGAAATGATTTCGGCTCGTCAGAATCTTTCAGTAGCACCGAAGAGCCGACTTTAGGACGGTCCCCGCCCCCCCCCCCCCGAACCTCAAGTCACATTGTAGGCTCTACAGAGCCAAATCGACTTTTATTCGGCTCTAAAATAGAAGTATGAATCGGCCCTTACAGGTCTGAGAGTGTACAAATTGAACCAAATGGACCTTTACAGTTCTGTAACTCTGAGAGTGTACAAATTGAACCAAATGGACCTTTACAGTTATGTAACTCTGACAGTGTACAAATTGAACCAAATGGACCTCGGCCCAGCAAAAGTAGTTAATGTTGCATCACAATCATTGTAACCACTTTGTCCATTTATACATTGGCTGTTCAAAATTAGTCGATCCACAGAACAAGCTTGTACATCTGCTTTTCTTGAACATTTCTAAAACATATCGAAAATGTTTGGAAACGTTTCAATCATTTAGATTTCTTTTCTTTTTTCAACACAAATCTTCCCTGGCACAAAACTCTTGTCAAAATGGGGATCCGTGGTCAAATACATAACTCGAATGGCCGGAGAGGACTTTGTGACGTTCAGGGCGGCGACTCGCTCGGTTGGTGCCTCTCTTGGCTCAAGTCCGCTTCAGACGCCTCCACTCCGGTCTGAACGAAAACAAGCGCTCCCACTTCCCTCTCATCCTATAGGGAAACAATATTAGCATCCAGGCCCCATGGGGAGCCCGCTTTCCTGGCCAGCCTGTTCCTTTAACTTTTGTTGTATCAGAGCAGACTGTAAGCCAGCAGTTTGTCCATGCAGCGGCTGGCCTCTGGCTATTTTGGTCTTCAGTTGTCCAGTGTCGGGTTGCTGGTCTGGCTTTTAGACAGACTCAGGAATGTGACTGGCTGCAGGGTGTGTGTCTCTGTCTGCCTGCCTGCTCCCTGGGAGGGAGTGGGAACACGGGCACCCAGATATACCTTAAAGCAATGTTCAGCGGTACAATGAACCCCCACATTTATGTATGTATTTGGCCGTGGAACCCATCTCAAAATATTTTGTGCCGGGAACACCCACACAACATGTGTGTGAAAATGTGTCTCAAATATTCTAAAATGTTCAAATATTTTCAAGATTCCTTTGAAAATAGCAGATCGGCTGTAGCCGATAGCTGGTGTATATAGGGTTAAAGGTCAGACTTATTTTTATAGAGACCCTCTGGAACCCCCTCAAAGAGTCCTGGGGGTCTCCGGACCTCACTTTGAGAACCACTTTTTATGTAGTGATGTTTCTAGGTTTAAACAAAAAGGTTTTTGTTTAAAGGTTATAGCTCTGATAGTAGTCATGACTCATTGTTATTGAGTGTTTGTTCAGTAACGGGGGTCTCTCCATCTGTCTGGGCCTTTAATAAACATCAATTACATTTTCAAGTGGAATAACAATTTTATCCAACCCGGAGGGAGAACCCATTTACCAGCTTCAAATGTCTTGTGTTCCCAATTCCACTTTTGTCTGCACATTATATAATTTTTTAGTCTTTTCAAATGGCACTTGTTTTTCTTGTAGATTCCTGTTGTTATCTCATCTCTCCTGTTGCAACGCGTTGTGAGCTTGTACATCTGCTATTCTGCTACCCTCGAATAGCGAATGTATTAAATAGTGCTGAAGTGGTTGATGTATGTTTTGTATTACGGTAATTATCTAAATCTGCAAAGTAAAAGTAACTAAAGCTGACAAATAAGAAATTGTAGTGGAGTAAAAGTGCAATATTAATGCCTCTGAGATTTAGTATAAAGTACAATAAAATGGAAAAAGTAACAACATTGTACCTTCAGAACTTTAGTAAATGTACTTTCAAATTTTCCACCACTGCCAGTAAAACACAGAAAGCATTTGTTTGTATTGGGAGTTGATGAGAGTTGCGTCTAAATTTGTCAGGACTCACGAGTCAGGACATTTTGTGCTGTGTAGCGTTTAATTAATACAGATTAGGGAAATGATGCAAAAAGGAACAGAAACCCAACCCAGCCTGGGCTGATTGTTTCGCTGCAAGAAAATTTATGGTTTCCAATGACTGAGTTCTACTGTGAGTTTGCTCTGTTTGGGAACTCTAAACAAAGCACTGAAAGCAGATACATGTAAATGAACTATACACATCGATACCAATTTATAAGCTTACGCTGTATACCTCCTGGGCCACTGAAAGAGAAGGTGTCACACCTGTGAAAAAAAACTATGTTCGCAAATCGTTCCCCCCCCCAAAACCCCCCCCCCCAAAGTTTACATAAAAAAGAACGCATTGCATCGCAGATCTTCAATTTATCTGTGGAAATGGTTACATTTTATACAGGGTCTTTTATACAATATTTAACCTATGAAAAGTAAGGGATCTGAAGTGACTAAACACTAAATCATAACCCCATTGGATCCATCATCCATTGGAACACGGGTTCTGTTTTCCATTTCATGAAAAGTAACGTTCTCTTGGTCTTGGTAACTTTCCACCCGACGGTGACGATACAGTATACATGACTGCAGCCTATACTGGCAGTGGGCAGAAGAACGCTAGCGCTGCTCAGTCAGTCCAGTGGTTTGTGAGATTAGCTCCAGACAGACAGACACACACACACACACACACACACACACACACACACACACACGTCACACACACACACACACACACACACACACATACTGTACTGTCACACTACACTGTATTTTAAATGCCTGTCCCCCTTAGAGTCCGCACCATCAAAACCACCATGTCTTCATGGTTCATTCACGTCATGAACGTAATGCCCTGATGAGTCACGCTGCTCATTGCTTCTGTTTGTGTGAAGATAAACTAGATGGAGATTCACACGCAGAGCTCCTGGTCTTTGAAAAACGAGCCCATGTCGGCTGCACTGCTGTGACAAGTAAAGTCACCGGACAAAATGACTCTGCCTTCGATTACGCTGGCGATGGCTTGCAGATGAAACGCGTCTGTTTGTTTGCCCTTGAGAAATAAACAGAAATGGATGGTTGTGTGAAGCCTGGAGTCCGACTGAGGATTACTGAGCTCACACTTCACGTTGTTCACTTGGACAGACCAACATAATCCCAACACCAAGTTCTGTCCATTAACACTGTGAAGTAAAGTGAAAGTATTACGCCTAAACTACAAGCTACCTAAGAGTGAAATTAACTCACTGGCAGTGATTGACAGTGAATGACAAACTGATGACTTGGGCTACTGTTCTACCCACATTACTTTATACATTTTCCATGTACAATAGCAGATCTATAAGCTCAAAACGCGTAGATTGGCTGCTTCCACTAAATAATATGTATATTTTTTATTATAAACTCATTAAATAGTATGTTATTTGTCATATCTGTCCTGTGCAACTTTTGTTACAATTTTTATTTATTTATTATGTTCCAATGTTCACCGACAGGAATGCAATTAAATTGTTAATAATGCATGCATTTTATTGATGTTCCTCCCACGTTATGACCTGTTTTACATCACTTGTATGCCATGCCTCAGTGATTCAGGAATGAGCTTTTATAATTATTATGTGGTGAGATATATAATCCATTTAATCCTGTGGAAGTAATTTTGCTGAGCTTGCATACTATGTCTTTTACTGTTGTACTGGGAGCTGACCAGTACAACCACAGTCTTTTACCATTAACAACCACAGTCTTAATACTGTTGTACTGGGAGCTGACCAGTACAACCACAGTCTGATACTGTTGTACTGGGAACTGACCAGTACAACTACAGTCTGATACTGTTGTACTGGGAGCTGACCAGTACAACTACAGTCTGATACTGTTGTACTGGGAGCTGACCAGTACAACTACAGTCTGATACTGTTGTACTGGGAGCTGACCAGTACAACCACAGTCTGATACTGTTGTACTGGGAGCTGATCAGTACAGCTACAGTCTGATACTGTTGTACTGGGAGCTGACCAGTACAACCACAGTCTGATACTGTTGTACTGGGAGCTGAACAGTACAGCATTAGTATTCCACCACTTTTAACTTCCATTTTCTAAAGGGTTCTAAAATGGCAAAAATCTGCTATTGTTGCTATTTTTTGTGTGAAACTCTTGCACGGTGAACAAGGTCATTCAAAAACATACAAAAGCTGAAATATAGAGATACAGGGCTTTCTGCCCAACAGCGACAATATGCCGTTGACTTGTTTTAACCCATTCAAACTGGGAAAGCATTGTGTCGCTGCCCGCACAGAATACAAAACTCTGATGCTGGCATTCAAAGCATCCAAAGGTATGGCTCCCCCATATCTTGCAAGTATGATTGAACCCTAGTACAAACCCTCCCGCGCACTCAGATCAGCCAACGCAGGGAAGCTGGAAGTACCCTCACTAAAAACGCCGGGACAACGCTCCACACGTCCCAAACTCTTCTCCCTTCTGGCTCCAAAACTGTGGAATGCACTAACCATTGCAGTCAGAACTGCAGCATCACTCCCAATCTTCCGCCGTAGTCTGAAAACCCACCTTTTCAGACTCCATCTTGGCCCATAGCACTTACCTTACCCCCTTAGATAGCATTTCTGTAGACTTAGATAGCATTTGATACAGACTTATAGCATGTTATGTAGACAGCAATATAATTGCATTGTGTGTATATAGTCATAGCACGCCATAGTACATATGTATAGCATAGTAGTATATATATATAGTTTATATGTATAGTCTCATAATATAGATATTCCACTGTTACATTCTTAGCTTACGCATGTTTCATGATAAATGCTTTTTTGTGATGTATTCCCATGCTTTTTGTTCTTGCTTAATGTAAGTCGCTCTGGATTAAGAGCGTCTGCTAAATGCCTAAATTGTAAATTGTAAATTGTGTCTGTGACATTCCATGCTGTGAGCTTGTACATCCGCTATCTTTGAACATTTATTTGAAAAATCATCTCCAAAGTGCGAGAACCACAGATTTAGAAGAGTCTTAGTGGTTTACCGGCTATAGAAGCACCTGCTATAGAGCGGCGCAGTCCCTCCCCCTTTCAGAACAACGAACGGCCCAGGAAATGAAAACGCAATGCATTTCCCCATAGGCAGTTTTGATTTAATTTATTTAAAGACCTTTTAAGCGCTGTACGAAGCCAACTCTTGTCGTGACAAATCATGACAACACACACAATATTTTGGACCAAACAAATAATTACAAAGAAGAAAAACAACAAAAAAAGTGTTGTAACCTGCCGTTCTTTTCTACTTTCTAATTCTTTGTTTGGCCCGAAATATTGTGTGTGTTGTCATGATTTGTCACGACAAGAGTTGGCTTCGTACGACGCTTAAAAGGTCTTTAAATAAATTAAATAAAAACTGCTTATGGGGAAATGCATTGCGTTTTCATTTCCTGGGCCGTTCGTTGTTCTGAAAGGGGGAGGGACTGCGCCGCTCTATAGGGTGTCTGCTACTAAAAATGTCAGTGATTCCAACTCGTTTCAGATGAGAAGGCTTGATCTGCTCCGCAATCTGCTGCCAGAAAGCTTTTCCTCATGAAATGCGTGTCTACTGGGATGTTGTATTGATCGGTGTGGTAAATACTGCATGTTGTATGGGGGTGGAGGGTGGGCTGGGGGACAGTAGCTCAGGAGCTAGAGCGAATGGAAGGTAACATTCAATGTAATACTTTATTGTTGCATCTTGAGGAAAACTGATTGATTTAGTTTGGCGTCCTTCAGACAGTGTAGCAGAAGCGTAGCTAACAATGATAAGTAAAGAAAGAGAGAGAGAGAGGAAAACTAGAGAAAAAAAGGAGTCAGTAAGTACTAGTGTTATATTAATAGGATAATAAAAACAGATCAGCTTATGTGCAATGTGCACGTATATAAGCTTGGTATATTATTTAGGCTATTATTTACACCATCAGCATGTATCTGTACCTTCTATAAACAACTTCACAGTATATTCTATATATATACTGTATAGTATGTCCGGTGGAAACCTTGTATGTCTAAGTGTTACTTGGATTCAAATTCAAAAGCTCAAAACGTGCCGCTTTAAGCCTCGTTTCGAGCTTGTGGATCTGCTACTTTTGACGCTTTTGTGTGACGCTCACGCTGTAGTATGATCAAGTAGGGCTTTAATTTACGTACAAACACAAAAAATAATAATATATATATATATATATATATATTGAGAAAAGAGGTTTCTGTCCGACAGCAACGATATGCAACAGTTTAGGTATAGGAACACTCAAGCATACTGTAGTAACGTGAGGTTTTTAGAAGACTGAAATAAGACTGAAATCAGACTAAATGGCAAGTCAACAAAGTCAAGGGTAAATGGTGACCTAAGTAAAGTGCTCACTGCTAAGAGAACTATTTAGTGCTTCAAAGAAACTAGGATACCAAACCATTAGGCAAGGCTATTACTTGTATAGTACATTTCAACAACAAAGCTATTCAAGCAAGTCCTTTTGAACAAAACATTGAGTCCATTAATAAAGAAATTAGAGGACATTTTTGGATACAATTCAAAACAGTTTCTGAATCTGTCCGTCTACCTGAATTGATCCCTTTTATGCCCATATTGGAGGTCCCTGTATCTGTCAGTCCATGTCCCTTTTATGCCCATTGTAGTGGCAAGCTCAAACTATACTTTGCCACTCGGCTGGGCACATGCATACAGAAACCGTTTTTGACGCGTATATAATATAATGTCCAGGCATTGACTGCTGCTGGGTGAGGTTCCCATTTATTACACATTATACTTATATTACAGCAGTTTTCGTTATGCAAGAATAAAATGATACGGTAAAAACCGTGTGATCTCTTAGCCTGTTGTGCCCATACCTTCCAAACCATTCAACCTGGCTTGTTGCACCTGTGTTCTCATATGTCAATCCTTGTGACACACACCCCCCATGGTGAACCCGCCCATCAAACGGGTTAAAGGCACACACAGGCAGAAATGGCTCCTTCACCCATACTGTATAATGGAGATCCTTGATGTCATTGTCATCAGTGTATGCCCATACTGTATATTGCCATGCCCCATATATGGGCATATTGGTTCCGCCGCATATCCGAATGACTTGACAGCGAGCCTCACACATCCCTCGAGACAATGAGGGGTGAGGTTGCTTCTAGCCCTCAGGGTGTCTTACTGGTAAAAGATGAAATAACACGGACACATACAGTGTCAGTATATATATATTAATAAAATATCGTGCAGCACAAGAAATGCATCAAAAACTCTGTAAAACTTCATCAAAAGGCAGTGACAAACGGAAAGCCTTTTTCTCTACTTTGATTTAGAACAACTGAGAGCTGTACAGTATCAGACCTGCAGTTATCTTTAGAGTTCAGTTTGTTCCAGATATGTGATGCATAAAAACTGAAGGCTGCCTGCTGCTTCAAGTTTAGTTGTAATTCTGGGGACAGAAAGCACAGGTCTAGAGATGTTTCATTAATGTAGCACAAAATCAGAAATGTGGGCCTGTGTCACAAATATAACATGATCGGCCTAATCGCTATTATTTGATGTGACGCGTTGTGAACTTGTAGATTGGCTATTTCCACTATTTTGTATAATATTAAATATGATGATTTTTGGCCATAATACCTTTTTTATTTCGATTATTGCCTTGTATCAGTCATTGTCTATCATTTCTTTGTGTATTCATTAGTTTTTGTCATAACTGCCCCATTCAACCTTTGTTTACAACAAAAAATCATTTCATTTTACGCTTTCAAGAGTTACATTATGGTTAAACATCTCCATTACTTAATTTAGAAGAAGTCTACACAATTAGATAAGGTAGATTAGAATTGTCTGGAATTGTACCACATCAACACTTATTCAGCATGGAATTGTGGACAACAAATTTGTTTTGGGTCCGAGAGGCTAAATCTCATCAAATGGTGGTCTGTGGCTCAAATGTCGAATAAATAATGGACCTTGACATGAAAACCACTGAGATGGTGTAAAGTGTGTTTTGAATCGGCTGGCAAATTGAAGACTATAGCGGAGTACAAAACTCTTTCTTACTTTTCTTTTCTTTTCAAAATCTTTTTATTCAGGTTTTTTGTAACAAGCCTTAAACAGACATATAAAATATAAAAATAAAACTCAATCCCCTATCCCACCCTCTCCCCACCCACAATCCCAAGGATAGTCAGAAATACAGTCTGGAGGAAAATAAAATAAAAAATATATATCTATATACACATATACACAAAATACATGCATACATAATTACAAAAATAAATTCAAATTAAATTAAATTAAAGCAGATTTTCATAGCTCTGATGCTGGCAAACAAAGGTATGGCATCTTGCAAGTCTGATCGCACACTACAAACCCTCCCGAGCGCTAAGATTAGCCGGGAAGCTGGAAGTACCTTTGCTAAAAATGCCAGGACAACACTCCACACGTCTCAAACTCTTCTCCCTTCTGGCTCCAAAACTATATTCCCATTGCAATCAGAACTGCAGATTCACTCCCAATCTTCCGCCGCAGTCTGAAAACGCACCTCTTCAGACTCCATCTTAGCCCATAGCACTTGCCGTAGTACTTGCCCTAGCCTCAACCTCCTACAGGCGCATAGGCTCAATTTATGTAACTTAATGAGCACTTTACGTAGACAATAGACATAGAACTCTATCGTGTATACACATATAGTTTTCCTTAGATATTCCACTGTTCGTTTCTTCTTAGCTTACGTATGATTCATGGTGACTATTTTTTATGTTTTGATGTATTACCATGTTTTTTGTTCTGGCTTACTGTAAATCGCTCTGGATTAAGAGCGTCTGCTAAATGCCTAAATTGTAAAATTGAGTCTGCGTCTGTGCGACATAACACCTTAAATCGTTGCTATCGGGGCAGAAACCTTGTATCTCCCATTCTCCCATATTTATTTTCTTCGCAATATATCGTCCTATTTGATCATACTATAGCGTCACACAAAAGCATCAAAAGTAGCAGATCCACAATCTCAAAACGTGGCGCAAAGCGACGTGTTTTGAGCTTGTAAATCTGCTACTTTTTATATTTTTGAATTCCTGAAAGTAACACTTTTGGACATACAAGGTTTCCCCTGACAGTGATTCAATCATCGCCATATTGTTAATAAGACATTAATGAATACATATGTGTGTGTGGTATAACTATACCGAATAGAAATGTGTGCATAATCAAATGGCATAGGTGGTGATACTGATAGACATGCTTGTGTATTCATTTTGTGCAGACAGGCACCATCCTTGAATGTGGAATGAGGATATTTAGTCAAAAGAAAAAATAATGTTGTACATGTTGTACAAAAATCTGTACACAGTCATACTTGAGCTCTTTCACAATATCAAGGTTTCTTCTTAGAACAGAGAGGAACAATGTACTGCTTTAGGCACAGTCACACTTATTTGTTCTACCTATGAGGACGGATTCTGTGCATTTGGGAACATGGAAATGGCATTTGTGGATTTCTGCTCCATTTCCATTTAAATCCATTGGCAGAATACTTGGGTAGAATAAAAGTGTGGTGTGACCGTGCCCTTAAGGCTTAACCCGTCCCATTAAGACTTGAGGCTGATTATACAAATGCCTTCTAAATCTGTACTTCTCTTTGCTTTTCTTCTCCAAAATAGCAGTACAAGCTTGCAGTGCAGCACAAAGTGACGCGTTGTGAGCTTGTATAGTCAATGCAAAAATGAGAGATGCTTTCCCAGTCATAGGTTTTTAAAATGGTTTTAATGGGATTTTAATGGGGTTCCCAAACTGTGGTGTGCGCACCCCTTGTGGTGCGCGAATGCCCTCTAGGGGTTGCGTGACATGAAAAGGGTAATGGCGGTTTTATGGTGTTATTTAACACAAACGCCAGAATCTGGTAAAACACTGCTGAAAGGAGATGCTTTTTTTCCCACCGTTGCCTCGCCAACCAGCAGATAGAGCAGCTGCAGGTGTATGCAGCAGCTGCATGTCTCTCATTGCAGTGACATTCTGTGATTATTTTGCCATAATCATATAAAAATTTCGGTCAAATACAACGAGAGTGTTGGGGGTAACGGGGAGCACACCAGCACGGCCAAAAAAGTTTGGGGACCGCTGGGCGAAACAGTTTATATTTTTTGTCCATATGTTTAATAAAGAGTACCAATTTAACAGTGAAAACAGAACATTCAAAGAAGAACAGAAAGAAAACGATGTGTCCATTCTATCCGGTTTCAGTACAAAGCCAACGCTTTCCATATCCTACCCGTTCAATGCTACAAACCAACAGTAGCATTTTGAAAGCAATTCTCTGACTGACTGACAGACAGACAGACAGACAGACAGACAGAGTAGTGTGTTCTGAATCAGCTGCAGTGGTCTGATCGATTTCTTTAGCTGGTGTTCTTCTGTTTGCTGTGACTGAGTCCAGAGAGTTGTTGTGAGTTCTTAGTGTATGGCCAGCCTAGACTGAGAGGAGGACCAGAGATATAACCTTTTACAGTGGTAGACAATAGGATGTTCACTGGCCAGCCATTAGCCACGCTCTGTGATTTGGGTCAAATCAGAATGATATCATGATATTGTTGACCATATAGTTTGCCTTGTGACATACCGTAGTATAAATTGTCTTATTCTTTTTTCAAAAGTTGTTTTTTGCGAGTACAGTAGGCTATGTTCAGTACATTTAGCTGAATCAGCTTTAATGAGCTGAGTCAGCAGCACTAGTGTTGAATTGATTATATTCGATTCAGTTCAAAGGAGCATTATTGGCATGAGAAATTACATATTTACATTGTCAAAGCAAAAGTAGAACAATCCAAATGAAACAATGTATGTACAATTAAATGTGAATAAATAAATGCATAAACAGAGCTGTGTTCATTGCAACTTAAAGGAAGACTATCTTACGAAACTATTAAAAAAAAAAAAAAATCTCTTAGAAATAGCTGTTCAATGTTTTGCATTAACTTGGTATAAAACCATTGTGAAACAAATAGCAATGTATTTAAATGTAACAGTAGGCCTACTTCTATGTACCAAGGTCATTTGGTGTAACCAGTGCAGGGATACACAGAATGATTGATTAGTCGTCAAAATAATAGCAATTATCTCAAATAATTGCGATAATAGGCGATTGTGTAATAATTGTGATTGTGACAGGCCTGCACTTCTCAACCTTGCCTCTCTTGCTTGATCCCCAAACAATATATAGCGCCATGTACTCGTTTCATTCCTTTTGTGTTACTGTGCTTTGTAAACGTGCTACTGCAACTTATTACGGGCGTAATGACAGTGTTCCACTCAGGTTAATGATTATAATTCATATTTCATTCACGTTCTTGTTGGCCCTCTTATCTGCCTGTATTCATGCGTGGGAAACTAGCAGGCAGTTCCAGTCAGACGTGACGGGGGGGAGGGGTGGGGTTTATACCATCTGAGGGAAGGAACGATCTATATGGACACCACATGCAGCCCTCCCGCTGCGTGTGGCGGAAGAAGTACACAGATATTTTTACTCACTCTGTTATGAGTAAAATGCCTTTATTCAAAAGTATTACTTGAGTAAGAAGAGTACAAAGCTTACTGTACAAAGCTTACTGTCAGCCTACTGTCTGTCCCTCTATAAGACCTGTCTGAAGTGAGTGGTGCAACCCTGTTGGTGCCCTAAACATACATAGGGACAGCCAGACAGACATACATAGGGATGGACAGACATTGCTGTTCCTAGGAGACTATATAAAATAAAGGCGAAAGCCACAAACAAACATTTAAATAAAAATATATACTTACACTACCAAATGCGAATGTCCAAAACTTTGCAGATCTTTTTTGAAAATTGGCGATCTATAAGCTCAAAATGCGTCACGTTGTGATGTGTCTTTGCTTTGTCGAGGCTAGTTTCAAATAGTCCAAGTATATAATATGGCTTAATTGGTTTATGTAATGTTTTATAATAATCATCTAAAGTAACTTGTCACTTAAGTAGTGGAGTAAAAGATATCTGTCTATGAGGTATAGTGGAGTAGAAGTGTAAATTATTGCAAAAAAATGTAATATCGTCTCTGTTGTTGGATATAAATCCAACAACAGAAATGTCAAACTGTTACTTTTCAGCATTCAAATTGGCAAAAGTATCAGATCTACAAGCTCAAACACGTTGCTTTGCGACGTGTTTTGAGCTTGTTGATCTGAGCTTGTGATGCTTTTGTGTGCTGTGGTATAGCGTTAATTTCAGAAAAAACAAACAAAAAAAGTTAGAATATGGAGATAAGATGTTTCTTCTGACTATCAGCGACGATATTCAAGTAAAGTAAAATTACCTAAAAAAATTACCTACTGAAGTATACTGTACTTGAGTCAATGTACTTGGTTGCTTTCCACCACTGCAGTTAGGTGTGTGTGTGTGTGTGTGTGTGTGTGTGTGTGTGTGTGTGTGTGTGTGTGTGTGTGTGTGTGTGTGTGTGTGTGTGTGTGTGTGTGTGTGTGTGTGTGTGTGTGTGTGTGTGTGTGTGTGTGTGTGTGTGTGTGTGTGTGTGTGTGTGTATAGAAATAATTGAGATCTTATCGTATTTTATACGATAAGATTTTAGATTGTGTTTCTTTTTTGTGAATTCCTACCCGATTCTTATCGGTATTACAGAAGGAAAATCCTATTATTATATTATATTATAAATATTCAATTTCAAATTCTAAAAGGGTAATATGACAGGTAGATAGAGCAATTTCACCTTCGCCCTGGCATCCCTATTATTTGGGCATTCCATTATAGGCAAAACTTTCAAGCAACAACAACATAAACAATAATGTCAAGATTTGTGAAAATATCGGATCTACAGTACGAGCTCTGCTCTCAATGCATTGCGATGCGTTGTGAGCTTGTAGATCGGCATGTCGACTGGCTAGCTTGTTAGCATGTATTTCGGATCATTTTGAAATGGCGTTGACCATTGTCCTCCTTCCAGGTGATGCGTTGTGAGCTTCTTCTAGATTGGCTGTGTTTGCCGAACGTTCACTCTGGAATAGTGGCTGTGGTTAAGTGATTGGAAAATATATTGCCATTATTGGAAAATATATTGCCACAGAATCCGCTTTGTTTGTGATGATTTATTATGTGCTAAAAGTGTGATTTAGTGTTTTTGTGTTGGCTCTCTAGCCCAGTGGTTTCCAAACTTTTCTGCTTTTTTTACTCTAGTCGTGTGACCCATAAAGGTTGGTCGGTGACCCACAAATGGGTCCCGAGCCAGTGTTTGGGAAGCAGTGCTCTAACCTATGTGGCTGGAACCTGGAGGCTGGTATAATGATTTGGAACGTGCTAGAACCTGGAGGCTGGTATAATGATTTGGAACGTGCTAGAACCTGGAGGCTGGTATAAGGTTCAGAACGTGCTATAGAACCTGGAGGCTGGTATAAGGTTCAGAACGTGCTATAGAACCTGGAGGCTGGTATAAGGTTCAGAACGTGCTATAGAACCTGGAGGCTGGTGTAAGGTTCAGAACGTGCTAGAACCTGGAGGCTGGTATAAGGTTCAGAACGTGCTATAGAACCTGGAGGCTGGTATAATGATTTGGAACGTGCTAGAAGCTGGTATAAGGGTTCGGAACGTGCTGGAAGCTGTTATAAGGGTTTGGAACGCACTGGAACCTGCCTTTCACATGGTATAAGGTTCGGAACGTGCCAGCTGGCTAGTCTGCCCCCTGAATGTGTGTCACATGCCCCCTGAGGCTCTGCGTGACAGATGTGACAATGCCATGTGAAATACGCATGCTCCTCTGTCCCTCCACTGACCTGGTGGGCACAGCGCTGCATGTCACAGGGCCGCTGTATGACAGCTAATCAACATATTTGAGTATAGCGTCGGGTGGAAACCTTGTATGTCCAAATCAGTGTCACGACCCTTTGCAGGATCATGCAGCATTACTACAAATGAACGTGCAACAGCCCGTAAATGGAAAATAGCGGTGGAAAATGCGAGGGAAATTTCAATTCACAACATACCGGAACATATTAACTAATCACAGAAACAGGACACATGGCCCGGGCCGGACTAGCGGTCCGGCCACCTAGGCCTGACGGCGTGTCGCGGGTTCGACTCCCGATCCCGATGACCTTTGCTGCATGTCAGCCCATCTCTCCATTTCCAGTCAAAATACTTTCATCTATCAATAAAGGCAGAAAAAGCCACCAAAATATCAACAAAAAAAGAAAGAAACGGGACACATCAGGACCACAATATTACAACTCAATAAAATGGATAATTGAAACCATTTCATTTTAGTACATGGGGTTATATAAAATAGCCTTTCACATGTTAGAATTAATTAATTGTCAATGTACTGTACTGTACATTGACAATAAATTGAATCTCTCATCATATAAAATTGCCTTTCACATTAATTAAACATTAAATTAATTAAACAGACCAGAATAATGGCTTGAGCATAATTCACACAATACGCACAAACGAACGCAGGCATTAAGCCCACACGAAGTGGAGGAAGGTATTTAATCCACTCGCTTAATTAAAGAAAAAACTCTCGATTGGTAAGGAAAACGAAGGGACTGAATTAAATGCATGATCACTGAGTGGAGCAAAACCAAGACAAAAGGATATATCTAGGGACGATTGAATACACAATCACTGAATGGGGCAAAACTAAGAAAAACTAACTGCCATGTGCGTCGCCCCCGAAATAACACGCCTCTGAATATACATTACCACTGCAGAGACTTACAGACAGACAGACAGTATAGGTTCATATTGTTATGAGATGCTGACACAGAGCTAGACCCACAGCCGTCACTCATCTTTTCTCATTAACAGGAGAATGTGGTCACTGTCGGGTGGAAACCTTGTATGTCCAAGAAACGTTACTTTTCAGCAGAGGTCCTATCTCTATCTACCACCACTACTGGAGACCAATACTAAAAGTAATAAGATTAATTGTTTCAATCCCATGCATTAAGAATTCAAAAGTAGTAAATATGCTTTATTTTTCTTACATCAATGCATTGTGTTGAAATTTAGAACATAAAAAAACGTTTTGAAAATATTTAAATGTTAATGTGTCCCGCCCAAAGAAAATGCAAAGATGTAAAATATATAAAAATAATTTGAAAATAGCAGATCTTTCTTGTAGATCGACTAAATTTATCTTTGTGAGTTTGGGTCCTAGGAGTCTCTTCCTTCCTAGAAATGTAGTGGAACAACATTTGTATTGCATGTATTCACTAACAGTACTTCACTAACAGAACATATGAGGAGACCTCATATGTTCAAAACTGTCACTTTTTAGGATTCAAATAAATTAAAAAAATCATCATCTGTGTGAACTGAGCGGTGCAAATGTATTGTTATAGTTAGTTACTGTTCTGTTCTATGTACAGTACTGTATTGTAGTGTACTGTGCTTTGTACTGTACTTTGATTATTTTTAGAGTTACTGTGTGGGGTCCCTGGAACATCCATCCAGACCCCCATGAATGTGCGCAGGGGTCCTGCCCTGTTCCCGGCGAGCCTTCCCGCGTCCGAAACGGTCAAGAAATGACAGAGTTACAGTGTTGCAGCTTTCCGTGCTCGGACACGCATAGGGACGCACGGGGACATACATATAGGGACAGACATAATTAGGGACACACAGCTGTGTAATGGAGCGGAGGCACCACTCAAAACCAGCAAAAGTAGCAGATCTACAAGCTCAAAACGCGTCGCTTCGCGCCACATTTCGAGCTTGCGGATCTGCTACTTTCGATGCTTTCGTGTGAAGCTGTAGCATGATCCGAGGTAGGGCCGTTATTTATATAAAATAAACATGAACACGTAAAATATGGAGATAAGAGGTTTCCTGGCCGACATCAAGTAAATGTAGTGAGTTCCGGTCCAGCACTGTGGAGCAGCTGAAGGACCTGAAGACTGACGGCACATATTCATATTTGTTATGAGCTGCTGACACGCCGCTAGACCCACAGCTGTCACTCATCTCCACTCATTAACCAGAGAAATGTCCTCACTGCCGGGTGGAAACCTTGTAGGTCCCTAAAACCCTTACTTTATTAAAGTTTTCAGGGCATGGGATAAAGCAGTGGTTCTCAAAGTGCAGTCCTGGGACTTTCCAGGGGTCTTTACGGGGGGTTTCAGGGGGGTCCCCAGCAAGGGTAACGTGGCATCACAGTCATTTTAACCACTTTATCCATTTATACGTTCAACGTATCAACTCTAGATTTAGTCAACTCCTCCGCGTCATCAGTGCCCATACCCTAGAGTTTGCATGTTCTCCCGTGTACCCTAGGGTAGGTAGTAGGTAGGTACCCTCACAAACTGTCTCCCCCTAGCCAGCTGGGGAGCCTGGGCACCTGATGGAGGGGAAAGGAACTGGTTGGAATAACGTGTTTCTTTCGCAGGCTACGTCCAACCGGGGAAACTCTCCCCTGTCAGGTGATAACTCTGCTCACTCTGCTCACTCCTCACGCATTGAAGGAAGCATAAGCTCAGTTCGGGGCTCTCCCCAGGTTGGCAGAGGGAGAGTCGCACCCAGGATTACAGCTTCTGAAAAAATGGGTTACCTACAAAATCACGGGATAAAACTTAAATAAAAAGCGAACCACTGGAATACATAACCTGTGTTTAATGGATCCAATGTAGTTTATTAGTCACAAGCTCTAACCCGGACCCTTACATTTAAATTTAATGTTGGTAAAACCTGCAGACGGACGTAATCACCTTCACATTAAAAATATTTAGAAAGCAGCGAAAATAGCGTATATATTGTGCGAGAGAGGGCATTCATTTACGGAAAAAGAAATATATATAAAAAAATATGTAGATACATGGTTTCTGCCCGACAGACGGTATATTATGTAAATCTCAGTGGGATCCAGATGTAATATGAACGTAATTAACTGTAATTGTTGTAATGGCATGTCATTAATTTGTTTTTATAAGCTTCGCTGAATCGAAACGGGGTTCAAGTGAGCCGAGAACTGTGACTGCATAAGTTGGACCGGACTCGAGTGCATCAGGTGTAATGGTGCTGTGTTGGTGTGGCTGGAGAGGGCTTTTAAATGGGATTGCATGTGTGTCATTTTATCTTTTACAGCAGTGGTTCCCAAAGTGGGGTCTGGGGACCCCCAGGGGTCCTTGGGGAGGGTTCCAGGGGGTCCCTAGCAAAATTAGTTAACCCATTCTGGGCGGGAACCCCTTTTGGCGTTAGCATTATCACATTATGTTATGCTTTAGCTATTGAAAAATAGCAGACCTACAAGCTCGTAGCGCGCCACTCGAGCTTGCAGGTCTGCTATTTTTGAAAAATCGAAGAACCACTGACACATAGAAACATAGCTTTTTCAGAAAACTGTCAGGATGTAGAAGACATTTTTTTAACCTGATCTCGGGTCAAAATGGGTAATTCCACACGTCTTCAACATTGAACTATGTCATTAATATACCTTTTAGCGTTGTTGTGTGGAAATAATAATAAAAAAGTCCCCCCCCCCTTCTGTGTATAGCCTACAACTGGAGGTCTAGAACCTAAATGTCTTATAGTGTCAACAGTGCATGTTTAGCATGGATGTCTGCAGTGAGATTCAGTGAGTGCTCAGTGTGTAAGTACACTAAGTACAGTACTGCCACAGAGATACAGTATACTGCACGTTGGTGCCGTGCTGCAGAGAAGACGATGTCATGCTAACACCACTCATCTTGTGCCAAAGTCCTTGGATGTGCTTATACTGTAGGCTCTATAGAGCTCACACACGCATCCAAGGACTTTGGCTCTCCAGTATGGAGTCTATAATACTGAAACCAAAAGTCCTTGGAATGCTTTTGTAGGCTAGGCTCATACTGTACGTACTGAAGGCTCATACTGTACGTACTGAAGCCATGAACCGTGTGCAAAGCAACAGAAGCACGATGAGTACCCACGTTGCTGGGCAGCGGATAACCTCGCTCGTCCACAAGCGCGCCACCAATACAATCATAATAGAATATAAGTGTTGTAATTATTATTTTTCCACTAGTATGTTATGACTTGTTCTGATACCGATACCAGTATCGGAAAAGCTGCCGATTATAGGCAAAAATGCTGGTGTGAGTGTGCCAGTCTATGACCATTACGATAGGACGAAATGTATCTCGTATGACACATGCCATTTACAGAAATCAGTTTGAATTTTGTATGTTTCTTTTTCGGTACATTATTTTACTAACTTGCCCTGCACATTTTTGTAACAATATTAACGGAAATGTAAATTATTTTTTGGTCAGTGGTTCTCAAACGAGACTGTACAGACGGAACCAAATGGGTTCCATTTGTCAGGGTTACATTCATACCTGTAACCTTTGAGAACCGCTGTACTAGATTATAATTTTTTTAATTTACACACTGGTATCTAATCGTTCTCGACATCGACCGATACGCAAGTTATGCTAATCGGAATTGAGATTGAAAAATGGTATTGGTACATCTCTAGCAATAGAGTATCGCTATGTTTTTAAGTTAACAACAATGTGGAGTCCAGGGAACAAAGTGGAGGTTCATTATGGGGTTGGAACGTTCACCGGTACGGTTGTCACTTTGAAACACATCAATTCTAAGATCAATGGCCACACATCTGAAGATCTTACAGCACAACTCTCTACACTGATGAGATTAGATCTGATGTATTGTTCTGCACTGGCCGAAAATAGCCAGCGCTGCTTTAGCCACACTTTGTGGGCTTGTAGTTACCATTTAATTTAAACTTTCCAAACGCACTGTTTATTTGTCTCAGGGTAGGTTTGCTAGAGATGTGTGTCCTACTTTAATTCAATACTGTTACATGCTGACCAGGAAACTTGGCTGACCAGGAAATCCGTTGCTGTTGGGCAGAAACCTCTTATCTCAATATTCTACTACAGTACCACAGAAAAGTATTAAAAGTAGCAGATCTACAAGCTTGAAACGAGGCACGAAGCAACACTTTTTTGAGCTTGTAGATCTGCTACTTTTGCTACAGTTTTGGACATGGTAGGTTACCACCCGACAGAAGATTTATAAAGTTAGTGTGTTTAAAATGACCAAAGTGCTGTAGGCTACAGGTCAATGATCAGAACAAAACAAAACAAAACAATAGTAATGAAAACATTACACAGACGAAACACCAATGGTTTATTATAGCAGTAACAGTAGCCTGCACTACAGCAAACACCATGGTGTCAAGGTCAACTAGAATTGCATGACAGGGAGAAAATGTGAATCTTCAGTAAAGATTTCTAGCCTCAAGGGTCTGGGCAGATGGAAAGTGGAGAGACTAGCTGTTCCAGAGCACTGCTACAAATGCTTACTCACCTCTGCTTTTTATCCTGGTTCTCGGTGCATAACAGAACCTGTGTGACAGACAGTGCAGGAGTTCGGTTAGGCCCGTTTTAGAGCTTGAAAAACAAATAATAAAGCTTAAGCTAAGGATGTTTAATTTGTATGGCACATTTCAACAACAAGGCAATTCAATGTGCTTTACACAGAACACCAAGCAAAGGAAACACAATTAAATAAAAAAATTAGGATGCGTAAAACAAGTCAAGTAAAAGAAATAACAGATGCAATTAGTATTTCTTTGTGTACAGCACTTTGTTTCAACCTTGTTGTATAAAAATGTGCTTTATAAATAAAGTTTGATTGGATTGGAATTACAGTGCCAAAGAGAAAAGTAACTCAATCAAAGACAGCGGTAAATGGAAAGGTCTTTAGTTGTGTTTTTAATGAAATAATAGTGGCAGCAGACCTGCAGTTTTCTGGGAGTTTGTTCCAGATATGTAGTCCATAAAAACCAAATGCAGCTTCCCCACATTTATTTTTGGTATGAGGTGTCTTTTCTCTTATGAAGAAACAAAAACCAGCGTGCAGCAGATGTGGGAAAAACCAGGTCAGGATACTGGAGTGAGATTTAAGCAGGCGTCTTTATTTGCAGTCCAAGAACAATCCGCCGTCAAGACAAAGGTACAAAGGAAACAACAGTCCTCTGGGGAACTCTGGATTGAAAACACACAGCAACTCGTGTAGCCAAAAGTGAGCAACCGGATCCAGCAGCAACCTCGATCAACTCTAAAACCTGTCCTTATATTTGTAACTAGCCCCTCCTCTCCCGGACATCCGGAGCTCTTTCCGGTTGGAGAGAGGCGGGACCTAGGACAAAGGGACCGGATCCTGTTTTAACTAGAGCCCTAATTTTTAGACGATAAACCGATATAATGAATACCTAGTTTAAAACTTAACAAGACTTAAATGTAAACTGTGAACAGACTCTTATGAACATGGTTAAACATAACTAAAAAGTATATGAAACGGAAACATAGGAAATATTTAACGGAACTATAAAATAAAACTGAACATTCTCTTTTAAAAAGTGAATTAACATGGTGGAGCGAAACACTATAATCTTATAGCACATTCTAAATGAATACAAGTTGCACTCACTATTAATAGTTTCATGACCGATTGTTGAAAGTCCTTCTTTAAGTTTAGCTGTGGAATAGTTTAAATCAGTAAGAGTTTAGTGACAAAGTGGAGAGTGGCCAGCTGGTTACCAGAAGAATCTAGCTTCTTCACCCCAGGGGAGCAAGCTTCAAACAGTTAGAACAATAGCTCCGGATTCAGGTGTGAAGTGTAAACATTCCTGGCTCTGAGTGAGAGACCTTTTGGTGTATGAGATTAAAACATTTTACTGACCTAGTGACAATTGTAATTATATTATGGTTTCATTTATACGGAATTATACGACAGGTACTTTTAGGGACAGAAAGCAGACCTTTCCTAGATGAGCTGCTGAGAGATCTGGATGGTTCATGATATCGCACAAGAACCGAAATATTTCTTTTTTTGGCTCTAAAGTTAACCATTCAAAGCGTTCTAGACCAACAGTAGTATTTTGAAATCAATTCAATGACAGGGAGCCATTGTAAGGAAGGATTCAAGATGGTCCAATGGTTATTAGATGTTTCTGTATCTTTATGTGATGGCGAAACGGCTCACACATTTCACTTTCCTCCCCCACATTTTTCGAGAGGATCATTTTGAACAATTTTCCCTTCGTTAACCCCCTCCTCTAACCTTTAGGCTACCTCTGCTTCTAATTAGTTGTTGCATTGAAAACGTAGCAGGGTACTGAATGTTGCGTGCTGTTCTCTCCTCTGAGTCCTCTCTATTGACTCCTCTGGTCTCTCCTGGGTTCACTAAGCTCTGCTCCAAACAAAATCCTCATGCCATGTTCTGTTGTTCTTATGCAAATCCAAGTTCAACGTTGTTCTTCCAGTTGACTGCAACAATGTTCTAGCGCCGGCTTTGGCCTATATAGACAGAGACGTACTTCTACGCAGTTTGCAGAGAACAATGCACGGCTCACTGTGGCAAAATGGCAATGCTCATTATATGTAAATTATGCACATCACATGCATAGCGTTGCGTTATCATTATGTGGAGGCTATTAGCAGTGTAATGTTGATTCCTCCCATCAGCGTCAATTAGTTGAATGTACATGAGTCAATGAGTCATATCAAGAGCTTTCATTCATAGGCTCTCCATAGACCAGGGCCATTCAACTGGCGGCCCGCGGGCCAAATGCGGCCGGCGGAGCGCCCCCTAGTGGCCCTTTTTTTTAAAGAGAGAAAGTTACAGGTATGATGTGTGCATATATAAAGTGCTAGATTATCATAATGACAGTAATCCTAAATTATATTCTATCATATTCAAGGGCTTTTGGAGAGAAATTAGACATACTCCTGCTGTGTGTGTGTGTGTGTGTGTGTATTTTCAGCTCGTTCTGTCAAATAGGTCTATTCTAAGGTATAGCATATACTTGTATTATATAGACATATCACCCTGTGCTCATACTGTGCACAAATGTATTAGCCTACATGAATCTTTGTGTTTGAACACAATGCATTTGTAGAATCCAAAAAATGTCGCGCTTCACACGCACGCTGTGCGGGCCCTCCACACCCAATCATTCTGCCGTTGTGGCCCCTGACCTAATCTAGTTGAGGACCCCTGCCATAGACCGGGCCACTGTGGATCAATGCAGTGCAGCGGTTGGAGTTTAGAAGAGCATTCTGGGGCCTCATTACACCAGCACTTTACAACCAGGACTGGGCAATTACCTGAAAAATATATCAGCTGTAGCAAAAAGCTTCCACACACCTAGAAGTCAGGCGTGTGCCCAGGTGTGTAGGCCAGTGGACATCAATGAAAGGAATGAAAATGCACACACTGCGTATCGGTGTTTTTAATTTTTATTTAATAAGGCAACGTTTCGGTCCCTCCGGACCTTCTTCAGGCAGTGTATTTTCATTCCTCTCTCTGAAAAATATATCAAAACCGATATTTAGAATCAATAACCCACTTATAATGGATTATATATATAAATTATGTATATATTTTTAAATGTATTATTTTTATAATCTACTAAATTGATTAGTCTGATTAACCACTTAACGCTGCATTATACCTACCTAAGCTGTAGGGTAGCTGTAGTACTATTAACCTTGTATTATACATACAAGATTGAATTAGTGAGAAATAGCTAATCTACAAGTTGTAGATGCTATTTTCACAATCTTACTGTTTTTTCTTTTCATTGTTCAAATAATCATGATAATATTGATTTGAAGTCATGTCACCCCCTGGCTCCACGCTGCAGGTGTTGTGCAACAAACAAATAGCCATAGAAATGCATAGATCGTTGATATGATTGTAGATATGAAGGCCCTAACAGCCATTGTGAGGAAGTAATGTACGCCACAGTACATTACATTACAGCCATATCATGTCAATCTTTTCCCCCCACACTATGCCTATTAGTGACATGATATTTACTGTATGCACGCACGCATGCACAGAAGAACAGGGTACAGGTTAAATTCATCCCTTCTTCACAGAGAGCTCAGTGGATCAATGGAGTGGAATGATAATGTTTAGAAGATGCTGGTGGCTCGTTAGACTGATTGAGCTGACCCACCACGCACGCACGGACGCACACACACACCCTCACACACACACACACACACACACACACACACACACAACTCACAGGCTCTGCAAATACAACCAAAACATCCTCCCAGTCCCAGGGTTTGTGAACTGTAGTTCACAATGTTATTTCAACTTTACAAAGCCCTATATTGTCATTCCAAAAATCATTTAAAAAAAAGAAAACATATTGTCGCTGTCTTGCAGAAACTTTATATCTTCATATTCAAATCTTTTGTGTTTTTCTTCATAAATGAATGCCCTACTTGATCATGCTACAGAGTCACACAAAAGTAGCACATCCACAAGCTCATTTCGTGTGGATTAAAATATCAGACCGGTTAAACTTTTGTTGAGGCTTGGAGGGGAAGAGGTGTAAAAACAGGAGCGTTAGAGACTGCTTTGCCCTAACAGAATCTAAAATCTAAAATTAGAAGAAATTCATGATGACTTTCTTCTTCTCCAAATTAATTTTATAGGCTAGCATATAGTTATGCAAATTGACTCTCCATATGTAACAATATGCTAATCACGTAATTATCTTTCCTTCTGTGTGCGTGCGTGCATGTGCGTGCGTGCGTGCTTGCGTGTGTCGAAATATATATATATATTTTTAAATGTATTTTTTTATGAAAAACCTCATGTTTCTATATCAGTGGTTCTCAATATTTCATGTCAAGGACCCCAACAATTATATGTAATTGGCCGCCGACCCCCATCTGAAAATATGTTGTTCCAGGGACCCCCCCCCCCCCCCCAGAAGAAAAGATTTTAGTTAAAAACTGAAACTCTGAAAGAATATTCAAAGATTTGAGGCACATTTTCACGATTTTTCAAAAATAGCAGACCTACAAGTTCATAGCGCGGCACTCCGTGCCGAACCAAAAGGGGTTTCCACCCAAAATGGGTTAAAGGAGAATTCCATGCTAGAATGCTTTTTTATCTTTCTTACCTTTCTTTGTAGTTGTTACGTCCCCACCAAAGAGGTCCAGGTGTTTTTTTGTGCAAAAACTCATTTTTTTAGGGGCTAAAGGGGGTAGGGCTATTTCCCCTACCATAAGCCCTCAATGAATTGCATTGAATTGAATGGGAATTGAATGGGGCTATGGGGTGTTGTGCTAATTTGCTTATTTCCATCAAAATAAGTAGTAAAGTGTGCCGCTTGGGATATTATTTACATTATGAAGAGAGGATATATACAAACAAATAATAATTTTGAGCGATGGAAATAAGCAAATTAGCACAACACCCCATAGCCCCATTAAATTCCCATTCAATTCAATGCAATTAATTTAGGACTTATGGTAGAGGAAATAGCCAATAAGGAGCTTTTGCACAAAGTAATACCTGGACCTCTTTGGTGGGGACGCAACGACTACAAAGAAAGGTAAGAAAGCCTTTTAGTATGGAATTCTCCTTTAAACTTGGTTGTGCGCCGATGTCACACAAGTATACTAATACAAACCTGTGTGTGTGTGTGTGTGTGCGTGTGCCCATGCAGGGAGCAGCCCATCTTCAGCAGCAGAGCCCATGTGTTCCAGATCGATCCGGCCACTAAGAGGAACTGGCTCCCGGCCAGCAAGCACGCTGTCACCGTGTCCTTCTTCTACGATGCCGGGCGCAGCGTCTACCGCATCATCAGTGTGGGCGGGACCAAGGTGAGACCCAGCCCACTTATATGCACACGCACAGACAGACAGACACACACACACACACACACACACACACACACACACACACACACACACACACACACAGAGGTGGCGGAGGGACAGAAGGCATAGTGACAGTCAACATATATTTAGTTTGAGTCAGACTGTTTGAGTTTCAGTACCTCACTTGAAATTTTCCAACGTGTGTGTGTGTGTGTGTGTGTGTGTGTGTGTGTGTGTGTGTGTGTGTACGAATACACTGCTTCATAATTTATACAGTGATGTGTTGATGTAGCTGTGTCCGTGCTTATGTTGCTTAATAAGCAATATGTTCTGTCACCACCACATTATTTGTCCTTTATCTGGACATGAATAAATCATGGTGTGTGTGTGTGTGTGTGTGTGTGTGTGTGTGTGTGTGTGTGTGTGTGTGTGTGTGTGTGTGTGTGTGTGTGTGTGTGTGTGTGTGTGTGTGTGTGTGTGTGTGTGTGTGTGTGTGTGTGTGTGTGTGTGTGTGTGCGTGTGCGTGTGCGCAGGCCATCATTAACAGCACCATTACTCCCAATATGACGTTCACCAAGACGTCTCAGAAGTTTGGGCAGTGGGCTGACAGCAGAGCCAACACTGTGTACGGACTGGGCTTCAGTACAGAGCAACACCTACAGCAGGTACGCACGCACACACACACCACAACAGACTTGTGACAGCAACAGTTACAACAGGTAAAAGTCTTCTGAAAGAATATATATTAAAAGATTTGTGCCGCATTTTCACGATAAAAAAATAAATAGCAGACCTACACCGAGTGGCGCGCTACGAGCTTGTAGATCTGCTATTTTTCAATAGCTAAAGCATAACATGATACTTAGTTAAAACTCCAAAAGGGGTTCCCGCCCAGAATGGGTTAATTACATTTATTTTCAATCCCCTCCCTCCTACCAAACAGTTTTAATCAGTGGTCTGTTTTATCCAATTTTACTGTGATTTATTTGGGTCGACCGTGTTGTTTTAAAAATGTGCTTTAAGTAAATGATGACTTGGCGGAGCAGAGCGCAAGGAACAATTCAAAGTAGAATCTAAAGAGGATTGACCAAATAGAGGATATACAGTAGATGAAACCTTTGTGCGTTTGTTTATTCTGCGTGCGTACGCTAGTGTGCTGCGGAGTATAAACTCAGCATAAAAGAGTGAAAACAAATAGAATATTGAGGTCCTGCCGTCACTATACCACTACGCCTGGGTCACAAAGTAATGTTTTGTATTGGAAGGCACGTTTTAGTCCTCTAAGAACTGTGTTCCAAAAATAAACAAACCACCCGGGCGATTTATATGTCACAGCCTCACAGGACGTGTGGCGGTCGTTCATGATGTCGAGTTATAGGCCTATTTGATAACGTCTGTGTTTGGAGAAAAGGATTTGTTTTTCTCACTTCTTCTGCATGAATTAGTTATTCTTTTCACCATATTGCTTCATATCCATAGGGATTTGGGATGGGATATCCATGGGGGTTCTAATAGAAAACATGACTCAGGGGGATAGCGACCTCTAGTCGCACTGATGATGTCAGACTTTTCCCCAAACTTTTTAGCTCCCTGGGACCCAAACTAGTGAAAATAGCCGATCTACAAGCTCACAACATATTCCGAAATATTTGATCGACCCAGTTAACAGGCTGTATGTTCCCTGCACAGTTCTCAGATCAGTTTAAAGAGGTGAAGGGAGTCAGTGAGTTAACAGGCTGTATGTTCCCTGCACAGTTCTCAGATCAGTTTAAAGAGGTGAAGGAAGCGGCCCGTTTGGTCAGAGAGAAGGCCCAGGAGAGGTTTGAACTGGCCAACCCTGCGCTCAACATCGCCGCCCCTCAGGTGAGTCTGGGAAATGCTTCAATGTTCTTCTTTTTCATCGTGTTTGTGTTTACACAAACAGACAAAGCTGGGCATAGGGAGGGGCTAGCCGGCCTCTCAAAAAAAGAAAATCTTGAAAGTATTGGAAATTTTTGATTCATTTTGAAAAAACGTTGCACAAATCTTCTCTTCTGGGGGTCCGTGGTCAGATTTGGCGGTCCTTGACTTGCAAAAGTCAGTATGTTCTTGTCTTTACGTTGCGATAAAGAAGGCGAGTTGAGAGGATGAGTGTAGAAGTGTGCCCTCACAGCCCTGAACAGACTCAGGGTAGAAGTGTGCCCTCACAGCCCTGAACAGACTCAGGCTAGAAGTGTGTCCTCACAGCCCTGAACAGACTCAGGGTAGAAGTGTGCCCTCACAGCCCTGAACAGACTCAGGGTAGAAGTGTGCCCTCACAGCCCTGAACAGACTCAGGGTAGAAGTGTGCCCTCACAGCCCTGAACAGACTCAGGGTAGAAGTGTGCCCTCACAGCCCTGAACAGACTCAGGGTAGAAGTGTGCCCTCACAGCCCTGAACAGACTCACGGTAGAAGTGTATACTGCTGTAGTGTTTTCATTCATTATGTTTCACATCAATGACTGCTGTCTTATCTACTCTGCGGCTGCGTTTGTTTGTGCTGGAGTTTGAGGCTTTAAAACAACTAATATCACGGTTGAATCTGCCACCCACCGTATGCTTTTTGGTGTATTATGTCAACAATCTGATCTGGAGCAGTCTGGAAGAGTTGTTTACCGGATTAATCACCAGATATACAGCGTATGATCATTTGAGTGCACCAGAGGCACACTACTATGCCGAGGGCTGGTGCAGGAGGGTCTGTGTGCCCTCGCATTACACCGGAGGTATACAGGACCGATGATGGGAAAGTAGTGGTGGAGGATGAACTCCTTAACTTCATTGTCATAAAAATGAGAACTTTGACTCAAGATGAAATTATCTTGCTAACCTGTAACAACTTCTCGTCCGAATGGATTGAAGAGTCCAAACGGATTCTGTTTGAAATGTGCAAGACCACTATACGCAATGTCAAGCACAAAGGACTCCAGAAAGACTCAAATAATGTAAAAGACTGCATGAAAGTGCTGAATGAGTGCGGGGAAGACATCCCCAGGTTTGTCTCACACCATCTGGACCAGCTTCCACCTGTTGGATTTGGCAGCATTGATGCCTCAGCACTGCTCAGTAGAGTGACACAGCTGAGCTGGGAACTAACCCGGGTTAAGGAGACCTTGGAGGCCCAGTCTGGTGTAAATGAGAACCTGGGGGAGGCTGCAGCGACCATGGACCGTAGGCTGACAGCGATGGAAAAACTCTGCGGACCCTCCGGCCAGACACACAGAGCGGGGGAAGCACCAGTGGTGAGGCCCCGCGGATCCGCTGATCGGGCCCACGGGGCCAGTGGTACAGCAGCGGCAGTGACAGACCCCCGTGGACCCTCTGGCCGCGCCCGTGGGGCTGGTGGAGCCTCAGCGACGGTGACGGAGCTCCGTGGATCCTCTAGCCGGGCCCATGGGGCTGGCAAGATGCCAACGACCCGGGAAAGGGGGGAATTGGACCTGGCAACGCCCGACCGCCAGTCACAGGATGAGACCCTGAGCCCCTCACAGTCCCCAGCATGGAACACAGTCGTCAAGACGGGGATAAGTAAGCAGCCCAACACCGGCACTGTACGTCCCAAACAGGTGCAGAGGAGGAAAATAGGAGTAGTAGGTACGGGCACCGAGAGCAACATCACAGCAGTTACAACCAAGCTGGTGAGTGTGTTCGCTACCAGATTTAGCCCTGGCCTTGAGGCTGACACCCTAAGTACCTATCTATCTGATAGTTTAGGCACGCCTGTAACATGTCGCAAGATAGCCTCACTTCAGAGCAGGTATAGCTCCTTCCATATAACTGCGGAATGTGAAGACATAGCAGTCATGTTTGACCCCAAACTCTGGCCAGCTGGCGTATATGTACGTCGGTACTTTGAGCCACGCAGACCCAGAGACAGCAATGATGGCACAGCCCTCAGATCTGGAGGGGGGAAAGACCTACAGCTCCTAAAGAACCTGATCGCCCATGCATCTCCACTCGGGAGCCAAAGCCTGACAAGCGATCAGGAAACTGATGGATCATCATGAACTTGCGTGTTGTCTCATATAATGCCCGAGGGCTGCGTGTGGGACACGGCGAGGCAGACAAATCACGCCGCGTCGTTGTTGACGAACTACTACTGAATTGTGACGTTCTATGTTTGCAAGAGACATTCCTGGCCAGACAGGACCTGGAAGGACTCAGCTCTGTTCATGATGATTTCCATGGTGCTGGTGAGTCCACAACGGATCTCAGTACCAAAATAGTCCGGGGTAGAATACCAGGTGGAGTGGCAATCTTATGGAACAAAAGATATGACAATCTTGTAAATGTGGTTAGAATGGATGTTGATTGGGCCATCGGCATTGAGTTTAACTGCAGTGACAAAAAGTTCATAATCCTAAATGTCTATACTCCCTATGAATGCACTTTAAATGAAGATGAGTATCTGAATAGATTAGCATGTATCATGTCTTTTATTCATGACAACGCGTCCACCTGCATCTATGTAGTTGGTGATCTGAATGCAGACATATCAGATGCCAATGCATTATTTGGTAACCATATTCTCCAGTTCTGTACTGAGTATGGCTTGATTCTCTCTAGCAAGGAACTTTTACCCTCTGATAGCTACACTTATATCAGTGAGGCTTGGCATACAACCTCATGGCTCGATCACTGTATAAGTACTGTAGATGCACATGACTCTTTACAGTCCATGCATATCAACTATGACTTGGCTACCACTGACCATATTCCTCTCTCCATGTTGATCAATGTTGGTAATCTACCTCTGCTATCTCCAGTAGAGGGCAGCAAGAAGCCAGGGAAACTAGATTGGACCAAGGCCACCAAACACCAGTTGGAAATGTATCAAAGCCAAACTAATGCTCTGCTAGATAACATCAAACTCCCTAAGGATGCAATTTTGTGTCACGACTTAAATTGTAAAAACCCACACCATAGCATTGATCTGTGCACAATGTACGAACATATTGTGGAGTCTCTTTTAACTGCCAGCAAGCCTTTATATAAACATAGGGCAAATGGTGGCCTTGCCAGGCCAGGTTGGAATACATATGTAGCAGAACTGCATGCTGATGCTAGTAGGGCTTTCAAAGAATGGGCTGAATCGGGCAAAAATAAGTCTGGTCACCTGTTTGAACGAAAAAAGCAGACCAATGCTAACTTTAAATATGCACTCCGTTTCATTAAGAGACAGGAAAATACAATGCGGGCTGATGCACTTGCAAAGAAACTACAAAATAATAGTTCTACTGATTTCTGGAAAGAAATCAGAACTATTAATAACTGTAAAACATCTCTACCATCAAGTGTCGATGATGCAAGTGGCCCGGAGGACATATGTAATCTGTGGCAGAAGAAATTCTCTGATTTATTTAACTGTATTCCAAGTAACCCTTTCCAAGTTGGCACAGTCGATGCAGATGAGGAGGTGGTTATCACAACACAAGAAATACATGAAGCTGTCCTGAAATTAGACAACAATAAGGCCTGTGGTCTGGATAACATTGCTGCCGAACACTTGAAATATGCCAGCAGGAAACTGCATATTTTACTTGCCATTTGTTTTACTGGGTTTTTAGTTCATGGATCACTACCAAAATCCATTTTATCTGTAATTCTAGTGCCCGTCATTAAGGACAAGGTGGGTAAGCTGAATAGCTCTGAGAACTACAGGCCAATAGCTCTAGCCAGCATTTTATCTAAGGTACTGGAAAGAGTTCTCCTCAGTAGGCTGGAGCAGTATTTACTGACAGCTGATAATCAGTTTGGTTTCAAACAGAAACATGGCACTGACATGTGTATCTTTGCGCTCAAGGAGATATTGGACAAATATGCAAGTCAAAACACCACGGTATTTACATGTTTTATTGATGCTTCTAAAGCTTTTGACAGAGTCAATCATTGTAAACTTTTTAACAAGTTATGTTTGCGAGGGGCCCCTAGATGTGTAATAAGGATTCTGGTTTACTGGTATGCACACCAGACTATGCTGGTTAAATGGGGTAACTCCATTTCCGCTCCATTCCATGTGACCAATGGGGTAAGGCAAGGCAGCATTTTATCTCCTTTCCTTTTTAATGTTTTTATGGACGATTTATCTGTACAGTTGAATGCCTGTAAAACAGGGTGTATCATTGGTGACTGTTTCATCAACCACCTCATGTTTGCAGATGACTTGGTGGTTCTATGCCCATATAGTGCTGGTCTCCAGCAGTTACTAAAAGTGTGCTCACAGTACGGCCTCGATTTTGATGTGAAGTACAACGCAAAAAAGAGCATAACTCTGATTGTGAGAAGTAGGGAAGACAGTAAGCTGGTATTTCCTGATTTCTACCTGTCTGGAATGGCATTAAAAGAATGCAAAGAGACCAAATATCTAGGTCATTTTATAACAAATGACCTATCTGATGATAGAGATATTTTTAGACAGCGGCGTAAACTGTATGCTCAAGCCAACACACTCATACGCAAGTTTAATTTCTGCTCTGTTCCTGTGAAAATCTCACTTTTTAAAGCTTATTGTACTCCGCTGTACACTGCCCACTTGTGGCGACACTACAAAAAGGGCAGCCTGCAAAAAATGACAGTGGCATATAATGACTGCATGAGACTGCTGCTCAAAGCCCCAAGATGCTGTAGTGCCAGTCAAATGTTTGTAGAAATAAATGTACCCACTTGCCCTGCTGTGCTACGAAACCTGATGTATAGATTTATGTGCAGGTTAACAGACTCTGAGAACAGCATCATTGCATCACTTTCTAACCCTGCTAAGAGCTCTGTCAGGCTGTCATCTAAGCTGTGGAGCCACTGGCGTTCTAGACTGTATGTACAGAGATAAGTCCCCCCTGTTTGTTTGGTTTATTTATAGTTTGTTTACTTTTGTGTTTTTATGTTTTATGTGTTCTGCCCTATGGACCCCCCTGTGAGTGTCTTGAATAAAGTTTGAATTGAATACTCTAATCAATACAAACCGTGTGTGTGGGTGTGTGCGTGTGTGTGTCCGTATACAACAGTAGGGAGGAGAGCTTCTGAAACAATTCAATTACCTCTCTTGGTTCCCTTTCCTTTGGGGTATCTTTGTCACTGTATAATTAATAATGATGTGAAATGTGTCCTGTGCATTTCCCTATCCTATCATAACTGCATTAGGAGCAATGAGCACAGCGCTCGGTCGGGACACACAGACAGCCTGGTGTTAATCGACAGTAAAGGCATCTCGACTTACTTAATGACGCACTGCTCATTTCAGAGCAGTGCAGCCAAGTCCCACAGATTCCTTTTAGCCCTATATACGTACAGTATATGTACTGTATATCGTATGACATCCTCACATAGGAGTTAATTAGGTTAATATTACATTGCCCCGTCAGACTGACAGAGCCAGGTTGGCGAGACTGTGGCCCAGATTTTGAAGATGCGTTTTACAATGGGGTAGTACATAAATTGCCCTCGCTCTGCGCACATTCGTATTATGAAAGGCATATCGGCCCGTGTTGAACGCACACACATATGGCATACGGCGTTCCTGAATATTTTAGCATTGTGGGAGTGTCCACATGTTAATTATTTTCGCTTTGCGCAATTTGCTATTAAGCCCCTTGACCTAAAAACACTCAGCGCATAACGATTAGACGTGGGTCTGACCACCTCATAAACGCAAAAAGCACTGTTTGATTGTACACTTGAGCGGCTCTGGGAGGCTGCTAGAGTGTTGCCATGTCTGTTTATTATAAGCGGCTTCTTTTTCTGTAAAGTTGCTTGTAAATATTGGTAGTTGTACTATTTGTGGTTGCTTTTCTTGTTTCTAAAGTGGTTATTTGGGCTTTTCTCCTAATGTTGTTTAAACCAGTGATCCTCACACAGCACATTCCCATGTCAAGGATCCCCAGATGAATGCATTTGCCCAACTAAGGACGGCTAATCCAAAAATTAAATTAAATTTTTCCAAGATTACTTTTGAAAATAGCAGATCTATACCAGCTCACAATGCATCACATTCATTCATTAAAACTATGAACTCTGACTGCAGGGGGATATATATAATGATCATTATAACAATGTGCAAGAACATATTTAAAAAGAAGGAAGAACTTTATATTTGTGGACAATCAAAATATGTTTTTTTATTTTAATGTGGTGTCATTAAAATTAATCTGGATATGGCAGACTCAGTATCTAGAAAATAAAAACATGGCACTTCATTTAAAATAGGTTACAGACCCCTGTTATATGCGCTGTTATATAGACCTATTTACTTGTTTCTATGAGACAAGGCAACAGCCTCTTATTGCGTCTTTTTTTTGTAAAATGTTGAGATTAGAAACGGCCATAATTCTTTCATTTCTCAACCTTAAAAATAAATAAAAACATCTCCATAATCCTTGGGAAGTTTGCTTTCATATGCTGTATCACACCCGATTCAAGTCTTCTTCAATAAAATGCTACGAGCGAAGACAATATACCATCGGGGCCACAGGCACAGCATTAAGCAGCAGCATTCATTCCTTCATCATGACTTGAATGAAATAAAATATAATAAACGTTATTTTACTGGTGTTTTTCAATAGAAACAAATTATTTTGAGGAATAAAGGTGACAGCATGCAGTGCAATAGGAATAATTAACCCAAATGTGACAAAGTCATGTCATGTCTTCTATGGTGCCAGCCTGAAGAAATGTAATACCACGATCCCCAAAGTGCGCATTCCGTATGTGACATCAGCTGACTGGTAAAGAGAATAGTACAGACATGTTGATTGGGTACGTCTCAAACACGCCTTAAACACACCCATGACTAATTCAAGGCCGTTTCGCGCAATCCACGGGGTGTCGAAAGCGCTTCTTAACATGCCCAAAATTGCAATATGACATACAACACGCCCCCAGCTCATAAAACTGTATGTATTACCCCATTGTAAAACGCATCTTCAAAATCTGGGCCTGTGACTACCGTCACAGATTCAATGTCTGTGTTCTTAATTTATAGTCATTTTATGCTTCTACTGTTAGCACTGTAGTGTTTTACCCCATTAAGACCTGAGGGCGATTCTACAAATGTCTTCTAGTTTTCTCTTCTCAAACCTTTTCATGTCAAGGAAGTCCCCAAAATTATATGGATTTGGCCGCTGAGCACTGACCCAATTACAATTTAGGCATTTAACAGAGCGACTTACATTAAGCAATAACAAAAAGCATGGCAATACATCACATACATAAAAAAGTAGTGGTCATGAATCACATGTACTGTAAGCTAAAAAGAAAGTAACAGTGGAATATCTATGAAACTGCATTATATATATTGCTAGGTCTACATAAAATGCTAAAGTTGAGCCTTTGCATATGCCTGTAAGGTTGTCGGGGCTGGGTCCCCCAGAAGCAAAGTTAGCTTTAAAATATATATACGGTATTTACCATATTGGAACCTAATGTTATTTCTGATCGTACTTCGTAGAAATACCTCCAGAACATATTCTCTTATATCAAAATGAGGGGGAAATAATAGAAGATTACAGTCTCAGCAAAAGGATATAGTCCAAAACGTAGGCCCAATTGCAAACTGGCGGCCATCTTGGAAAATGGAGGAATCTTTTTGGCCCGAGGTTGATTATCGATTATGGTCATATACAGGTCATCTGTACCAAATTTCATGCTTGTGTCACCAACTGAACTATCACCTCTATTTCCCGCCTAGCTGTCCGTATTTACAGTTGCAGCCATTTTTAAAACTGGCCTGGCCACCTTGAAAGAATTGGAATTCTGCGTGGCCCGAGGCTGATTATCGATTAGGGACATATGAAGGACATCTGTGCCAAATTTCATGCTTGTATCACCAACTGCACTATCATGCATTGAAAACAGCTATTTCCCGCCTAGCTAGAGGTGTTTAATAGGCGAGTGAGCTCCGGGTGCCAATTTCCAAACGGCTGTAGTTTGAGAAGTAGTGCATTATGGTAGAAAGTAACACTCACTCCACTGGTAGATTTGGACATGTTCATTCATGTGGAAGTGGACATGAGACGCTGTTGGTTTTGCCACTTTATTATGTTTCATCACCAGAGAGAGAGAGAGAGAGACAATGAATGAAGTTCAGCTGTTGATAATTAAGTGTGATGGCTGTATGAACTTCATTCTCTCTCTCTCTCTCTCTCTCTCTCTCTCTCTCTCTCTCGGTTCTCTCTCTCTCTCTCTCTCTCTCTCTCTCTCTCTCTCTCTCTCTCTCCCTCTCTCTCTCGGTTATCTATGTTCTCGGCCAAGTATATCCTGCACTCTACACAACATTGCAGCAGTTCATTTTAAATGTTCAGTTAATGACACAGAGGTAGGAACAACAGGAGATGATTATTGTTTGATATAACATGTGTGTGTGTGCGTGTGTGCGTGGGGACTGGCAGCACATGGGGTGTGTGTGTGTGTGTGTGTGTTAGATTGCTGAAGATAACAGCGTGTGTTAGGACACAGTCTGCTGCCAACATGTTATCAACTGTTAGGAGTATTGTTAGTGTTGTCTACAGGTTTCAACATAGGAAGAGGCATGATGCAGAATAAACAGATAAAAGAGAGAGCTGCAGCATTTCGACCATTATTCATTGTGTTGGGCGCGGCAGTGACTCGGGGAGTAGAGTGGCCATCCGGGCGGTCCCCTGTTCAATCCCAGGCTACTGGTGGCTTGGTGTTGAAGTGTCCTTGATCAAAGACCTTTTAACTGCTCCGTCCTGATTGTGCCTAAAGGTCTCCTCTGCTGTCGCCGTGTTACTGTGTGTGTCTGAGAATGTCACGGCAATTGTAAAGCACTTTGGATAATGGCCGTTATGGAAATGCTGACCCGTTTTGTCTGAAATGTGACTTTGTACAGTAGGAGAGGTGCAGGCTGCCGACAGCACGGCATGGTGTACTGTCCAGACCGGTTTATAATGCTAATCCATCATTCATGTTTCTAATTTTCACCCAATTTTGCCCTGGCAATTTTTCCATTTCATACCATACATACAGCACATACCATAATAGGCTATCATTCGTACTATGTAAAATTTTAAATAGCGTATTTATATAGTGCTTCCACCAAAAGCACATACCTAGATTGTGCATTACTTTCACATCTTTCAAACCATGCTGCAAGGCACCAACCTGCTCATTGGGAGCAATTAGGGGTTCAGAGTCTTGCTTATGGACACCTGGACTCTGTGGGGCGAAGCAGTCGTTTCTCCACTAGTCCGGGCAGCCACGCACCCCCCGCCCCTCTCGCCCTCCCCGTCTCTAATTCCATTACAATTGCAATATCTATCTATTTTTTCAAAGATAGATGGAAAATAAGTTAAATAACACCTGTGTGAAGTGAGTGCTGCAACTCCGTGTTGCGGAAGTTCGAGGACCCACAGGAACGCGCCCAGGGTGCCGGCCCGGTTTCCGGCGAGCCGCCCCGCATACGAAATGGTTGAGAAATGACAAGAGTTACCGTGTGGGGGTCCCCAGGGGGTCCCTCTACTGTACTGTACTGTCACTGTACTGTACTGTCAATTCAATTCAATTCAAAGGGCTTTATTGGCATGAGAAAACATACGTTTACATTGCCAAAGCAGAAAGAACAATACAACAATACAGCAATACAATCAATACGAAAATTATGTACATTTGAGGATCAGAATCTTCAATAGATCAAATTCTATGTACCCAGGTCACTCGATGCAGGTATAGTGCAGGAATATACACAATGATTAGTCTTTAGGGTGGTTGTGTTCCATTTGATATCCTTCTCCTATCACAGCAACTCACAAATGTTGCTGCTGTGTTTGCACATTGTTGTACTTCGCCCAGCAGATATGGGATTTTTTTGTCATTGGTCATGTTTTCAAAATCTCTGTCACACCCGAAATCCTCATATATACAGTTACCATGTGTGTGTGTATGCAACAGTGACACTTGGTGGTGAAAACCAACCAAACGCTATTTCGTGCTTGTACACAGTTAGACAGCCAGGGACAGACACAGGCAGCCAGCCAGAAACACAGCCAGGGACACACATGGCTGTCTATAGGAGTGGTTGCACCACTCAAGAAATTCTGTGTAGCGAATATTAGAGCCCTCATAGGCTACATGCACCTAATTCCATTAAAAAAGCATTATCTATTTCTCTTGTTGTTGTTTTTTCTTTCTTCAAAGATAGATAGAAATGTACTGTGTAGCTGATATTAGAGGCTATATCCCCCCCCCCCCCCCCCAAGTTGTGCATTCATTACAAAATGGTGCCATCAGATTTTTCTAAACACGAGCGTTGTTATTTTCATTCCATTAATTCATATTCTTCTCTGTTTCCTGTGCATGTTCATTGCGGGGGGGGGGGGGGTGTGTGTGGACTGGGCAATAGAGCGCGGGGGCGGGGGGTGCGCTGCCCGGGCTAGTGTAGAAAATGCCTGGGCCACTGTACACAGCATTGCAAATTCACACACTGCAGTAGTGACCTAGTTTTAACCATTACAACGAGATCCAGCCAGGCAGTATCATTGTCTTCATGAAAGGGGAAACAATAGCTAACATTACAGAGAGTCAAGTTTACAGGTCTCACACGTATTATCCATGTCCTTACACCTTAAATGACTCCACTCCAATGTCTTGTCTCTGAGGTGCACGCACGCACGCACGCATTGATTTGGTGTTCTCTTACTTCATGAATACATTCACTGCAGTGTTTTAGTCTGCAATAAATCCAGTGCAGTTCCGGTTTCCCTACGCGTTGATCAGGGCTGTCACCATTAGTTGACAATTGTCATGCAAAAAATAGTGGCGCTTACAATGTGTCACGAAGTGTTGTGTTTGCAACTCATGTCAAAAAACATTTTACATTTCACATTTTACATTTCACACTACTACTACGAAAAAACACAAAAGGTTCAAATATGGAGATTTCTGCCCAAAAGCAAGAATATATTAATGCCCTTCATCATCATTGTGCTTGAGTGTCAAAATAGCCGGTCTATTTTTGCTACTTGGCCTTTGGCCTGACAAAACTTTTAAGTAGCCATGGTTGATTACACATGGCACGCACATGGCACGCACGCACACAGCTGTAGCTAAAGACAGGGTCACATTTATCAGCCAGTCAATTGGCAGTAATTAGCTGTCCAAACGAGGCCGAGTGGAACCAATCATTATGAAGTTCTTCTGGGGTTTTATCCAATCACTGACCTCTGCCACAAGGTCACCACGGCAACCGGGTGACCCAGTTCAGAGCCGCGGTGTGTGCTTCTGTCCACCCAAGGAACCACACACCCCTTCATCAGCACGCACGCACGCACGTCTCACACACACACACACACACGTCTCACACACACACACACACACACCACACATGCACGCACACGTAGACACATCTGTATCTCTTTTCTTCGATTTGAAGTGGATGTAAACAAAATGTTGTTTTATGTTCCATACAGTGACAATAAACATCTTATCGCACGCGCACGCACGCACGCACGCACGCACACACACACACACACACACACACGCTACAGTGCATGGCTGAGCAGCCCGGTTAGTATATCGATTAGCAGATAAGACAGCAGTCATTGGTGTCAAGCATAATGAATGAAACAGCGCTGTGAGGACACGCCTCTATACACTGAGGCTTCTGTTGACTGCTCTGTGTTCTCCTTGTGTCTAATCTAATCTATTTTAAATGTGTCTCGTCTAATTTATTTTAAATGTGACGTCATCTAATGATGAAACGGTGTTATCAACAGTATGAGGACACATGAAGGTGATAGGCTTGGGCTGAAATCACAATTTATTTTAGCATAATCGTCGCCGTTTGGCAGAAACCTCTGTATCTCCGTCCATATTCAAACTTTTGGACGATGAAGGAATTCACCCAACACAGACACTATGCAATTTGAAATAAAATGTATATACTAGTGTGCTTGCATGTGTATAGATAGACGGACAGAGAGGCAGACAGACAGTATAATCATAATGTATAGTGTATGTATACAGCATTGTCATAAAAACATATATGGACATTAAAAAAGAGGGGGGGAGAGAGCAGTTCATCATATATATATCCATGACCTTTTATTCACAAGGATGAACTCCTCCTATGTGCCTTCTGCCTTGAAGCAGACTCATAGGAGGAAGCTAGCTCTGTGTATGTAAGGATTAACCCATTAAAACCAGAAAAGCTATATATAGCAACGCCAGTTATTCAGAAAACTCTAAGGATTTAGAACAGTGGTTTTCAGAAATGGTAGATATACAAGCTCACAGGCAACGCTTCTCTTTCACGATGTGGGCCTGTACACTGCTATTTTCCTTTTAGATTTTTTTTTAAACATTTTATATCTTTATTTTTAACCTTTAACAAATCTTCTCTTCTCGGGGGTGACCTGGCACAAAAGTTAACATTTTCAGATGATGGTCCACGACCAAATATATTCAGTTCTTGCTGGGTTAAAGCCATGATTCTCAACCTCAAATCTCAAGGACCCCCAGTTTGATATGCACTGATCCGCGGACCCCTGCGGCGCCTGCGCTGGAAGCAATCATTTTCAAAGGGGGTGCTGAGGCTCTCTGGGGGTCGCTAGTTTAATTCATTACACGGCTTGGTTGAATGCTTGATTCAACAAAGTATATGGTGTCATTGTGCAGTTTTATTCTTCTTTGTTACCTTGTAGAACCATGCCAAAAACAGTCTTATCTAGTGAAGCCCACAGTATTCTTAGCTAAGAGCAAACTGTCACATGAAGCTTTCATAGTCACTTTCTGTGTCACTTTATACTCAAACTACATATGAACTTATGAAGTTATAATTGCCAGTGGAAACAAGTGCCCTTGTACCATTTTAGCTGCCTGTGGGATATTTTGTTTTTGTTTTTCCCCCTTGATGTTTTTCACAGTTCTTAAACTCAGTTTATACTTCCCTTGCCATGCCACACTTCTTGTTTTGGTTTTGGTTTGAAAAGAGGGGGTTCTCTGCATAGCGCAAAGGCGAAGAGGCAAGTGACAATTATCATGCATGTGTACATGTGTGATAATTGTCAGTTGCCTCTTCGCACTACATTATATTCAAGGCTTCAGGGAGTGGGTAATTGATAGAAAATAAAATATTTTTTTAATACAAAAAAAAACAGCATTCCTTTAAAAGAAAGTGTATTTTCTCATTTTCTTTCCTTTACCACAACGCGTGCTGCCTGTGATCATTGTCATTCTGCTGGCACTGTTACTCATCGTCTCTGTCCCAAACTGTTACTTTTCAGGATTCAAATTCTAAAACGGTTCTTTTGTGTGACGCTGTAGTATTATCACATAGCGTACAGTAGGGCTTTAATTTACAGAAAAATACCCCACAAAAAGTTAGAATACGGAGATGACAGCGACGTCATCCATATAAGATGGAGGGAGATGCCACAGGCCTCTGAAAAGAGCATTTATCAATATTTCAAATGGCCTCTAGACGTTAACGACAACAGAAATACCGTAGGCAGTGTTGCCATGTCTGCTTATTAAAAGCGACTTTGGGCTTATTTTTCTGTAAAGTTGCTTGCAAATATTGGTAGTTGCGGGTTGAGTTTCTTTTTTTAGGGCTTGTTTCTAAAGTGTAGTTGCTTGGGCTTCCTTTATTTTTGTCATTGTTTTGTCTGTTTAAAAGTGGTTCTCAAACATTTTCTCTAAAATTAATATGTATTTTTCCACGGAGCCCCATCTGGATATATTCTGTGCCAGGAAGGCCCATACACGATTTGTGTATTTCAAATGTTTAAAAAAAACATTCAACATTATTCAATTCCCCCCCCCCCACAAGACTTGTAGATCGGCTTTTTTCACATAGCCAATGTTATGTGGGTTCAAAAGTCCACATGTGGCCTATTTGGGCTTGTTTTCATGAACCAGGCGGCTTATTTCTCTCTCAGAATCTGGCAACACTGCAAATAGGCCACCGTGTTTTTAAGACACGGTATAAGGTGCAGTATGTAGGACTGTAAGCCGTGATGCACCCGGTCATGAATTAATGATTGGGGTTTGTTTGGGGTCTCATGGAAAGGAAATCTGTAGCAACTGTAGCTCTGTACAAGACAAGGAAACCGAGTGCAGATAAATAAATAAACAGGTTTTAGATGTACTTAGATGGTACTTGGTGCAGTGATGTCACATGCTAGTAGGATCAAAGAAATGGACTGAAAACCGCTTGAACACATCCCCAGCGTCCCTATTGTGTTGGAGAAGGTTTGGCGAAAATAGCAGATCCACAATGCGCTGCGTTGTTGTTGTTTTTGCGACGCATTGTGAGCTTCGGTCGAATAGAGGATAGAAAACGGGAGGGGGCTTAGTTTAACCCAGTCTGACCTGGGATCAGATTCATACGAGGTTTCCACTGGACACACACTGGTCTGATTATAACCCATTCTGACCCGAGATCAGATTCTAAAAATGTCAGTCGTTCTTAGATTTTTCAAAAATAGCAGACCTACAAGCTCGTATCGCGCCACTCGGTGGCGCGATATGAGCTTGTAGATCTGCTATTTTTCAATAGCTAAAGCATAACATGATGCCAACACCAAAATGGGTGCCCGGTCAGAATGGGATAAAGCCTTGGAGAATGCCGTTCCACTACATACAGTATATAAGCGTTTAAGTGGTTAATATTTCATGGTTTCTGGATATTGTTTTTGCATTCTGTCATTTTAGCACTTACAGAAAAACATTAGGGGGTCATTTCTTTTGCTAATTGCAGACAGGTGCTTGTAGCGGTTGTGTAGCGGTTTCAGAGCAGCAAGGGATCTCCACTCTGTTCTGGGCCAGTGTCTTCATCGAACCCAAGCTGTTCCTCATATCACAGATTGGGGCGGCCTAGCAAAAGAAATGTGAGATTCGTTTTTTTGCCTGTAGGGCATTTCACTTAACCTGACGCTGCCAGATCCAAGAAGCTTGCTACACAAATTTGTTTCACAGCTTATTGGGATCTGGGATCGCGGAAGCAAATTCGATGACGGGGCTGTTCCTTTTTTTCAAGATACTTGGTAGATGATTGGATGGGACCGTCTGTCTATCACCGTGTGGGCGTGCAAACACAACCAATCATATTGACGTGTCTATATAGCTTCACATCCGGTTTCGCACATATCCCTCCCTTAGCTCACACTGATTGGTTCGGTACGGAACGGATTGGTGTCAGCTCAACTCCCTGAGAGATCCCAGATGAAGGCTGTGTTGGGGAACATGGTTACCCAATACCGCCCCCATCTGGCAGCGTCAGGTTACATTTCACTCACATTGTCCCCTAAAAATAGATATAATAATACGTTATGTGAACCAGACGAAAGGAAGGACCGTAAAGATTACAGCCTACCTTTTCAATCTTTTCAGTATAAAGTAATTTTGAACTTTTTTATAACTATCTATTATAAAAGCCCCACAACCACCCCCCCATGCCTTTTCATAATTGCAAGCCATCACAAAACAATTATTGTCATCGGTTTGGAAAGGTGTAATTGTATATTGCCTCTGGGCAGAGAGAGAGAGATTTGCAGGCGCTCAATCAACAATTCCTTCTATGTATTTAAAAAGGGTATTATGATCATTACCAACCCAGAATATGGAACGGTTTTGTCTTCATTTCTCCAGGGAGACTAAGCACAGCATGGCTGCTATTTGATTGATTAGATAGAGAGATAGATAGATAGATACGATAGATACGATAGATTGATACTATAGATAGATAGGTAAACACTTTAAGTTGGGAATTCATGGTATAACCAGCAGCACAGGATCAGAAGAATAGAGAAACTGTGGACTTTCAGGAAACAAACTTGTTTGTCTGGCTTTGGGTTTTGGACTCACACTGAGCGGTAAAACTACTTATTCGAGCTAGAACAAACATAACGACTGAAAATGGACACCTGTCTTGCAGGTACACAACAGTTCTTTGACGCACGGTAGTATCTCCTGCACAGCATCAACTGAAAGCTGCCAGGGAAACACACCTGAGAACACACTCAAATAATTTGTCACTGCACGCTGACGCCTGGAAATACTGTACAACAGTGGCGTATTGGAACGTCTTGTTCCAATACGCCAGGACAGGCCCATATATCAAGTGTTCAGCCTGTGACCCCCCAAAATAATCACATATTTGAACACCCCCACCCCACTTAACACCCTGACAAGCATTCTGAATTGTAGGAGTTTGAGGCATTACATATAGTTTGACTCGATTCCAGGTAAATATTGTGAAAATAGCCAAACAAGCTCACAACAACTCACATTTTCACAATGTTTGCCTCTTTCTTATTTCATATTTGACAGTAAAGAACAGTTTGTATATGTATTTCAGAAATATACACATACAAACTCACTGTACTGACTGAATTCTCTTCTCTTCTCTTCTCTTCTCTTCTCTTCTCTTCTCTTCTCTTCTCTTCTCTTCTCTTCTCTTCTCTTCTCTTCTCTTCTCTTCTCTTCTCTTCTCTTCTCTTCTCTTCCTGTCCCTTATCGGGTCCGCTGTGTCTTCGCTGATGCATTATGGAAACCTCTCATCTATCAGCTATCCCAGGTGAGTTTGGACCCCCCCCATATCTCCCTCGGCCCCAGGCCGACATGCTGTAGCTCTCTGGTTGTAAACGTATTTCCCAGAACCCTCTGCCTGCATAATACTGTAGATCTTCTCTGGGATTTCTTCAGGGTTCATCATTGTTACACAAACTTGCTCCGCCTTCAATAATTTAGCTGCTGCGTGATAAAAGTCGACTTCAAAGCGATGGTGGACGCTCGCTGGCGGAGACCAGTGTAAACGACACATTTGCATTTGCAGTGGTGGAAGAAGTACTCTGATTCTTTACTTCAGTAAAAGTAGCTATACCACCAGTAAGACCCCTGAGGGCGTGCACTGGCCATATATGGAGCGTGTCTTGAGTGTACAGGGTTTGATGAGGTCAGATCAACATATGGAATGTCAGAACAAGTCAGCTCCATATATGGAGATCTAAGGGTGGCAGCGGGGGGTAGTGTCTTGAGTGTACAGGGTTTGATGAGGCCCAGGTAGCCTGGCTGCACAAATAACTTTGGGGCAGGCCCGTCTAGAGTTTGAATGGACAGGTATGTATCAGTCAAAAGGGAGACATCGGCCCAGGCCGTAGCGTAACGGTCTGGGCACCGGACTGGTAATCCAGTCGCAGTGTGCCGCGGGTTCGACTCCCGGACCCGACACGGCCTTTACTGCATGTCATCCCCCCATCACTCTCCCGTTTCCTGTCATCCTACTGTCTGTCCCTTCAAAAATCAATAAAAGGCGTAAGCCGCAAAAAAAAAAAAAAAAAAAGAAGAAGGGAGACATCGAAGAGGAAGGATGGACGGGGAAGGATCAACATATGGAATGTCATAACAGGTTCTGACATTCCATAATACTAATATTGATGACATCAGGGATCTTATATGGCCTTAATTGCGACAGCATGTCGCATTTACTATGATCCCTGATTTACTATCATCCCTGATGATGTCACAATTTCTTTCAAATTTGTCAAACCTTTCCAAAAATTGAAAAACTAATAAGCTCACAACATGTTTTTAGCTTGCAGGTCGGCCATTTTAAAATAGCAGAAGAGTAATATATTGCTTATAAGTGGTGAATGTATGTTTTGTAATAATAATCTAAAACTGCAGTAACTTGTATAGCTAAAGTTTTCAAATAACTGTAGTAAGTACAATATTTGCCCCTGAGATGTAGAAGTAGAAATGATTGAAAAATGGAAATATTCAAGTAAAGTAAAAGTGCTAGTGAATCGTCTGTCGGGTTTGCTCAAAAGTAGCAAAAGTAGCAGATCTACAAGCTCAAAACGCGATGCTTTGCCGCCGCATTTCGAGCTTGTGGAACTCCTACTTTTGATGCTTTTTGTGTGACGCTGTATTTGTAGTAGGCTACATACAGTATGTTCAAGTAGGACATTCATTTAAGAAAAAACACAAAAAGTTAGAATATGAGGTCTCTGCCCGACAGCAACAATATTATTAGTCCACCACTGACGGAGAGGGAGCTTTTAGAGTGACTCTTTCAGAGGACTTCTTTTCAGCTCATGCTAATTAACAGATTGGCCATTAATTAGCACATCATCAGGTTTCGATTTCTCCGCCTGGCTAAGACTCAAATGCGTTAGAAGGGGTACGGGAAACGTTTGTAGATTTGTAATCCCATATATCTATATGCGTTAAACATATAAATAATTTACACCTGAGGCTAGCCTGCTGACTTTGGTCTGCAGCTTTGATTTTGGTCTCTTCTGTGGATTGCTGGCGGTATCTCTCCTCTCCTCTCCGGACGTCAGTGCCCCACTTCGTCTTTGAACGCCCGCATCAAGTGTGTTTTCATGAATTAATTTCATCCCACATCGTCGCTGTGACCGTAAATCTCCATATTTTTCCACTTTTTATATTTTTTTACACACATGAATGCCCTACTTTGTTGTACTAGAGTGCCGCGCAAATGGAACTCAAAGATCCCATCTAAAAGTGGAAGTGGTTAAGTGTATTTGTGGGTTTAAACCTACTTGATCGCAACACGGCGTCACACACAAGCGTCGAAAGCGGCAGATCCGCAAGCTCGAAACGCAAGCTCGTCAATCTGTTACTTTTGCCATTTTTTTTAATTTGAAAAGTGATCGTTTTTTGGACATATGAGGTTTTCCACTCGGCAGCGACGATATGCACGCCTTCTCTAAAGATAGCCTGCAGAGAGCACGCAGGCAGGCTGTAGAAAACAAAGCAGATGTCCTCAGGGGGAACGGAGGCAGGCTGAGTTGTGTGGAATTAATAATACACACATCTACAGTAACTGCGGCTGCCGAGGCCGTTGTGTATAGGACACATAACCCTAACTGTGGTGCTTCTGAGAGAGGAGGAGAAAGAGAGAGAGTGGTGCGCTTGTCTTTCCTTTTGATTTCAGTTGCTGTCGGGCAAAAACCTCTCATCTCCTTTTTTAACTTTGTGTGTTTTTGTTTTGGGGGGGAGGGAGGGAGGGGGGGAATTAACGCCCGACTTGATCATACTAACTACAGTGTCACACAAAAGCATCAAAAGTAGCAGATCTGCAAGCTCAAAAGATTCAAGCTAGTAGATCTGTTACTTTAGCTATTTCTTTATTTGAATAGCTGAAAAGTAACAATTCTGAATTCTGAGTTTTGTAACCGACAGAGATGATGTACTTTATTTTTTAACTGAACTGGCTTTTTTTAGCGTCTTATTGCGATACATATTTTGGAAAAATCTGTGAGGTGGCGGTTGAATGTGGCCTGTTTTCGCCCAACATCACCAGAAAGCAGAGAAAAAATCATTGTGTTCTTTTAGCATTGTCCTAAACCAGCTGAAAAATGTGGTTATCAGGTGATTCTTGGGTGTGTCGGGATCTTCTTTTATCCTGGGATCAGCTGCGGTAGAGCGCCCTCTACCGTGGACCACTGAAAACACATCTTGACGAGAACTCATTGTGAACTCATTGTGAAGCCTCGGAGTGAGAAGACGAGAACTCTCGTCATTGGCAGGCAACGAGTTAAATCAGAATTTGCTACTAAAAGTAACACAAGACTAAGTTGCTAAAATACTTTTAGTCTTACTAAAATTAGAATTACTAAAATTACTAGGTTAGGTTTCTGGTTTAGGTTTATTCTAAGTGGGGAACAAAGAACCTTTTTTGCATGGTGAGGAACATAGAACCTGGGGAACATAGGTACGCTCCCAGGAATACTTGTAAACAGAGTCGTGGCCAAGAGATAATAATAAACGTATGCAGATGTACATGTCCACACACACACATGCTTATGTTCATACGCTGCACACCAGACCCATTGAAGGACTGAGTTGAAGGACATTGTTTGATCTGGGCCCATGTAGCGCCTTCAAAGCATCTCAAATTGGGCTTTGATTAATGTACACAATTAGCTACTATTCACCTTACTACTTGTCATTATTCATAATTTGCGTGGTTGCTATAGGCAACACACTATTGTTCTTGGCTCTTGGTCATACTTCACACACTGTTGTCATGCTTCACATGACATCATATTCACAATTTATAATATAAATGGTAAGACGGAATTCCGTTCCCAGTGGATTCCCAATTGCACCTGTCTAGTTATGTTATTGTTGTTATTGCTGCTGCAAACCAAAACCAAATAATTTGTGTACTTGTATACTGTACTTAGATGTAACAAATAAAACTCTTTAACCACTTAAACTCCAGCATCCGTACTGTGGGGAAAGCCTTTGCAGAAAAAGCCGATCTACAAGCTTGCAACGCGGTGCGAAGCAACACTTTGTGTGCTTGTATATCTGCTATTTTCACTATTTGAGTCTCAGGCAAAAGTTTAATCTCTCTTATTCGACCTGAAACATTTGGGAACCACTGCTTTATACTACTCGCTCGAACTGAGTCGAGCATACATAGGCATAAAGAAGCAGTAATATCTGTACATTGCAGGTGGGCTGGGCTCACAGGTCAACAAAATTGTCAAGAGACAACACTATTAATCTACTGTCACCAGTATGGCACGCTAATGCAGTGCACATCATCCTATGAACATAGAGGTATTATGAACACTGCATACAACTCCCATCTGCAAAGTAGCTTATTTAAGCCAAAAAACGAAACAAAAAAACAATTAAACTAGCAGACAGTTGCAAAGTAAGCAAAACAAACATTGCAGCTAATAATGTAACTAATATCTAATAAATAATATAGCGGTGGCAGTGGCTCAGGGGTAGAGTGACCGGATAGGAACCGGTTCAAGGTTCCCAGTTCAAACCCGGGTTCCCCCAGAGTTAGTGTCGAACTGTTCTTGAGCAAGACTCTGAACCCCTAATTGCTCCCAATATCTGTACATTTTTTCCTCTGGCATCGGTGTGTGAATGGGTGAATGTAATGCACAATCTCTGTAAAGCACCTTGGATAAAGGCGCTATGTAAATGCACCATTTACCAATGTAACATCCCCATTTAGTGTCACAGCTTGCTTACATGCTATATCCTTCACACACATGTCAGGGTGATAGACAGTACTTATTATTGATGATTTATTGATGATTTTCAGAGGACAGAACTATGCCCATTAACTCTCGCAGGGAGCAGAGATCAAAGACGTAGCGCTCCATCCAAGGTGGTCACTTTATTAACGTCTTAAGTAGATCAGAACTGGGCTGGCCAATCAGGGGAGGCAAGTTCCTCCCTATACATTTGTCACTGGTGCTGTGTATTCAATGTATCAACACATATAAAGACATACAATGCTATTTAATATATATATATATATATTCTATATCTTGTGACAAGAAATCATCAACACTGTCTCAAGTGGTTAATCTTCAGCCGTAACGAACACACCGGTCTCGCTTTGTGTGGACAGTGAATCCTCAGATAACCCGAGCCAGTTTTTCTTTGAATGTGAATCCCATTAGCATTCATAAGCCATCTGCTGTGCTGCAGCACCAGATAGCACTCTGACCAGCTGGGCTCCTGCACAGGACCATACACTTACTGTATATTAGTATCATTATGACTCATAGTACAACTGTATATCAGGCACGGATCTACTGTAGGCAAAGTAAGGCATGTGCCTTAACCCATTTAGGCCTAAGGCCGATTCTAAAAACGCCTCTAAATCCTGACCTAAGGTTTCTGAAAAACTTCAAATATTGATATAGCAGAATTTTTTTTTTTACATTTTTGAATACTGTACATACTGTACAGAACCCAAATATGGGTGCCCGGCCTGAGGGGGTTAAGATACAAATAGGGGTTCCCGCTCAGAATGGGTTAAGGCTCATTCATAGTCTGGATTTCCGGTGGTGAGGTGCCCACCGAACTACAACATGACGTCACGAGCCGCGGTTTAAGAGCAAACCACCGCCACCGCCCCAGCCCTTCTCTCTGTTTTTACTCACCACCGCTCAACGTTATTTCAGCTCCGGTGGTCAGCTCACCACCGTTTCGGTGGTCACCTCACCACCGAAAATCCAGACTATGAATGAGCCTTTACTTTACTACGTTTTTGCCTCCCCTCAGTCGAGCGGCTTTTTGTGTATTATTTGCTATGTACTGTATTTTGCCCTATTCAAGGCTGACAGACCGTGTATCAAACAGGAGAATACACATCTATTCTCTCTGTGTCCTGCCTGTCTGGAAGGTGTTGGGTCTTTTCACACTGTGAAACGTGTCTGCTAGGTGCCTACTGCCTCATTCATTCGGCATGTGATTCTTGAGACAGACAAAAAAAGTTTGTCCAGTGCAAACTTTATTTTCGACGCGAGGACGCCTAAACCTGTATATGCGTACTATAGGCTACCACCACACAGCTAAGCTTACACCATCTATCTATCATAGCTATGATCGATGGTCATGCTATGCCTGGTCTGCCTACCTCGTATTGGCTTTGCCTTACTCATAAAGAGTGTATGCTGTATATGCATGGAACTATATAAGCTACCGTTGTAGCTTATATAGAGTTATATCTGTGGAGTTACAGAGCAGTGGTTCTCAAAGAGGGTTTCTGGGACCTACAGGGGGTCCCCATAGATAAGTGATGGGGGTCCCTGGCTTAATAATATGCATAGCGGTCTTTGAAATTAGATTTAGTTAGCTAGACAACATAAAATACATAGCTAATATGTGAAAGGAAGGAACATAAGATGAAACGATAAAGACCACTTGAATCCTATAGAGTCCCCATTCAGCACGAACATTCAGTATTCTGTTTGTTTTATGATAAACTAAGAACACAGCACACCACGAGTAGCGGAAGTTGGCTATTTTCGCGTTTAGCTACCGACCGGGTATAGCTCAGTCGGTAGAACTCTCGCACTTTGGACCACAGTGGGTTCGATCCCGGGCACTGCCAACTCGGCATATGAGTAGCACGGTTTGGGCGGCGCGAGGCAGCAGAGGCACCTAGGCAGTATAATTTTCTCAAAAACTTTTATAATTATATATAAATAAATAATCATAACCTTTATCATAACGCATTATAGAGCTTATTATACTGACTTATTAATGTCAAGTATTATAATACCTAAAACACTTTGTTTGAAATAGACACTAGTGCTTTCTAGGGTATGATTTGGGGCCCTAAAGATGAATTTAAAATTAATATCAACATCCTAATACTGTCCAATAATTAGATAGGGAGGGGGTACAAATTATGACAGGCATTTGCTGATAAATATGACTCCGCAGTCAAAAAACACCAGTGTTGTGAACTCGTGTTGTGTTTGTAGCTATCTGATTCTGAATGCACCAGCCAACGCCAATTAATATGGAATTCAAATGTTGTTTACATGATTTCAGTCTGCGGCAGGGGATTGACTGTCAGGCTGTGCTGTTGATTGGAATCCATGCAGCCCAGATTTGTCAAGTAATGGAGGATGTGTAGTAGACGCAACGTTGCTGCAAAACCGAGCAATCTTCAGAAGTCTGGATAAATGAATGATTCAGTGTTCTCTCCAACACATCCGCATTTCAGATTCAAGGTTCAATAATTTATTTGCAAAACAACATCTACATTTCGTTTGGAATATGTTTCGGTGTCTTCGGAGACGGCAATGGACATATCAAGCACAGTTCTTAATAGATAGACTCTTCTCCTTCCTGTGGATTAAACTCTCCATCCCATTGCAGTCAGAACTGCAGACTCACCCCATCCCATTGCAGTCAGAACTGCAGACTCACCCACTCACATCCAAGTGTGCCATAGTTTGAAGACCTGCCTCTTCACACTCCACCTCACACTCACTACTCTCTCCTTGTATGCCTTTGTTTCACTCAGTAGATTAACTTTTTTAATAGATTCTAGTTTACTATGGAGAAGAAGAATATGTTGGTTACTTTTTCACATTTAGTTTTTTTGTTTTCTGTTTCATGTATACTATGTTGTAGGGGAGAAACCACCAAAATGTTCATTTTTTTAGTATAATCTTTTCAGGAAATGACAAAAGCCTTATATCTTTCAAACGATGCAATACTGCTTCATCAAAGTTGGTGTTGTGACTTTATATATTGTCAGTTCCTTGCATGAGAGGGGGAGAGGGGGTGGAGTTAGTTGCTTTAGCAGACATTTCCAGGGTCCAATGGAGTCGAGACGTTTTTCCAAAGCGCGTTTTAATAGTTTTCATTGGTTAAATATTTTTTATAACCAACACGATATTTGGTTATAAAACACTTTGACTTTGTTCTAGGTTCATTGTTTACCTGGTAACATAGCTTCTTTGAAGCACTACATTGTTTTCTTTTCAATCTGCTTATATGTGACTATTTGCCTTGTTGTTGTTTACTGACTAGACTGACTAGACATTTTTAGAGTTATTTATGGAATACATTTTGTTGGCCCAGAGTAGGGTGTCCTTGTGGCCCAGTGGGTAGGCCTGTCCTAATTATTGCATAATCACCTAATCACAATTATTTTAGATACTCGCAATTATGTTAGCATGATTGTCATGTTGAAAAATGTTAATACATTTATTTATTTTTATTTATTTTGCTTTTTACCTTACAGGAAATGGGGTATTAATACATTTTCAAACACTTGTCTAAAACAACAAAAATAGCAAAAGCTAAGGTCCTTGGCGGGGTTCCAGGGGGTCCCAGCAAAATCACTATTTTTATTTGTAAAAAATAGCAGATCTACAAGTTCACAGCGTGTAACTCCATGCCTCGCTGTGAGCATGTACAACTGCAATTTAATTAGATTTTTTTGAAAATTATTTAAACTGTTGAATTTACATGAATCTTCTCTGCACAAATATTTTTTACTACTACTAACTACTTAAGTACAGCAGATAATTTCATGATAGTGACAGACAGCCCTAAAGGTGTTTGCACACTGGTCGTGAATTTCAGAGGACGTAAAATAAAATCGACCTCACTTTATGTCAGTCACGTTTGCACACGTTTTTTTCGGACCGGGGTGGATTTCATCCGTTTTCCGCAGCTGTCTAGTGGGGTGTTAATGGTGACAGCTATAGTCATAGCCTGCTACTTTCGGAACCACAAAATGCAGCAAATAAAGAAGAAAATAAATGCACTGGTTTAGTTTTTACAGTGGCCCACTGGGCCTGTATACACTTCTGGGGTAAACGAGAGCAGTAATATCAACATGTTACCCATGTACCTGTTGTGTGTTTTGTGCTTCAGGAGCTGTCTGAGGATCGCCACTCCCCGCCCCTCCTGGCGGTCAACGGTCCGGCTAACGGTCCGGGGGAACTGGTGCGCAGTAAGAGCGCCGAGGTAGAGCTGACCTCAGAGAAGGAGAGGATCAAGAAGATGCTGTCAGAAGGGTATGAATAAATAACACATCTGTAGCACTCTGGAACTAGCTTTCATCTAAGGCTAGGGGTGCAAAAATGCATCAAACTAATCGATTTAATCGACTACAAAAATACATTTTAGTCGACTAAAATCCGATGTTATTTAGTCGACTAAAACTAGACTAACACTAAGACATTCCAGGTGACTAAAATGTGACCAAAACGAAATGAAAACTATTCAAGACTAAAAGAAATCTGTCAAAATCAACACTGGTCTCGACTTTTCACCGCAATGTTCTGTTATTTAGTCAGTTCTTTAGCAGTTGAATGTAGCTTGTTTTCACCCAAAGCGCAGTCTGTGAATATTTTTATAAATCCTGTTCTTCGGAGGCCCTGGGTTAACACAAAGGTTGTGAAAGAGCGCCCTCTATTGTAGACAGCAAACACCAAAAAAAGACAACACCAGATGATGGCGGTCTGTGCTTGAAATGACATATCTGTGTACGTCAATGGCAGTCAATTATAAAAACCTTTTAAAAAAGAAATGTGTTAGCAGATGTACAAGCTCGTAGTGGTTAAAATCATTTTGCTGGTGACCCCTGTGGGAGTGTGGGTCCCCAGTCTCCCACTCTCCGAACCACTGCTTTAGTGTCAACATGCTCAAGACCTCCATGTTTTGCCAACACTCCTCTCATAATCAAGTCCGATTTCCTTGGCTGACTCACTTGTTGGTTACGACGTAGTTGGAAAGGACTTGAGCAGCTGCGTGATCTGACCTTTCCTAGGCTGCCCCAGATGATCATAATTACTGTGATTGTGAAACGCAAATACTATATCTGTACATGTGTGTACAGATTTTGTGTGAATACAGCCACATGCTGGCTTTGATCTGGTTGCCATGGTGAGCAGCTCTACGTTTGGATAAGGCTTGATGCATCTACTCCATGGCCATGGGCAACATCTCTCTCTCTCTCTCTCTCTCTCTCACTCTTTTTTCTTTTCTTATTTTAAAGTAGGCACAATTGTTTTCAGCCCTTTTGTCTCGCACTTTAGTCGTTACACCAATTAATTGCTCCCACTGCTTGCCACTGCTGCTAATAATAATAACCAGAAAAATGCAACTCTGGGGAATTGCGAGTGTGGTTGCCTACTTCCCTATAGTTCACATTATTGTGATGTCACCATACATTGTCCAATCATACGAGGGCAAAAAGGCGTCTTCAAATAGGTAGGGTGTGTAATTGTAATTGCAGAGGAGGTCCAGGGGGTCCTCAGCTAAGTGGTTGATATAGTAGTTAGGTCTCAGTATGTGTCTCGATGTGATATAACTGTGGTACTGTATGTATCTCTCAGCAGCTCGGTGTGTGACATCAACCTGGAGGCGGAGCTGTTCACCCTTCAGGACAGCAATGCTAAGCTAGTAGCGGCGCTGCAGGAAGCTAACAGCAGCGTGGAGGAATGGAAGAACCAGCTGGCCGAGTACGAGGAAGAGACGGACAGACTGCGGAACCAGGTGAGGACTAGGCCTCTGTGTCCCGTATAGGCTGTGGTTCAAGGAACCAGGTGAGGACTAGGCCTGTGTGTCCCCGTAGGCCGTGGTTCATGTCAAAGACCCCCACAATTGATTCCTTATTGGTGGAGCAGAGAGTCACTAATCACACACCACCCAACGGACTGACAGTTTTTCCCATGTCCGACGTCCCACTGTCTTCGCCTTACTTTAATTACCTTCTCCAGGTCTGTTTTGGCATCCCCACCAGTGGCGTTTCGTGTCCAGACTTTTGAGGCTATAGGGCGGCCCAAGTGGGAATAGCATTTATTATAGCATTTCAGTCAGAAACACTCACGTCAAAGTTGAAGTATAGATAGAAGGCTCCGCTTTGGGAGAGGTTCTCTGGATGTTTTGTCAGCAACATGCTAAGCTAAATCAGGGAACGTTAAGCAGAACCCCCATAGGATACAATAGTAATATTATTATAAGCAATACATTGACATTGATATTTAACTTGAATCAGACATAAAAGTGTTTCAGGCTATAATGTCAGACTCTGATCAAAAGGTGGGGGCTGGGGGGTGGAGGAGTCAGCTAAGCTGCAGCGATTGAGAAGCAGACAAGCAGACCTCTAGTGAATGCAAAGCCATTATTTAAAGGGGCCGCTCTGTTAAGAGTGTGAGCTCTGATTGGAGTATGGAAGTGTGACGTAATGACCAGCAGAGCTGTGAATGAGAAATGAGAAGCTAGGCTGATTGATACAATCAGCTGACTGACAGCCGATTACAGCTGAGGTATGCAAGACTCCCCACCTCCTGCTCATACATATCTACTTTGAATTAACCTTTAAAAACAGGAATGTTAGTAATTAAAGGATGAGGCTCTCACTGGGGCAGTGTATGTACGGTATGTGTATGTATATAAAGAGTTTAGTTCCAAAATGACACGGCCAAACCTTTCTACCTAAACATTTACAGTAACAGAAATAAGACAAACTATTGTACCTTTTAAAGTCCACATGCTAATGCAGTGTTTTTCAAACATGCCCAGGGCACACCAAAGGTCAGGTAAAAATGTCAAAGCACACCTGTATTCATATCTGTACAAAACAACCTCTATACTCTAAACGTGTTATCTCTCTTATCACCGTGTAAATGTTTATTTTTTGCAACACAATACTGAGGGCGCACCTTGTGAAAGGTTTCAGACTCAGAGCCATGAATGAGACTGCTCAGCTTCATGACCTCCAATTAGGGTTGCGGTGATCTCTATTATAGTTTATCGTGATTCAAAAATGTTAAATAATCGTATCATGGAGATTAAAATGTATCGTGAAATCGTCCTCCTTCCTACACTAGGATGAATTAGCTTTTGATGAGCTGTAACCTTATACGTGATCAGTGACGTAGAGTCTGTGGGGGCTTGTGAGGATTTTCGGGGAATTGCACCCAACCGCACTGAAGACAGTCAAGACACTGTCCAACACCGCCCTCCCCTGGCTAAACCAGGCATGGGCTCCCATGAAAACTATTCGTTTCTGTACGTGATACAAACTTGTTGGTAAATCTATTTCACTTGAATCGATTCGTTAAAAATAGCAGATGTAAACTCACAACGTGTTGTGAACTTTTTCTGCCGAATGTTCCCCCACGAATAGGGATTTTGGAGTTTCAAGTGGTTAACAAAACTGGAATTTTAAGTTTTCAGCATATTTTAACTATTTTGCCACAATAATCGTGACATGTTTCATACATCAACATCCCTACTGTGCCTCCAATGTTACTCTTAGTGTTGGCCCTACAATACATATTTTAGAGATCTGTATCAGCCGATATTTGCCTTGCTGACTGCCATCGGCATATTGGCAAATAGGTTGACGTTCACCGATGGCAGTATAGCCATGTTTATCTTTTGTGATAATCAAAGCATCCCTTTTGGAAACCGTCTTGATTTCCCTTTAGTATTGCAGCAAGGCATTCATAATTACTTTTTCTATATAAGTAAATAGTAATAAATAATGTAAATGATAATTTGCATACTATTTTCATCTCTGTCCGCCTTTGCAGTTTTGTTGTTTTCATGGCCTGCATTAAAATCAGCACAAATCTAAGCATTTAATCTTCAGTCTGCACACAGATTGTTGGTTAGGCTCCACCAGCCTGTGTTAATGAGGCAAGTTGCAATCCACACACTATTTGCAATCTAGGCAATTTTCTTTAGCAAACACTCTTAACCAGAGTCACCTACAAAGTGCCACAAACAACAGAGTAAATGCTCACATAAATAGAATGCACGCTCATGCACACACGCACGCTCGCTCGCACACACACGCAAGCACACGCGCACGCACACTCTCTCTCTCTCTCGGTCTACTAAGCTGTCTAGTAGTAAACCACAGATGCTTAAATAATGACCCTTAAATATAATCTTTTAATAAAACAGACAGCTGGTTCTGTGTCTAGTCTGAACCAAGGAGCCTCATCGATCTCCCCGAGCACTGCGAAATGTTATCCCCCTTCAACCACCTCACCTCACGTCGCCTCGCCTGACCCCACCTCACCTCACCTCTCCTCTCCCATCCTCCCCTCTCCTCTCCTCCCATCTCCTCTCCCATCCTCCCATCTCCTCTCCCATCATCCCCTCCTCTCCCATCCTCCCATCTCCTCTCCCATCATCTCCTCCTCTCCCCTCTCCTCTCCCATCCTCCTCTCCTCTCCCATCCTCCTCTCCTCTCCCATCCTCCCATCTCCTCTCCCATCATCCCCTCCTCTCCCATCCTCCCATCTCCTCTCCCATCATCTCCTCCTCTCCCCTCTCCTCTCCCATCCTCCTCTCCTCTCCCATCCTCCTCTCCTCTCCCATCCTCCCATCTCCTCTCCCCTCTCCTCTCCCATCCTCCCATCTCCTCTCCCATCATCCACTCCTCTCCCCTCTCCTCTCCCATCCTCCCATCTCCTCTCCCATCATCCACTCCTCTCCCCTCTCCTCTCCCATCCTCCCATCTCCTCTCCCATCATCCCCTCTCCTCTCCTTTCCTCACCTCCATGGCGATGTCAGCCAGGTGGCACTGCATGAATTAGAACAGTCCTCCAGGGTTCTGCGTAGAGTAGCTGGAGACAAACAAGCATCTCAATTCTGTTTTAGGATAGGACACCCGTATGTCCCTCCAACGCACACACACACAGACACACACACACACACACACACACACACACACAGCCCTCTGCACTGACCTAGTTAAAAGAAAAAGACAAATTACCCCGGGATGAGAGGGTGAACCAGCAGCCAAGTTTTTTCTTCCTCTAGTCTGCAGGACGTCTCAGAACAAACAGTGTTGTTTTCCTCAGGCAGGCAGGCCTCCGTCACTGTCTGTGTCGGTGCTAGACAAAGTACTCCACCCCAAAGTATAGATACTCCTGGTCAAATATTACTCAACTACACGTTGAGTTGGGAAGTTGCTGTGTTCAATTTGTATTCAAAAGTATTCAAGTGTACAAATTACAAAGTAGAATTTATTTTTTTAAATCAATGCATTCCGTTATTACAATTCAGCATTTAAAATAATAATCATAATAAAACATTATAACTGACAATGGCGGCTCTACAACCTCACAACGTGTTGCATCGTGACACGTTGATCGCTTAGACTAAGAGCTTTAAAGTGATTATAGTCTATTTGCCAGCCCATAGAGCCCCATCGTGAACCCGGACATGTTGACTACACCAAGGTTTTATGTTATAAATGTTGAGTATGGGTCCCCAGCATGTAGAAACTGATGTTATAAATGTTTAGTATGGGTCCCCAGCATGTAGAAACTGATGTTATAAATGTTGAGTATGGGTCCCCAGCATGTAGAAACTGCCGGATGATAACTTGCATATGTTGGGCAATTTTCATAATTGGCATAATATGTGAACATACCAATTACAACCTATACAAGGCAAAATATTCAAAATTTAACCATGCTTTATGTAGCATGTGACATGTCAAACTAGGGGTTTTTCATGATGCTGAATCCATTCCAGGCATTAGTTTTGCAACAAAAAAAAACACTCATTGGGCTAAAAACGGCCGTCATCACAAATTGATGATGTCAGCACATTTGGGTATGGCCGTTTTAAGCCCAATGAGTGTTTTTTTGCTAAACTAATGCTTGGAATGCATTCAGCATCATGAAAACTCCCTAGTTTGACACATCACATGCTAGATAAAGCATGATGAAATTTTGATGGTATGGTCACATATTATGCCAATTATGAAAAATTCCCAACATATGCAAGTTAGCATCCGGCAGTTTCTACATGCTGGGGACCCATACTAAACATTTCTAACATAAAACGTTGGTTATACTCAACATGTCCGGGTTCACTTTTTGGCTACTAGGCTAATTAACAATCAATGTAGTTTTTCCCTTCCTATAACTGCCTCTATCTCTGAATCCTACAACCTCACACTGAACTGCCTCTGTCTCACAATGTTACTTAAATGAATGCAGTAATTTGAGTAAATCATCGCTGTCAGGCAGAAACCTCCTATCTCCATATTCTAACTTTTTGTGTTTTTTTTGTAAATGAACGCCCTACTTGATCGTACTTCGGCGTCACACGAAAGCATCAGAAGTAGCGGATCCGCAAGCTCGAAACGCGGCACAAAGCGACATATTTTGAGCTTGTAGATCTGCTATGAGATATGAGGTTTCCAACCCGACAGAGATTAACCCATTCTGAACGGGGACCCCTTTTGGTGTTTTAACTAAGTATTATAGCAGATCTACAAGCTCATAGCGCGCCACTGAGTGGCACGCTACGAGCTTGTAGGTCTGCTATTTTTGAAAAATCGTGAAAATGCGGCACAAATCTTTGAATATGTATTCTTTCAGAAGACTTTTCATTTCGACGTCAGGTCTGAATGGATTAAATGTACGGCCTCACATTGAACTGCCTGTGGGACTGCTGAACAGGAGCACAACATACGAGACACAATCTGTTGGCTTTCCTTTGTCTGCTCCAAATGTTGGCATCAGCCTTTCCTTGGGCTAATTTAACTCATGTTACACCAATACAGGTGGCCTATCGAATTTGTGTCGCGCTACATAACTTCTGACACGGTAACTATTTTATTTTATTATTGTAACAAACTTTATGTAGCAGGATAATATATTCTTTCCCCAAACTGCTGGACCATTCAGCATCCGAAATGAACATAGAAATACCTCCAGTAATTGTTTTCATGTGTTGTTATGCTTACAATTTGTAACCGAAGTAAATGGGGTCAGTCCCCCGCACTAAAACCTTTGCCCAATGAATAAATCAAGACTAAAACAATCTCTTTTGGGTCTTGAGCTAATTATAAAAGGTTTGGATGGGGACCCCAGGAAATGCTTTGGCCATGCCTCGTGACCCCTGCCCCGCCCACCCTCCCCACCCCCAATACAAACTGACTGCAAAAATATAATATTAGAGAAAATATATTAAAACGAATACTGAAACCAGATATAATCAAGGAAAGTTTATGCATACACTATGTGTACTATGTAAACTCTAAATTTCCATTTTCCAGCCATTCAGTTGCAAAACATTTTCATTTGTTTTCTTTTTTTTGTTAATAATCTGGGGACCGACCCACGGGTTGAGAATCCCTGGTCTAGCCCAACACTCTCTGGACTGCTGAATGGCTGCCCTCCACACCCTCTTGTCTAGCGTCTGGGTCTTGAGCTCCACACAGTCAGCCTCTTTCCCTTCCCAGCAGTGCCTTGTGTTAATCCATTTTGGGCGCGAACCCCTTTTGGTGTTAGCATCATGTTGTGCTTTAGCTATTGAAAAATAGCAGATCTACAAGCTCATAGCTTGTAGGTCTGCTATTTATTTTTTTATCGAAGAACGACTGACATAGAAACATAGCTTTTTTAGAAAACTGTCAGGATGTAGAAGACATTTTTAGAATCTGATCGCAGGTCAAATTGTGTTAATGTGTTGGCTCCCACAGTGTCAGTTAGCTTGCCACTGCCAGTTCCGGATGCCTGACGCAGTGCCCAGCCAGCCTCGTCTTCTCTCAGCATCCTTCTCTCTCCTTGAACTTGTCTGTGACCCCATGGGACCATGGGAGGCCTCTGTTAGAGAGACAGTAGCCTCGGAAACCCAGACGTTTTTATTTCCAGGGAGAAAAAAAAAGTCTGAGTCCAAGTCCACTTCAATTTGGCATAGAGTAGCGCAAACGTCGATCACTCTCTGCTGATTTCTGATCGTCTGCACCTTTGTTAAATTACACCCATACACACACACACTCCTCTCTCTCTCTCTGTCGCTCTAATGAATTAGTCTCATGTCCAGCAGCTGCGCACAGTTTCTCCCGGCGGAGTTCCAGGCTAGAGAGACAGTTGCCTCTCGCAATTTCCAAATGCTTTCATCATACAGTCTGGAGCAAAGGAAGAGCTTTCTATCATGAGTAAACTATAAAGCGAAAGTGGAGCCTCCTCCCCACTTCTGTTTCGTCTTTACAGTCGTGCAAAGTTATCCCTAATATAAATAGAAATCATCTAAGCATATATAGCTTGCTGCTTAGCAGAAAAGGAAATTAAAAAAAAAAAGCTCTAAAGATATTTTAAAATATATTTTCGTGAACGGAAATCTCAGCTTCCTTACTCTGATTTCGGGAGGTGTAGTTTCCAGACTCTATATAGCATTCGGAAATTGTGGAATAGTTGTCTGGCTACGCGAGACTACTATCGGGCGGAAACCTCATATGTCCAAAAGTTTAACTTTTCAGGATTCAAATTCAAGGAGTATCAGCAGATTGATGAGCTCAAAACGCGGCGCTTTGCCCCAATGTTCTCAAGCTTGCGGATCTGCTACATAGAGCGTGACGCTCTAGTATAATCAAGTGGGGCGTTGATTTATGAAAAGGCACAAAAAGAACAACAACGATATACTGTATATAGGGATTATGTGGTAAAGTAATTGTGCTGTTGCCTTGAGAGGAGCAGGACTCCCATTGGAACACACCGAGACGCCCCGGCAACAGACCAGTGATCTGGAACTGTGGAGCAGCACCGAGATAGAGAGAGCTCAGTGTTGCCACATTTTAGAAATAAGCAGCTAGGTCTCTGAAAAACAAGCCCAAAAGATACTATATGCTGGGGTCACCCGAGTGAGACCCGAAACCCCCGAGGACCTTGGGATTGGGATACATCACTGAGGATACGTCCCAGGTGCATCCATGCGTTTATTTTTAGCTCTTAGTTGTTCTATTTATATAGTGACTCATAGGAATAGACTGTGTGACAACCCGAGAGATGGTTAACAGCCGGAACGTATAGACGGCACCCGGGTGAGCGGTGTGGGTTAGCGCCTCAGCCTGTGTCCGCCGTGAGGAGGAAGCCCAAATAACCCACGTGGGGCCTTGAGGAGGGCCATTCAAGCCACAAGTGGACCTGGTGAGGCGTAGGAGGTGCCCGGCCAGGAGTCGACCCACAATGCCTATAGTCCCTCGACTCCCTCCATGCGCCGGTCGCCGGATTGCCCACCCAGTTCCGGCAGAGTAGTGCAGAGCAGCGGATTTTGTGTCCCTGGTTTTTCCCTAATGGGACTGATCGATACTGGGTCGTAAGTCGGGACTTGATCACCCCGGCTGCGTCACCCGAGTGAGGGGTATGATGTTGTGAGACAGGAAACCCAGAGGATACATCACTGAGGATACGTCCCAGTTGCATCCATGCGATGTTTTTTTTTGTTCTTGTCCGTGGGGTGGACAAAGGCCTCTTAATCTGGGGGTCCTTGACATGAACATGTTTGAGAACCACTGGTTTAAACAACATTAGGAAACAAGCTCAAATAAGCCACTACACTTAAGAAACAATTAAGGCCAAAAACCCGTAACCCACAACTACCAATATTTACAAGCAACTTTACAGAACAACAAAGCCCAAAGTCGCTTATAATAAGCGAACACTGGCACAGAGCTATAGCTGCGCAGATAGTATTTGCATCAGGGAGAGATATCAGATGGAGTGGACACTGGACAGCACCGTGTTGTAGAAAGACATGCTTGAAAAGTCTGACAGTCTGACAGAGGGAAAGGAGTGGGGGGGGTGGAAGTTTTGACGTCTGGTCTGAAAAGTGGTTGAAAGTAACAGTACATTTACTCAAATTCTGCCGGATTTGGAGGTACTTTTACTTTCAAGGCTTTGGTATTTGCCACTATTTGAAAACATTTGTAGACTTGGATTATTTTGACAAAACATGCAATTACCGGTAAGCCCTTCAACCCTATTTTATAGTTCATCTATAAAATGGAAGCACCATAGACTAGGAAGGCACCATAAGAAGCATAGATGACTAGGAAGTCACCATAGATAGACTAGGAAGCACTACTAGTGGAAACTGTTCTGCAGATGTTGTTGTTTCTCTGTCCAGCTGTGTGTAATTGACCTCTAACTAGGGATGGGCCATATGACTTCATACACCATTATTTCAATCTTTTGCCTCGATCATATGATTAATGAAAATAGCAGATCTTGAACACCTGCTCTTTTTGAAAAATAGTTTCAATGTTTTTTTTTTTTTTCTTTCTTTCTTTTTTTTAAATGCAAATCTTCTCTTCTGGGTGTCCCTGGCACAAAATGGTGATGGGGGTCTGCAGACAAAAACATATACTTTTGGTGGTCCCTGACATGAAATGGTGATTTAGAAGGCATTTGTAGAATGGGTTAAGACTTTAAAATGAAGCAACAGCTGTTCCACACACATCCTCTATGATCTGCCATCAGGTTGAATGAAGATGTGAATCCATAGAAGTTTAAGAACTTCAAAGAGCCGTTTAGTCAAACCGTCACTCAGCTCTTTAAGCCCCACAGTTTATATGCTAATCACCAGCAAATAGAGCCGGCTGCTGCTTTTCTGTATAAACGTCGAATTCCTCCCGGCATTAAAGTATTGTGTGTGTGTGTGTGTGTGTGTGTGTGTGTGTGTGTGTGTGTGTGTGTGTGTGTGTGTGTGTGTGTGTGTGTGTGTGTGTGTGTGTGTGTGTGTGTGTGTGTGTGTGTGTGTGTGTGTGTGTGTGTGTGTGTGTGTGTGTGTGTGTGTGTGTGCGTGTGTGCGTGTGCGCGTTCTTTGAGACACACGTATGCGTGATTACTATTGGAATTGCATTAGGGAACGTACACATGGTTACAGTTGATGGGTTTATTTCGTTATAGCGCAACATATGGTGACCTACTGTGGGTAATTGCAACAACCCCGATATGCTGTGAGAAATGAAAGCAGGGCCGGCCGCCAGATATTATAAACTTTCCACGATTCTGCCAACAATCATATTCTTTGAGACACACATCTGAGTTTATGCTGGGTCAGAAAGAATCACGTGGCGTTGATCCCCTCCCTCTATTTGCTCATAGGACATGACATACTGTGTGTGTGTGTGTGTGTGTGCGTGCGTGCACGTGGACATGCTCATTAAATTAAAGAGATGTTCCTGTGCTCCATGTTGACGTGGGAGGCTGATGAAATGAGTGTGAATGTTTCAGTGGAGACGCAGTACGTCCATGTTGTCTGAGGAGTTAACAGCAGATGGCTGACACTCCTGTTCTCTATCATCAACACTGCACACACACAACGGCCCAGAGAAAAGCTTCCCTGTTAAATCCTGCCAATTTCATCCAACCTGTGTGTGTGTGTGTGTGTGTGTGTGTGTGTGTGTGTGTGTGTGTGTGTGTGTGTGTGTGTGTGTGTGTGTGTGTGTGTGTGTGTGTGTGTGTGTGTGTGTGTGTGTGTGTGTGTGTGTGTGTGTGTGTGTGTGTGTGTGTGTGTGTGTGTGTGTGTGTGTGTGTGTGTGTGTGCGTAGCGGTACATACTACATACAGACATTCATTTCTGTAACCATGCGTGTGTGTGCAGGTGTCAGAGCTGGAGGCTCAGAGTGGGCGTCCTGCATCCAGTGACCCCGGCAGAGAGCAGCTGAGCAGATCCCTGGAGGAACTGGAAGCTCTGCTCCAAGACAAAGAACAAGTAAGAACACTCTACACTGCACTGGAGTCACTCCGTCTTTCCATACATAGAACAAGTGAGAACACACTCCACTCTACACTGCACTGGAGTCACTGCGTCTTTCCATACATAGAACAAGTAATGAACACACTCCACTCTACACTGCACTGGAGTCACTACGTCTTTCCATATATAGAACAAGTAATGAACACACTCCACTCTACACTGCACTGGAGTCACTACGTCTTTCCATACATAGAACAAGTAATGAACACACTCCACTCTACACTGCACTGGAGTCACTGCGTCTTTCCATACATAGAACAAGTAATGAACACACTCCACTCTACACTGCATTGGAGTCACTGCGTCTTTCCATACATAGAACAAGTGAGAACACACTCCACTTTACACTGCACTGGAGTCACTGCGTCTTTCCATACATAGAACAAGTGAGAACACACTCCACTTTACACTGCACTGGAGTCACTGCGTCTTTCCATACATAGAACAAGTGAGAACACACTCCACTCTACACTGCACTGGAGTCACTGCGTCTTTCCATACATAGAACAAGTAATGAACACACTCCACTCTACACTGCACTGGAGTCACTACGTCTTTCCATACATAGAACAAGTAATGAACACACTCCACTCTACACTGCACTGGAGTCACTGCGTCTTTCCATACATAGAACAAGTAATGAACACACTCCACTCTACACTGCACTGGAGTCACTGCGTCTTTCCATACATAGAACAAGTAATGAACACACTCCACTCTACACTGCATTGGAGTCACTAACTACGTCTTTCCTTACATAGAACAAGTAATGAACACACTCCACTCTACACTGCACTGGAGTCACTGCGTCTTTCCCATAGACTGTAAATATATACAATATATTATATATATTGTATATACATATAAAAATATGGACAAAGCGTTCTCCGGGTCTAACATGAACGTAAAATGAAGCCTGTCAGTCCTTGTATTGTAAGTCGCCATCTTTCTAGATCCGTTTTAGCCCAGCTAGTCATTGGCTGGCCCAGACAACGAGGCGGGACTTCCCCCCTTCTTCTCTGTTGGTTTTTATTTTGACTCGAGTGGGAGGGGAATCCCGATCATAGACTGTAACGGTAGCCACGCCCCTCAGAACATACGCGACTTTATGGTCATTTTGTTAATTAATGGGACCATAATTTTCCAAAAAGAATATTATGACATTAGAAATGAGACATTAAACTAGTGACTGGAAGAAGAAAGTATTCATTCATTCAAGTATTCATTCAAGTTGGGCCCAAATACATGGACTTCTATGGGGCTATGGGTTTTTCTGGGTCCAATGACGGCGACACAACAGGCCATTATATTAACTTCCAGGAAATCCCGATTTCCTCAGTGGCTTCACAAAATATCTGTCTGACTGCCCCCCTGGTCTTTCCATACATAAGGGCTCTGTTTTTGCCCCTTGTCCCTAAACTTCTTTGCCTTTTTTTTCTTTCTTTTTTACTATTTTGAAAAACATTTTTGAGTACAAGCTCACAACATAGTGTGAATAGTTCTACTATTCAAAATCGTTTTTCAAAATAGTAGGGGTTTAGCATGGACGGAAATAGAGCCCATAGTATCATACAGTACCTATAGTTCAAGAGTCATAGGCCAAAAAGGTGTGAAGTGTTATAGCACCACCATGAGGCAAATTAAAAAAATTGGATATCTTTCTTGGCCTACTGGGAGTGTGGCATGCAATGTTTCACTCTGATCAGGCCCGGCCTGGTGGAGATTATAAACCTTAATTTTCAAAGCAGCAACTTAGTCTATGTTGGGTGTGGACTGAGTGCGGCAAGGGACCTGGATATTGGATTGGGGGGGGGGGGGATGTTGAACTTGAGATCCACTGTTCTAGTGTGTTAGTCTACTCTAGTGTATTTAAATTGTCCTGTGAAGTGATTTAAAGTCTGTCCCCTTTTGGCTCCGGGCTCTGAATTAATCTTTCATTCCTCCCTGATTCACTGCTCTGTCCTTTGCAATGGAATCCTGCAGCTAGAAGCCCAGCTGTTCTTCCTGTCTTTGTGTTGAAAGGTTAACTAAAGTAGAATGACATTTCTGACAGAATAAAATACAATCTTCCGTAACTTTCCACATGTGGATGTTGTTGTGGCCTTTGGCTTTTCTCTATTACAATTGGAAACAGACAAATATCAATATCAAACACACACCACTAAGTCACACGCCACATTTGGAGCTTGTAGAGCTACTTTTGATGCTTTTGTGTGACGCTGCAGTGTTGATCAAGTAGTAGGGCATTCGTGTAAGAAGTTAAAAACACAAAAAGCTGTCGGAAAGAACCGTCTCATTCTTTCCGACAGCAACGATATTCATTACACTCACTCAGTCACTCAGTCAGTCAGTCACTCACTCATTCACTCACTCACTCACTCATATACTGTACACATACACACAGCACGCACGCACGGGCACGCGCATGTGCCACGAACACTTTCATAATTTTCTAGTGCATTCCCCTGATCCAAGAAAGGTTGCGAACCACTGTTCTAGACGAGAACTATAAAGAGAATGAAAATGAAGATGGATTCTGGAATGCTCATAGAAGAGGACACTCTCTTCCAGGTCAAACAGACGCTGCTGAGTGAACAATATGCAAATCCTTGCTGTCTGGCACAAACCTTGTACAGTATCTCCATACTTTCTTGTCCGACAGGCAATATTTGTTAAATTTATGTGGATTTTATGAATATTTAACCAAGGAAATGTATTTACCAGAGCTTGTGACTAAATAATATCTACATTGGAACACAGGTTATTTTTGTCCATCTCCTGAAAAGTAACAGGGACATACAAGATTGCCACCTGACCCAACAAAATGCACAATGAAAATTAAAACTAAAATATGTTTTATTTGCATTATTTACCACACAAAAGGTGGAAGATAATGGGGTTCACAAAATATAGAGGGAGGAAAGCCACTGTGTAATGAAAAATCACACCCGTGTGAACTGAGTGGTGCAACTCCCCTCTCCCCCTGCCTCTCTCTCTCTCTCTCTCTCTCTCTCTCTCTCTCTGTAATTAGCAGGCAACAGTGCAACACTATCTCTCTCTCTCTGTTTCTGGCACAACAGCGCCACTTTTGCCCCTACTGGTACTCTAAACATAGGTTAGGACAGCGGTTCTCAAACCTTTTTGGCCATGCACCCCTTGTTACCTCCCGAGTCCCGATGTAGCTGGAAATATAAACCCCCACATGGAAATATAAATTGCATAAGCTATATAGACATATATTTCCTATTTATCCACATATATGCACATAATATGAACCTGAATATGGCATATATATGCAGCATAGGCTATATTCTGCATATACTGCCATATATTGGCATAATATGTCAATACATTTAAAATAAATGTTGCGCGCACCACAAGGAGTGCACACACCACAGTTTGGGAACCACTGGGTTAGGACATAGTCACATAGGTAGGTTAGGACAAAAATACAATTATTGAATACATGCCTACAGTATATGCTCTCTCAGCGTTTTATATAAAAAGCTGTAAAGGGCATAATTGTATTTTGCATTACAAGGTGCTTTCCCTCTTCATTTCTTTGTTTTATATTTTAGACGCTTGTGTGGTATTTTCTATCTTTTTTGTGTGGTATCATTATGCAAATGCGAAAAAACTATACAAGGATGGAACTATTATTCAGAAATGACAGAAGCACACTCAGCCAAAACATTCCATCTAAAGTCAAATTAACTTTTAGCCCTAATATCTGACTTCTGGCTGATAAAGTATTCAATAAATCAATCAATCAATCAATCAAGGAAGCAAATGGACCATTGTCTGTACCTCTGCTGTGAAGTGTGGCAACTAGAAATTCCATAAATTTGATAATAAATGTTGGAAAAAAATTGTGAAAATAGCAGATCTACAAGCTTACAACTCGTTGCGCTGCGGCGTGTTGTAAGCCTATCGATCGGCTATTTTCAGTAGTTTGGGTTGCGGTTGGGTGTCGAGCTAAAACGCTTGGGAACCACTGCCGTGTGACTAACTAAACCATAAGAAGTGTTCCCTGGGCGACATCAAGGTGTCCCAAAATGCCAAATCCTATCAACACTGCTGTTTCATCCTGCCAGCAGGTGACAAATGACCCCACTGCTTTTGGAACTGGGCCTATAGGAACGAACATTTCAGCGGTGGACATAATGAAGTTTTTCCCCCTGTACTTTATTTTTTACTACTTACTTCAAACTCGGACCGCTCGGCAAGGGAATGGCGCGCCTGGCGTCAAGTCAGTCGGATAGGCGGTTGTCTAGAACAACCAAAGCGCCCGTATATGGGAACAGAATGTAGTACAGCATAGCATGTGGTTCTGTATTTATATCTATTTACTTTTCTTTCATTTTCTAAATTTCAGGAAATCCAAACCTTGCAGAGTAAGAAATCAGATGTCGGTGAGCTGGAGAAAGAGAGAGAAGAGGCCCTTCACAGACTCCAGGTGAGAGGGGGAGGAAGAAAAGGTTTAAAAGGGGTATAGTTTAGTTTTAACAATACATCCAGACCAGATAAACCAACACACTATTAAGGTTTATAATTATATGTCAATTAAATCATTACTTACCTAGAAGTCAGACACAGGAATGGCAAGGATAATCAAGCTAACAGTGCCACCTGCAGGTTGTATTTGTACAATGGGACAGTGGTTCCAAAAGCTTTTAACTCCAGACCCAAAAGAGAAATCCCCAGGACACAAAAATAGCCCTTCTACGCGCTCACAACGCGTCACAATGCGACATGTGAACTTACAGATCGGCTACTTTCACTACTTCATGACGAAACTTTGAAACCCATAAGAATGGGTTCACGACCCCAAAATGGGTCTCTACCCAGTGTTTGGGAAACACTTGTCTTAAAGCAGGGGCGAGCAGAGCTGAGGTATAGCGCTTGGTTTTTATTAGACAGTACAGCTCAGCTGTGATTTATGACCATTCCTCGCTGTCCTTCCATGTCCTTCTGTTCTCAGCCCAGCTGCCCAGCATAGTGCATAATATCAATGATCAATCACTTCACAAAGCAGCAAACTGCACATTGACTTCATAACTTGTGCAGGATAAACCATTTCATGAGGAACCGCATGCATGCATGAAACATTTCACATTCATTATTTGGGTAAATTGGGTGCATTTATATATAGCGTTTTATCTAAAGTGCTTTACATTCACCCATTCACACACACATTCATACACCGATGGCGGAGGAAACCATGCAAGGCAGCAACCTGCACATCTGGAGCAATTAGGGGTTCAGAGGCTCAAGGACACTCCGACATTAATCTTAATTCCCAAAGGTTTTCGCCAGCTCCCGCATTACAAACGGGAGGGGTGGAAAAGGGTAGTCGACGGGCATTTTTCGTCATAGTTTTAGTCGATGAAATCAACTCCTGGACAGTGTTCATGTCACGTTTGGCGCGGATGGAGTGAACTAACTGGCTGTGGCCCCTGGTGTGAATATTCTAATATTTAGTCGTTGGTATTAGTCATGAATGTTTGTGTTATTGCGTTCCACCAGGAAGTGGAGAGTCGCAACGCGGAGCTGACTGAGCGCGTGCAGACGGCGGAGGGCACTCTGGCCTCCAGCAAAGAGCAGAGGGAGAAGTCCGAAACGGAGCTGCAGACCCTCGTCCAGGTGCTGGACGTCAAGATCTGCGATCTCAAAGACCTCAGACACAGCCTGGCCAAACTGGTGGACAAATAACCCCCCCCCCCCCCCCCAACGCTGTCAGGTTCAGTCCACTGGTTCTCAACGTCTGGTTTCTGGGCACCACCAGGGACCGCCTAACGGGACGTCCACACAGAGCCCTATAACTATTAGGATAATAGTAGGGTGGGACAACTAATCCAAACTACACTGCTCATAGAGGTTAACCCATTTTGACCTGAGATCAGATTAAAAAAATGTCTTCTACATCCTGACAGTTTTCTGAAAAAGCTATGTTTCTATGTCAGTCGTTCTTCGATTTTTCTAAAATAGCAGACCTACAAGCTGTTAGCTATGAGTTTGTAGATCTGCTATTTTTCAATAGCTAAAGCATAACATAATGCTAACACCAAAAGGGGTTCCCGCCCAAAATGGGTTTTAATCGATTCATTGAGAGGCCGTTTTCCTTTTCTCGAACATCAACGAATTGACACAGCATCCTAATGGATTCTTCAGAATCAACCAAATCGATTAGTCTGATTAACCACTTCTTAAGCCTTGTATTAGGCTATACTTTGTAGTACAATGGTCGGTCGGGCGTAAAAAAAAAAGAAAAGAAAAGAAAATTTGTTTGTGAACTTGAGAACCAGTGGTTCAGTCCCCCCACACTCACGGCACACAGGGACACATCTCAGTAGTTGTCACCATTGTCTCAACAGCGTGCAGGCCAGGGCTCGCCTCTGCCTCTAGGGCGGCAGCAGAGTAGTCAAAGATGTCCGACGGGAGAGACAGTCGGACACTTATAAAAACATGAGCACAGACTGATTCATAATATCGTAGCTGTTGGGTGGGAAACGAACCAAAACTAAAAATGATACTACTTTTGTATTATGACAAAGTATGGCGAAGAAAAATAAAATAAAAAAGTGGAAAGACTTGGCGGTTTCTAATAATAATAATAATGGATTGCATTTTTATAGCGCTCAAATCGATTTATGGTCCATTCGTTCATACATTGAAGCGCCCGACAGCAGCGATATACTATATCTAGATACATTTCAATCTGTTACACTGAAATCAGGTTCTTAGGGCCCGTGTCCACAGAATGCCGTTTATGTAGGAGCACAACCACTATCGACGGTTATTATTTAAGCACAAATTGCTTAGCTGAAATGGACTTGTGGTAACGATTCAGAATCAAGTTGTAATTATAAGTCACGCGGATGCCAGACACAGGTCAGGACTCAGGAGGATCAAACGTTACTATTGATAAGCGCCGCTCTTTCTTTCCGAAGTTGAATTATTTGCTGTTAGAAGGCCCAGGGCGTTCTGCCAAAACACGCTGGGAAGGGGAGTGCTCTGGCGCGTCTTTACCATAGAAATGCGTGGCAGAAAAGACCCTGGCAGCAAAAAAAAACAAATGCTTTCTGTGGACACCGACCCTTCTGCACAAGGTGTGAGGCATTTCGTTTTTATTACAATGTTTTCACATCGTGTGGATTAAAAAACAAACCCCTACGACGTCTCAGAAAGCAGAAAAAAAAAAAACTTCCCCTGACAGTTATGTTTCTGTTCTTATATAATGTTATAAAGATATTTTCATATGTATACATTTAGAATTGATACTAGGCAACAGGAAAGTGACTGTCCCGGAACACATTTCCATAAGTAATCTGACTGCATATTAGTGATGTCGTGGCTTTGCACTTTCCTCGATTATAAGACCTCGAAAAGGAAAACTTAAAATAGAGAGGGAGGGAGGGGGGTGGGTGTCATAAACATCAACATCAATTTTCTTGCAATAAACAACATAACTGGTGTTATTCACCATAACATTGTAAGCCGTATTTTGGGCTTTGTCGTTGGGGTCACTGGGTTTGCCCAGTGACATAATGAGCTTGTAGATCGGCTATTTTCCATTATTTGTGAACCCGTCTGGAAATGTCGGGACATTTCCACCTTTGCTCAAGATAGGGTCACCAGGTTGAGTGTGTTACCGACACACATGGACAGAGTGTGTGGATGTCTGTTCGTGTTTTAAAAGGACCAGGCTATTGTTTATTTGCTTAATCTATAATCAATTAGTAAGTAATGAACGCAATGAGTAATAAAAGAGGAATGAATGAGTAAAGAGTAATACATAACCTTTTCTTTTTTTTTTCACAAGCCCAAAACCGCTAAACCGCCGTTCATCTTGCACAACACAAACGTGCCTCCGGTGTGCACGGTGCACCTAAACCTCATACAATACATCGCTGATCGCTGTAGCTCCCGTTCCTGGATGGATGGAATGCACTTGTTGATGTCGATGCCAAACCACCAGTTTAGTTTCTGTGGGTTCAGAATTAAGTTCTCCTTTTCTGTTTCGTGACACTAATGTTTGCCATATAAATAATAATGATGATAATAACCATAGAGTATTTTTTTGTCAACATGGGTAATTGGGTATGTGAGAGGAACACAGTGCATGAGCTGATCTAAGGTCAGCTGAACAACCAATATCAAACCATGTAGGCCTACGTACGTTGTACGGACGCACGCTACAGCAGCGATTCCACAGCCTGTGGGCCGTCGGGGTATTGCAAGGGTGCCCTCGAATATAGGCAAAACACTTCGTATAATAATATAACGGTAATATTAAATAAAACATTAACGTAAAGAAAATGGCATGGTATTTTTCCTTTTAAAACCTAAAAAAAAATAGTTGTCATTATGATTCCGGTACATCAAAACTTAAAGTATAATACACTAGTTCCACTGAACCAAGGCGGAACGCAATCGATTGATTGATCATTACAAAACATGCTCTGAAACTGCTGTGTGCATTTAGAGTGGGCCCTGATCCAATAAAGGTTGGGAACCACATCATGACAAAGCTGCGCGCAACAGCAACTACTAGATTTTAAAGCACAATGTGAAGTAGTTTTTTGTGAATGGGTACTTGGTACTGTACTTGATTGCTTAGTATGTGAATTTCTGATGAACATTCTCTGTGTTATGTTATTTTTTTTCCCATGAACCATCGACTTCTTCTGATTTATACTTTGTTGCACGTTGGTGTCTCACACCAGATAATTGCTGATCTACAAGCTCGCAAGCCTGTAGATCGTCAAACACGACCTGCAAAACAAAGTGTAAATCAGGCTTCACAGTAATGTTGGTACAAATAAGGTCCAAGCATTGTCAAATTTAGCAATAATGATTCTAGCTTAGTTCCTATTTATAGTGAATAAATGACAGGTACTGTACTTTTGTAAGTAGCCTAACTAGATTTCACCAAAGCCAGCTGCAATATATTTTAACAAAAGAGTATAGCATTCATCGAGTAAGCAGCGTTTTGCTTTTTTGGCTTTACCTGCGCTGTCAGATGAGTGATGGATCATCCGTCCTTAAATAAATGAAGTTCGTACCACGTCAGCAACTGCTCTTTACCTCTAATATATCTTTGTTAATACGGTGTGCACTGTGCACCTGTAATACATCTTTGTTCAAACGGTGCACCTGTTCGGATTTCATTATGCCAACGTCGGAAGAAACATGATCTCTGCACCAAAGATGCACTATTGGTCTCTCCCACTCTTAACTGGAAAAGCACAACCATCTCGTATGAAACTGATCTACAAGGACTCACTAGATTGTCTTAAAATTGCTCATGAAGTGAATCGCTCCGTTCAGTCCTTCTAAAAAATCCTGGCTCTGCTCAGAAATACCTCAGATCGAATAATTGTCTCATCGTGTAGGGCAGATTTAAGAGCAACATATATCTACACTCCAGTGGTTTGTGATGAGTGAAGGACGTGATGGAGAAGGAAACATTGGTGTTGACCAGCAGGGTTACATTTTCTTTTCTTTTTCTTTCCTAAATTGTTTTGAGAATCTGGTTTGTGGATGTTTGTGTGGGATCTGATGCTATTATTGTAAACTAGGAGTTCCATTATATTTGTATTCAATTAAAACAATCATGAGTTACGTTTCTGTTTGTCCGTTATTATCAAGGCTGACAGTGGGAAGGGGAAGTGACTTCTGGGATGAATTCATTATGAAATCTGTAGGCTACAGTGGTGGAAAAAAGTACTCAGATGTGTTTAATAAAAGTAACAATATCACAGTGTAGAAATGCATCGACATTGGATATTTCAAATCTTATTGAATCATGTTTAGTTCTCTTAACATCGGGGGTAAAGTGCTTGGGAGTAGTAAGGAATGCACAAAGAGACTATTTGATGTAGGTTTATTTCACCTTATGTTTATTGCAGGTTTAACGTGACATTTACAAAGTTAACATACACATTCTGAGAGATAACGGTCATAAGAATGATACCTTTCAAACGTGTCAGTAAATATGTGAGTTCAAATCTTTCTGACATGAACATTTTAAGTTTAGAAATGTAAAGCATGAATAAATCCCTCCTACTGTACTGTACTGTACTGACTCGGTCAGTAGTAAGTTCCACCCAGAGCAACACATAATTGACATAAAGCACTGCTAGATCTATGGTTGAACAGTGAATATGGAGTGTCATTGTGTTGAGACCTTCTCTGGGTGTTCCCAAGATCTCTGGTTCAAAGTGGTCGTCCCACTCTTCATTCCTAAGCTGGCTAGAAGGCTGACATCCAGAACAAACCAGCTTGGACTGTTGGCAACCCTAAAACCAAACTGTATCAAACCCAGAACCTTGCAATTCAAAGGTGAGCTATTCTACTAACTAAGCTACCTGCACTACTGGGTTAATAATGTTCCGTGGAAGGAATATAACCAAGTAACAGGAAGTGTGTTGTTTGAAGTGTTAACCCTAAGGGCCGATTCATACTCCTATTTTAGAGCCGAATAAAAGTCGGTTCGGCTCTGTAGAGCCTACAATTTGACGTCATTTGAGGTTCGGGGGGGCGGGTACCGTCCTAAAGTCGGCTCTTCGGTGCTACTGAAAATTTCTGACGAGCCGAAATCATTTCGGCACTACAGCGCCGAAACAGCGGTAAAATAGGAGTATGAATCGGCCCTAACTCAAATACACTATGAATTCACTTGCTGAAACATTTTATTTTATGTTCATTGGCGTAATTGACTACCTCTGAACTATACATCAGCGGTTCCCAAACCTTTTTGGCCATGATGCACCCCCCCCCCCCCCACATGGAAATATAAATCTAGAGACATATATTTCCTTTTTATCCACATATATGCACGTATAATTATATAAACCTGAATATGGCATAATATATGCAGCATAGGCTATATTCTGCATTACTTGCCATATATTGGCATAATATGTTAATATATTTAAAATAAAACACCACCATTAGACATTTCATGTCGCACACCCCCTAGAAGGGGTGCACGCACAACAGGTTGGGAACCACTGCGATACATGAACACATGGGTAAGCCCCTACCCGGGCTCTGGACTGGATCACCCCTATACGTATCTCCATATATGGAGCTGGCCTGTTCTGACATCACAACACTTCATATTTGGGCATGCCTGACACAGCACTCCATATATAGGAATAAAGGGACACAGAGAGACAGATACAGAAATCTCCATATATGGGCATAAAAGTGACACACGGTGGAACAGGTACTCCGACATGCGTATTGCATAGCTGGGTGGGGCATGGATCTCCAACTTCCATCGTCATCGACTCTGCGCTGAAGCCGGGCACCGGTGACCGGTCTAGTAATTGTCTCCACCAGGCCGAAGGCATGTGGGGAGAGTATGTTTTGCACTCCGTCCGTCCGCGTGTCCGTCCGTCCGTTTGTGTGTCCGTGTGTCCGTGTGTCCGTGTGTCCGTGAACAGCTAATCTCGGCCACCGTTAACCCGGTCGATGCCATATTTTGCACACACACTCCCTGGATGCCAACCATGAACCTCTGCCCCAAACTTTCCAGAACGGCCTGTTATAGCGCCACCAGGAGGCCGCTTTGTGCAAAACAAGTTTTTGCACAGTACACCTACAGATTTTGTCCAAACATCACGCAAATTGGTACACAGTCTCTCTAGAGCCATTCAACGAAACGGGTCTTTCAGATTTATCAGACTCCATCCTGATTGGTTAAGATTGGCTTCCAAAGTTCACAGGAGTGCTCATGCGTTTCAAACAAAATGCTGCAAATCATGAACACATCGCGTGATTTCCGTGAAATTGTGCACCCACATTCCCACTAGGCCGAGGACGAAATGCCACATGAACAATTTCAACTCAGCCTCAAGGTGGCGCTATAACTGGCCGAAAAGTGTTTTTACCTCTAACTGCACGGATCTGTGGATAACCTGGTGGAGACCTGTGCCCGGAAGGGCACTTTTTCTAGTTTTAAATGATTTTTAATGATTTCCTCATTTCCTAGTCAAGTGCAGGAGGCAAACTCAGAGCAAATGTCAATCACAGTTCATACGCCCCCCCCTGTTTTCAGACATTTTTCACTTAGTAAATGGTGCATTTATATAGCGCCTTTATCCAAGGCGCTTTACATAGATTGTGCATTACATTCACCCATTCATATACCTTGCATGGCCATGCAAGGTACCAACCAGCACATCGGGAGCAATTTGGAGTTCAGTGTCTTGCCCAAGGACACTTCGTTCCAGCATGTGTCTCCACAGTAAGCTGAATAATAAAAAGTGTGAATGGAGTTTCTAGGTGAAAGTGATTTTTTGACGTGCCAAAATCTGCCATTGAGCCCCATGTTAAAAGTCTCAAATTTGAAAGCACTATATTTCTAAAACTATGACACCTTTCAAAGATTCCTTTTCAGGCAAATGTCCACCGTAAGATGAACCTAAGTAGGCTAGAATGGGGTTGGTAGGTGTAAGTATGTAGGACTAGTAGCATGCCAAAGTTTGTGCTATTGCCATAGAGAATGCATTGGGCGTTTAAGTTAAATAACTCAGAAACTACAAGACATTTCAAAGTAAAACGTTCCAGCATGTGTCTCCACAGTAAGCTGAATAATAAAAAGTATGAATGGAGTTTCTAGGTGAAAGTGATTTTTTGGTGCCAAAATCTGCCATTGAGCCCCATGTTAAAAGTCTAAAATTTGAAAGCACTATATTTCTAAAACTATGACACCTTTCAAAGATTCCTTTTCAGGCAAATGTCCACCGTAAGATGAACCTAAGTAGGCTAGAATGGGGTTGGTAGGTGTAAGTATGTAGGACTAGTAGCATGTATGGCAATAGCACAAACTTTGGCATGCAGTTTTAGAAATATAGTGCTTTCAAATTTGAGAGATTTATAATGGGGCCCAATGGCAGCTTTTGGCACATCAAAAAATCACTTTCACCTAGAAACTCCATTCACACGTTTTATAATTCAGCTTATTGTGTGGATACATGCTGGAACGTTTTACTTTGAAATGTTTTGTAGTTTCTGAGTTATTTAACTTAAACGCCCAATGCATTCTCTATGGCAATAGCACAAACTTTGGCACGCTATCATAGCCTGAATCTGAAAGTAATTTGACAAATATGACAGATCCATCTGAGTCACATGACTTCAGAGAAGTCTGTCAAAAGGCTCATGGAGAGGCACCACACCAAATCAATCCAATCAAGCCTGATTGAATGGCAGGTTGTTCACTGGCCACGCACAGCTGTGGGAGGCTATATAAGTGGCCACCACTGCTGTCTCCCTAACCTCAACATTTCTGCAACCCTCCACTTGTGTGCGTCCAAGAATAAACGTAAGTCTGTGGATCATTTAGCCACTGTATGTTCTTCCCTGCATAGCAGGGGTTAACAAGCACATATCTAGAGACAATGTATTATGGACTGCACATATATGTTTGAGCTGTTGCTCGACCACTTGAACTGTTTGACCTGAAACTATAAAGCAGTGCATTTAAGTTGTTTATTCACCTTTTGGTCTATTGATTATATTGAATACAATTAAATGTTTATCAATCAACTTTATTTATTCAGACTCGGGTCCAGTTAAAAACGGACAACATAAAATCCCACATAGGAACAGGAACACCCCTATCCCTTAAACAGCAGTTGTATAGTAAACGGTCATACCAGTTCTTCCAAAAAGCAGACCGATGCCTAGTTACACTTGAGGCTGGGGTTACACAGCAGCAAAATAACTGTTCTGTGACTCATTGAGCTGACACACAAATTTGTACATACATTTTCTCAGTAATGCATGAAAAGTATACACACCCACATTACAGAATAACTCACTTGCACTGCTCCACCTTGTTTTTTTTCAACAGTATATGCATGCAATCATAAGCAACCTGCAGTTCATGCATGCTTGCAGTTTATGTCAGAATAGCTAAGCTTGTCAGGCAGCGAGTTGTCATGAGCCAAGGAATCCAGGAGAAGTGTTTTTGACTGTAGGCCTACAATGTACAGTTCAGGAGTTGTAGGCTGAAAAATGAAGTGGCCTAAAGTGCCACCATGAGGCCATTGTGAAAAGTGACAGAAAATTGGTGCCAGATATTAGCTGCTCACAGACATACAGATGGACAAGGGCAAAAGTGTAATAATTAATCATTTATTTCACTTTTATTGTCAGTGTGAAGAAATGGCATCTGCCAGCTGTCTCCTGTCTGGATGTGTTCACTGATCTAATCAGCACTCCATGTGGACACAACTACTGCAACACCTGCATCACACATTACTGGGACACTAAGGATGTGTGTCAGTGTCCACTGTGTAACGAACCCTTCAATAAGAGACCAAAATTCTCTGTTAACAAAGTTCTCTCGGAGATGGCTGATCAGTTCAGGAAGTCAAAGCAGCAGAGACAAACTTCCAGCACAACCCCGGAACATGCTGAACCAGATGAAGTCTCCTGTGACATCTGTACTGAGACCAAACTCAAAGCCCTGAAGTCCTGCTTGGTCTGTCTGACCTCCTACTGTGATACTCACCTGGAGCCTCATCACAGAGTCTTAAGGTTAAAACGACACAAACTAATAAACCCTTTGTAGAACCTGGAAGACATTCTGTGTAAGAAACATGACAGACCTCTGGAGCTGTTCTGTAAGACTGACCTCATGTGTGTTTGTCAGTTCTGCACTGAGTACGAACACAAGTTACATCAGATTGTATCTCTGGGAGAGGCATATGAAGGAAAGAAGGCTGAGCTGGGAGAGACAGAGACTGAAGTTCAGCAGATGATCCAGGGGAGACGAGTGAAGATCCAGGAGGTCCAACACTCAGTAGAGCTCAGCTCAGTAAGAAAGATGCAGACAGAGAGATGGCAGACGGTGTGCAGGTCTTCACTGCTCTGATCAGCTGTATTGAGAGAAGCCAGGCTGAGCTCATTGATGTGATCGAAGAGACTCTGAAAACAACAGAGAAACAGGCTGAAGGCTTCATCAAAGATCTGCAACAGGGAATCACAGAGTTAGAGGAGAGAAGCTCTGAGCTGACGCGGCTCTCACACACTGAAGACCACCTCCACCTCCTCCAGAACCTCTCATCCGTCAACACTCCTCCACGCACCAAGGACTGGACAAAGGTCCATGTCCCTCAGTCTTCATATGTGGGGACTGTGAGGACAGCTGTGTCTCAGCTGGAGAGGACACTCCATCAAGAGATGGAAAAACTGTGTGATGCTGAGCTGGACCAATACTGGACCCTGACAATGTTTACTGGATTATAGGTTTGAGGAATGGAAAGTACTGGGCTGCTGCTGCTGGCCCTGCTGTCGTCCTCCCTGTAAGAGAGGAGCTCCAGAAAGTGGGAGTGTTTGTGGATTATGAGGAGGGTCTGGTCTCCTTTTATGATGTGGAGACCAGAGTTCACCTGTACTCTTACACTGGCACCTCCTTCACTGAGAAACTCTATCCATACCTCAGTCCATGTCTTAATCATCGTGGTGAAAACTCTGCTCCTCTGATTATCTCTTCTGTCAATCAAACGGGTTAGAATAATCCTCAGTTTGACATGAAAAGGTTAATTTTCATGTAACATGTGTACACGTATAGGTTTTATGTCAACTCATTTCAAATGAATCCATTGTTCATATATTTTACTTTGCAGCATTCAGGTTTATGTTAAATGCAACTTTCTTGTTCATTAATGTGCAAGTTTGATATCTATCCAGGTAAAAAACGGCATCGTTTGTCAGTCTTGTAATAATATTGCGAATAGGAATGCAGTGATGCTCCAATGATTACGTTATTCTCTCTTATGTACATGTAACCAAGTGTAGCAAAGGATTTACTCTTAGGTATGACTACGCCACCTTGAGATCATTCAAGGAATTAACTAACTAGACCAGTAAACTGGGTTCCCCAACATATGCAAGTACATTTATAAGGACTTGAGACACAGTTCCGAAAACAGGAAATTTATTTCGGCCTCCTTCCTCACGACATCTAGGACTGAGTCTACCAGCTCAGCACCGTTGAGACTGGTCAGCTGTTTTGCCTAGTGGCCCCACTGGCTCAATTCCAGCCGGCTACATACAGTTGCCTAGTTATCTATGATTGTCAATCATTGAAGACAGACAAAATAAATCGGCTATTGTAAATGTTTATGACTGTAAACTCTTTGAATTGTTTTCTCAATACAGACATTAACCACTTGAACCCTAGCATCCTTATTCTTGGAAGTTTCACCGCAGATCTCAACATGACTCATTTGTGAGCTTGTAGATCTACCGTTTTTGGTAAAGAGATTTTGTGTAGAGGGGCTAAAAAGAGCGCACCAGTGCCAACTCGGTTCTATTTTAATTATTGTCGGTATAAGTTAATACTTGTTTTGGGTTACGGTGTCACATTGATATGTATTTTGGTGTTGATCTTATGTGGAATTGTGACAGCATTTTCTTTTTGAATAGCTGGGATTTTATTAGTGAGGAAGATTTTGATGTTTTGAAAAAGATGAGAACTACAATTATTGTTTGGTGTATTTACACTAAATGTTCATGTGGAGATTATCTAGTGTTCAGACTGTATTTCTGTCCAACAGCTGGTATATTATTGTTTGAGTACAGTTATTATTCATTTTTCAGAAGTAGTGAAAATGGCAGATCTGCAAGCATGCAACGTCTTGTGATGCAAGGGATTGAGCTTGTAGATCTGCCATTTTCACTATTCTTAAAATGACACAGGAATGGTTTTGGACATACAAGGTCTCCACCAACAGCCACAATATTTATATTGTATCATTTTGATACAGTAGAATGAGTAGATTGTCTTTTTGTAAACTCTAAACTCCATTGTGCATCCCATCAGTGGGAGTGACGGGAGCATTGTGATTGGCTAGTGAGTAGTATAGATCCCATAAGCCAGAAGGACAGTCAGTTTTTTGTGAGCACAACATGAGTTGGTCCTAAATGAATACATATGGTCTGTCTGTCATCTAGAAACCATGTATGTCCAAAATAGTTACTTTTCAGGAGATGGAAAATAATCCTTCAATCTGTTGCACTTTGAGATCAGAATTAAGAGGTTAGATCTATAAAGAACTACACACATTAGATTATTATCTTTACTGTTCTATTGCCATGAATTCAATCAACCTACTGCAAGTGTATTGATTGGCATTGCATAATGCAACTTGCATTCAACTGCATGTGGCATATTAACATTATTCTGTGGATAGGGCAGTGGTGGGCAACTTTGATGATGGAGAGGGCCATTATGTCACACTCACTCCAGAGGGCCACAATGCATATAGTAAAAAGTAGTTGATCTACAAGCTCAAACTGCGACGTGTTTTGAGCTACCGGTATCTGCTATTTTTGCAATTTTATTTTATTTGAATCCTAAAAAAAAATTGCTACTGGTATTTCTGAATTGGAATCCTGAAAATTATAATTTTATTTAATTTCAAATACATTTATGTTAAATTTATGAAGTTAAATGCCAATACATTGGATATAAAAAAAACCTAGTAGGATACTAGTCATTAAGCTATTGACCTGCGGGCCGCATTAGGCTGCAAGTTGATATTAACCTGTGGGTCGCAATAAGTGAAGGTGGGGGCCACATGATAAAAATCTTCTCCCTGTGATGTGGCCCCCTCAGTGGTTGTGGCCCTAAGCGACCGCTTATATTGCTTATGCCTAGAACCGGCCCTTCAGGCTGGTCTGCATTCATGCGAGCGGCGGAAGTTGAAAGTAAAATAGCTCTAAATGAAACGCATTAGACTAGAGCTATGGACCAGAGCTATATTGACCCATGTCATTTTCGCTTTGTTATAAAATATAAACTGAATGATAGCACCCAGAGTGTTGATTTAACTCGAGAGTATAAATGGAACCAAATGGATCCGTAAGGGTTCATTTGAAGAGTGCAAACTGGTTAAGTAATCAATTGGCAGGTGTGGGATTGCCATGGCAATCAATTGGTTGAGGCAGAGGCTGGAAACCCTGTGGTTTTTCTAATCTGGACAATAGTGCACCGACTCAAGGCTGGGCACTAAAGAGCAAGACTTCTGCTTTGTCTGTCTCGTGTCTCCCTCTTGTGGACATTCGCTCTATTGGTAGGATGGCATTTGTTTCTTGCCCACAGAGTACAGAGTACAGCATCTGGTCCACAAGATTCGATACACCACCAAGATACCCATGTAACTGTCTAAATACTTCCTTAATGTTAACGAAGTCCACACCCACAACACCAGAGGGAGTGCAACAAACCATGTATAACCCAGATTCGGCACAAACAAGGGACTAAATTATTTTCGCTCTTATGCCACCAAAATGTGGAACGCCCTACCATCGGTCATTAAGACATGTGACTCCCTTGACTCCTTCAAAACCGCTCTCAAAGGGAGGCTGCAATTCGAAACTGGCCCCCGTAAAATCTGAACCCCCCCCCCCCCACTGCCCCCACCTTTTTCCCCTTACTGTATATGTTTCTTTTCCCTTTTTGCTTCCTTTATGATGAATTACTGTTCTGTTCTTTGACTATATAGAAGTGTCTATTTGTACGTCTCTAATTGTTTTGATGAATTGCACATGGTGGACCCTCTTGTAAACAAGTGTAATTCTTAATTGGGTTGTCCACTCACAGTTAACAGTCTTTGTATTGAGTTTGTGCTTGAAATGTACTGTAATTCTGCAAACTGTTAATAAATATTTCAATCAATCAATTAATCAGTCACTGTTGTGCAGCCTAACACACACATACATATTAACTGTATATGAGGATTTCAGGTGTATCAGTACAGTACAGTACAGCAGGGTTCCCCAATTAATTTTCCTTTAAGGGCCATATTTTGACTAGCGTACCAGGCTGGGGGCCGAGTCTGCACGCGCGAGGTTGAGGTCTTGCCCTGAAAATTTATTTTCAGGGCAAGACCCCATAATTTTTGTGATATTTTTTTTTCCTTTTTTTACTCAAGTACATTTTGAATTCCGGACTTTTACTTAAAGTGTGAGAGTACACCTGCTTTTTTTTAGCAGTGATTCTCAACTATTTTCATTTCAAGGACCCCCCAGTTTGACCGGGGGGTCCCAGTCAAACTGTCATTTAATGGCATTTCTATCTCTGGCCTGGGTCCCCAATTTAAAATAAATCAATGTTAATTGAATTCTGAGTGTACAAAGTGTACAAATGGAACCATTTGACCCTAACTGCCATTTAGCTGGGGACTCCCTGGAAGTAAGGACGGTCAAGTACCACTGGGGGTCCCCGGACCCCACTTTGAGAATGAGAACCACTGTAATCTACATCACTTGTCGGTCAGCTAATCACGACACTCGGCGTGTGTTGACGGCAGTGAGGCACTTGACGTGGCCCGTCAGTCAGCACAACACAGACAGAACACAACATTGACAACAATGGCGGACACCGTGGAGGAAGAAGTTCTGACAGGGAGCTGGTAAGAACTGTCTGTCTGTCTCTCTCTGTCTGTCTGTCTGTCTCTCTGTCCGACGATGAATGCAAACTGTTCATTTAATACACGCATTTATGATGTTCAATCACATGCACGAGAGAAACGACCCGGCCAATGCCTAAATGCTGTATGAAAGAAGGCTAGCACAGTTAGCCCGTTAGCCGCTAAATGTTAGCGTGCCGATAGGAAAATAATCAGAAATAAACTGGAGGATGAAAAACCAAATCAATCAGTATTAATTTCCTGTCGTCTCATCTCTTTGTGTCTTCGTAAAGGGACGATTGTCGCGTTTCAGAGAAGCTTATTATTAACGTTTTAATTAATAATTAGCATCTGGTCTGGGAGAGCTTAAAATAAATCCATCAAATCTAAATACGGTACACATAGTTCTGTTTATGGTCAATTATAGTTCTGTGGATCTGTGCAAAGGAAGGGCAAATTAGTATGAATGTTATAATATTACATAAAAGTAAAAATGTATTTTTAAGAAGGGATTGGAAGATTAAAAATACAGCTTTTATTTCTGGTATGCATTCATAAACCAGTGGTTCTCAAAGTGGAGTCCAGGGAACCTGGTTGGTTGATTGATTGATTGATAATTGTATTTACAGTTTGTAGAATGGGTACACTACAGTTCAACGAAAGTACAGGAACAAAACCTGCTACTCAGAAGAAATCAGAAAAAGTATTAAAGGGCCACTTCAGGGCCAGCTTTAGAGAAGAAAAAATATAAATTTGGGGTTGCAAAAAATAAGTTACCATAGCCCCATTTCTAAAATAGTGGATCTACAAGCTCTCAACGCATCACCAAGCGAATGTTTGGAAATGTTCGCCAATAAATGACATTCCCAAAATAGGGATGACACGTTGAAAAGGGTTAATGAATGAATGGTTGCATACAATACAACGTTCGTACGAGCATCAATTGTGATGAAGTCAGATAAATCTGCAAAAACAATTCAGAGTTGAGGACAATATGCTTATAATAATAACTGAATTTAAGGTTAAATGTGAACACTAATAGCGGCTAGGGTGGCAATTTCAACTTTTAGGTAGAATAGTCTCCACTTAGCCCTACAAGCAGAACCCAATGGTACTGAAGTTTCTGACATTTTTGAGACCCAGACCATGGGGTCCTATTCCACCTCCACCCTGCCACCGGGTACGCACACATAAATAAACGTAAATACCTTCGGATATGTCCTTCTGCGCTCTTTGACGGCTTTTTTTCGTTTGAGGGCTTCTGAATGTGTGAACTTTAAGTACCTATAAATACCGCTGCGAATATCTCCTGTGGCGCGGAAGCCGTTAAGTATTATTTGTTTGACCGATTTGGTCGCTTTGATTCTTCTTTTCCTTCCTTGTTTATTGACACCTCATTGTACCGCCTATCTGGCTAGCTAGTGGCGCTATAGCTATGACAGAGCAGATCAGAGGCAGGAACGTAGCCGGCACAAGCCAACCGCACATCGGGAGGCGGTACAATAAACGGTAAATAAACAAGAAGAATCCAAGCTTCCAAATCGGTCAAAAAATAAAATAAAATAAAAAAGATGAAAGATTAAAAATACTTAACGGCTTCCGCGACACAAGAGAATTCGCAGCAGTATGTATAGGTACTTATAGTTGACACCTTCAGAATAACTCAAACGAAAAGAAGACGTCAAACGGTGCAGACACAATGTTACCGAGGATATTTATGTCCGCGTTCCAACATTCCCATACCGAAAACAAAGTAACGCACAGGGACCCTACAGGTCAGCCCGGTTCGGTTCGGATTGGGCTGACCCAGGGGGTTCCGAGAGGGGCTAGTCTCCACTATACTGTAGAGTGTAGATTATACTAATGGGAATCCTTAATAAACAATAAACAATGTATGTGACTGTGTGTGCTGGTTGTGTTCAGGGACCAGGATCTGGCCGAGGCCTTGGACTCTGGCGGTTCGGACATGGAGATGGAGCGAGGTATGGTCCAGGTCCAGGAGATCCCTGCTCAACAGAGAGCCAAGATGTGGAAGGTTGGTGTCTGTAGTTTTCAATTCATTGCCTCTGTCAACAATGTAAAGCAAGAGTCTCCACCAGCCAGGCCATTACTATGTGGATTATTGTAGTCCCAAGTCTGGTTATACTTAAAGGTATATTCAGTGATTTCACTTAATTCAAATATCACTTATTTTTTTGTTTTGTTGTGATAATCCTCCCTACTATAGAGTGTGCTGGCCATATAAGGAGTTCCTCCCTGTCCCCAGTTAACCCCTGGGGGTCAAAAAACCTTAGGTTTCGTTTTTGACTCTCTATCCTGATTGGACGAAAGGCTGGGTCCCACAGCCAAAAACCTAAGGTTTTTTGAGTGAAATCACTGAATATACCTTCACTGAATATAGCCCTCTATAGGCTACTTACTAGTAATCTTGGTCGAATCAGGGTTGTGGTGAATTACCCCCCAGAATAGGAATGCTATAGGGTCCATGACACTGAAAACTAAACTGGATTGCTCTAAAGACCACACATCATTGATTTGACTGGTGGTGTTAGTAGTGTTTCAAGCCTAATAAAGCCATAAATTACAAATCGAGAGACACAGAATGATTCAGTGACTCACAGAGTACACTACATTCACAGTCTGTTGAATCCCTCATTCTCAATTCGGTACATGAGTCATGACTACATTTAGAACAGTGTCCTTTCATAAAAGATTCATTGGACTGTTTGGAACAAAAGTGGATGATGGGTTATTTTTGTCCCGGGCAATCTGACATGCCCTTAGTATGGAATTCTATCCCTATATTGATTTCTTCTTGTTCATCAGAGGTGGCCGACAGTCTGTTTAGCCAAGCTCTCAGTCTTATCTGTGCTGAAGTACAGATTCATAGTTGTGCCGAAACTAGCCGATGCAGCGTGTTGTGAGCTTGTAGATCGGCCATTTTCGGTGGACGACTGGCTTCATTGTGTGTGTACTGTACTGTACAGCCAACGGTGAATACCGTCTCTGTATGTTGGGTTGTATTCTAAACGCCAAACACTTCCTCTTTGTGTTGAGCAGATTGCGCTGAACGTCGCCGGAAAGGGGGACAGTCTGTCTCCGTGGGACGGAGTGTTGGACCTGCCAGAACAGACTCTGATTCACAACCGCAGCCAGCAGCTGATCGGTGAGTGCTGACCCCCCCCCCCCCCCCCTGTGTGTGTGCGTGTGTTTGTGTGTGCGCGCACGCATGTGTGTGTGACTATCATATATGACTGTCATATGCCACACTGTGTACAAAAGTGAGGAAATGCTTAATTCTTTCTATGCCAACTAGCATTAAATAGCATTGGCATTCATGAAGGTAAGCTGTCCACTTTAAGAGAAGGATTTTGCTCGCCCCCCCCCCACACACACACACTCAGCACACACACACTGCTATCATCAGCGCAAGCACACACTGCTTACCTGTCGTCAGAAATGTTTACATGCCGGGTGGACTGTGGTACAAAGTCACAAATTTAATAGGTTCCAAACTTTGGAAGGACAAAATTCCGATTTATGGAGGTTTGAAAATCCTGTTTGTAACCGAGGTAAATGCTGGTCAGACTTTTACGTCCCATAGCTGGAAGTGACGGGGTGTTGCCATAGCAACCGGATCAATGCCAAAAGCTGCCGGGGGGGGGGGGGTACGAACATTTATGTAGCTGGCAGATAACGTCAACAAGAATATGTTGGCCATCCTCGTACCTCAGATATATATATATATATATTTTTTTAAGTAAATTTTATTCAAAGAGTTGGATCATGTGCAGTTTTCACAGAAAGAGAATACGACTCTTCGTTTTTTTTTACATTTTCTCCCACAACTCCCTTCCCAGTCCTCCCCACCCACCCACCATCTTTCCCCACGAGGCCAGACATACAGACAACATACAACCTCAGATTTATTTTAACCCGGTGCTGACATTGGGGTTTTTTTTTACCATGGAGCTAATAGAGCCTTCCTGCTTGCTCAGGGGAGGAATTGAATCTTGACCACCAGGTCCAAATTTGTGTCAGATCTGTCTGTGTCTAGGTGTGACGTGTCCTTTTTTACACGGTCTAAATGTCTCGATACAAGAGCTAGCAGCACAAAATATCTTATGATTTTAAAATAAAAAAGTACAATATATATATTTTTTTACATGGACAATAATGCCACCATATAACACCATTGACCTTCTGCACGGACAACAGAGCATTCCTTGTAACTTGTGATCCACCCTTTATTAAGATAAGATAAAGCTTTATTGATGTGAATGAGGAAATTGGGGAGGTCACAGCAGCAACAACAGCAGTGAGAAATGAAACACACAGACACAGAGGTACAGACACAGGTAGAGAGATAAGAACAAGACAGAATTAAAAATAAAATCAGTTGAGATATGTACAAACATATACCATATATTCAATCAATAGATTTAAATGTACACTATAATCTATAACCGTATAACGTGTGAATTTGAGACTGATATCAGCTGGCCTTCAATAGTTGCTATCTGGAAGGTGAATGTAAAGATGCAATAATATGGTAGTCTAGTCACATCACAGCCTATCCATAACACTATTCTTCCAAGCAGAGCCGAGGTAGATCGTCAGGTTACAAACGACCCCTGAAGTCTGTGCGCTGAATGTTAATTTAACCTGCTGCTTGTCCCTAGCATTATTTCTTACCCCCACACACACACACACACAGCACCTAGTCAGTAGCACGGAGACCCTTCCCACCCAGGACATTGAGTCATGCAGCCTGCACGAGAGATTGTTAGTGTCACTGGTGTGCCAGAACAATGGCGTGACCTTTTCAAATCCACCCCTCATCCATTGGTTTGTTTTTACAATGGGTTCCGCCGTTGTCGTGTCATCCTGTCGGTGCACATTCCACACACACACCATACTGTACATGCATTAACAGGCACACAGAACTGCTTCCATGATGACAGTAGCATGTCAGCGAATCAGGGAAATGCTGAAAGTGCCTTTACATGATGTGTTGTAGAGCCATCTATGTGATATCGGATTGAGCTAAAGCCCTGGTCAATCACATGTGTATTGTGTACTCTCATGTACATCATATTGTCACTTGTAAATGAATGTCCTACTCGATCACTACAGCTGTACAGCATCACACAAAACCGTCAAAAGTAGCAGATCTTTAGTTGTAGATCTGCTACTTTGTATGCAGTTTTGGACAAATGAGGTTTCCACCTGACAGACAATGTTATCCCTGGCGTCCCTATACTATTTTTGGCATGCCGTTCTAGGCGCAGATACTCAAATATAGCCGTGGTCTAATCATACTATAAACGAGCGAATGTCTGTCTGTCTGTCTGTCTGTCTGTCTGTCTGTCTGTCTGTCTGTCTGTCAGAAACAAACACTTATCTCCTCATTGCCTGCACCAATCGCTCCCACTTTTCACACAGGCATTGACCATAATAATATGGAGGTCTTAACGAAGCCATTTTTCCAATAAGATTAATAATGAATTTATTAGTGAATAAAAACCCGTTTATTTGTCCGTGGTCTATCTCCGACCGAGCCACACTATTAGCACACATCTCTCCATGCCAAAATAAATCTGCACGCTCCCACAATCCAGCTAGGCTACTTTTTACCGACGCAACTGTCGTATTTACTGTACAGATATTGTTTTTACATCACCCATTTATATGAAATAATAATCCAACCGCAACCAGGGCGCAGTACCCCCCGCGGCCACCAGGGGGGGTACTGAACAACTCATCTCCCCGCAAATCACGTGTCACCAGTGTCACCAGTGAAATGCATGTTGGGACGGACACAGACCCACACTGTACATTTGGGAATACCTGTGCCACAGCCCATACTTTCTGTGCTGCATGTCAAACTGGGGTCTTTCATACTTTTCAAATGGGGGTCTGTGGGCTAATAAGTGTACATTTTACAGTCCTTGCCATGAAAACATTTCCCTACCATGCATTTATACAAATATTTTCATGTTATAGTGCTGTTTTTATTCACACAAAAAAGACACAAATATATTATACAAGTTAAAATGAAGACCAATTAAATATATTTATGGGGGGCAATAGTCCATACACGGGTAAGGACTATGTATATTAATACAATAAACAAGCAAAAGGGCATTGCCTGACCATGGATCACACCAAAGGACCTGCAACATGACTGAGGAACACGTTCCACTTCAAATCATATTTATCCAACTGATTATTCATGTTAAAGGATAACCTCTCCAAAGCAGCCACAATACCAATTGTATCAATGGTATACTTATGATTGTACTGCAGCATTTAACACATTACCCACACTGAACATCATTTGCTGCTCATATATTCAGAACGGGTAAGGACTAGTGCTTAATAATTTATGGTTCCATCGTCTTGCCGGTGTCACATGGCGAAAACGTTTTGTGCTTCAACTGTCGCCCGAGGTGTGGTTTTTATTTGTTGTCTTTAAGTTCTAGCTGCTATATTTACTACTGATCCTCCTAGTTACTTGGTAGCACTTCATTGATTTGTCTGTGTACCTTGTTGTTTGTTGACCAGAGTTGATGTTGATTGCCGTGCTGGAAGGACTGATGAATACTGACTAGAGATAGACAGAGGGGAAGGTTTGCTGGTTTTGAATGTGATCCCCAAACAAACTATAATGACAGTGATGCGGTGGCTCCAAATAGACCCGTTCCATTTGTACACTCTCAGAGTTACACACCCGTAATAATGGGTCATTTGGAACTCCTCAAGGAACCAGGAGGGTACCGTCCTGGTCTGGACAACACTTTGAGACCCACTGGTGAAGCAGAGTGTTTCCAGTGAGCCAACATGCACCCTGACTCTGTGTGACCAGAACGGAACAACAGAGCCTTCTTTCCTATCATTGGTAATACCTGTGAAGGCAGTAAGGAAGAGGCCCACTTCTTACCAATATTGCTGCTGTGCTAGCCTGGGGTCCACCTATGCTTTTTATATGGCATAGGCAGGATCCGCCGGGAGAATCTAGACGCAGCTGCGCGACATGAGACTAATTCATTAGAGTGACAGAGAGAGAGAGGAGTGTGTGCGTGTGTGCACCAATTTAACAAAGGTCAGAAATCAGCAGAGAGTGATCGACGTTTGCGCTACTCTATGCCGAATCGAAGTGGACTCGGTCCCAGACTTTGTTTTCCTTCTCCCTGGAAATAAAAACGTCTGGGTTTCCGAGGCTACTGCTGTGCATATACGTAGTGGCTCCTCAGTTTTGCCTTATGCCCCTCAAAACATTGTGCCGAGGCCACATTGGCCTTGATGCCCTGGCCCACACTGCCCCAGTGCCCCAACAAAACGACAACTAATATCAGTTTTCTGCTCTGGATCCTTGCTGCTGACACACAGTATTTAGATTGAGTTCTTATCTCCACCATCTTCAGACCCAGTGACTCTGATTAGTTCCGCGCCGACTGAGTGTCTATGAACAACGATGTGCAGTGATGGTGAAGAAAGGGAACTTGAAAAGGCATTTTATGACAAACCAACGACGAACCATTTGACTAGACGTTTCCAGTCTACATTGAACTGATAATGAGCTAGAGGGAACTGAAATCTCAAACACCAACATGACTGTCTGTTTGTTTTCACGAAGCTAGTCGATGAAGCTACGACGGCCAGCCTCAGCCTTCGCAAATGTTTATGAGAGAGGAGTTGCTCACAATTGTGTCCCTTGAATTTACAAAACCAAAATTCAGAAATGAGCTTTGTATGTACTGTAAAACTGTAAAGAATTATACTAGTCATGACTAATGGTGGAAATCACCGCCTCTCTCTACTTCCTCCTTGGCTGTCATTCTCCACTGCCCTATAAAGCATGAATAGCAGATCTACAAGTTCTACAAGTATGTGAGCTTGTAGATCTGCTATTTTATGGCGTGCCACACCCGCACGCAACCCGGGCTTAACTCTATCCATTAACTCAGTGGTTCTCAAAGTGAGGTCCCTCAGCGTTCTAATTCTAAATGGAATGGAACCAGGAATGGAACCAGATGGACCCGTACGCTCTCAGAGTTACTGGAGGAAAAGGAATGCAATGTCATTGAGAATTGTTTTATTTTCACGATGAGGTTGAATGCCGACAATTTACGGCCGTCTTTCAGGCTAGACTGCCTATGTTTAAAGTTACCTTTGAACAGCCAGTTGCTACATTGTCTGAGTTGCTTGTCATGAAAATCCACTTTAAAACGGTGTAATCGCTTGTTGTAGTGTTGAAAGATATTTTTTAAAGTGCCGACCACAACAACAGACCGGACGGTGCAGCTGTGCGCTGCAAAGCAGCTTTCCCATTGTAAACAATGGGGACTCAATTTCCCTTAAAACAAATCAAATCAAAACAGAAAAGGTTCCCCATCGTGCGATACAACACAAGTTTAAAAGCAATTGCAGACACTTGTGGCTAGGTCTGAAATCAAATCAGTCCGGGTAGCTCAGTCGGTAGAGCTTTCGACCTTGGACCACAAGTCCATGGGTTCGATCCCGGGCACCGCCAACCCAGCGAATGAGTAGCACGACTCTGTGCAGCAAGTCGTGCGGAAAGTACTGGGAGCTGATCGTAGATGTTATGCTTTAGCTATTGAAAAATGGCAGATCTACAAGCTACAATTTACAATTTAGGCATTTAGCAGACGCTCTTAATCCAGAGCGACTACGAGTGCTACGAGCTTGTAGGTCTGCTATTTTAATATATATTTTAACGACTGACATAGAAACATAGCTTCTTTTTTTTTTGTCAGGATTTAGAAGACATTTTTAGAATCTGATCTCAGGTCAGAATGGGTTAAGTTGTACGTCATTCCAAGTGGTTGGGGCACTAAAACAAAACGCCGTTTTCCCCAATGTGTGTGTGTGTGTGTGTGTGTGTGTGTGCGTAGACCAGCTGGGCGTGTCGGAGGAAGACGGGGATGAGATGGTGTCTGACGTGGAGTCGGTCGTCACCTTCTACTGCAAGTCCAGAAACATCAGCTTCAGCCCCGAGTTGGGTTGGCCTCACCTGCTCAAACCACTGCTGGGCCTGCAGCTGCCCCGCAGCGACCTCTACAACTGCTTCTACGCCATCATGAACAAATACATCCCCAGGTCAGTCCAGCCGGTCTTCATTTACTTTAACACAGGAGCCCACACGGTGGAACGACCTCGAAACCAGTGTAACTACAAACTGAGGTCTTGACAAAGGAATACTTTCCCCAGGTCAGCCAGCCTTCATTTACTTGCATAGGAGGAGGCACGCGGTGGGACGAGCGTCACCTCGGACCCAGTGTCAAACTGACGACCAATCTGAGGTCTTTTTTTGCAGGCAAAGGAATACTTCCCCAGATTTACTTAACATCGGAATCAGAAGACTTTATTGCCATGACATGTAAACATGTTCGGAATTTGGTTTGGTGGGACATCAAGAGTGCAGTTGCAACAACATTAGGACAAGTGCAAAACAGGACAAGACAGTGCAAAGAATAGTGAATAAAATAAAGTGCGGAGAGTTCAAGTGATCAGTTCAGAAGAGCACAAGTCAGTCCATTCCACTCTGAGTGGTGGTGGAGGGAGGATAAAGGGGGTTCAGGGGGTGACACCAGCAGCAAGTTGAGTATGAGTTAACATAGGAGGACAACCTCAAAACCGGTGTAACAACTGCCAGCCTTTTAAACGGCAGACAAAGGCATATCTATCTATGTGAGTGTATTTCTTTACTGGTCTTCAAAGCCCATATCCGAGAAAAGTCCTATCTGATTGCATTAAATGATGTTAAACTCACTTTGCCACTCATTTATTCATGCACATACCCTCTATTAGAAAAGGTCCCTTAACCCATTTTTGGGCGGGAACCCCCGTTGGTGTTTTAAGCATTATGTTACTTTTGGGCCACACGTGGCTCATAGCGTGGCACCGAGTGCCGCGCTATGAGCTTGTCCGTCTGCTATTCTTTTTTTTATCGTGAAAATGTGGCCCAAATGTTTGAATATATTCTTTCAGAGCAAACGTTTTTAACTCAAATCTTTGCTTGCTCCCTGGAACTACACATTTTCAGATGGGGGTCGGCGGCCAATTTCATATATTTTTGGGAGTCCTTCACAAGAAAATGTTTGAGAACGACTGACATAGAAACATGGGTTTTTCAGAAAACTGTCAAGATTTAGAAGGCATTTGTGGAATCGTCCTCAGGTCATAATGGACTAGTACAGAGGGCCATTATTCTAGGGAAAGATAAGGGAGTACTTGAGGGAGTTTTTATGTATGTACTGTATGTTACTGTCATGTGTTTTGTATTGTAGTGTATTTCTAACATTAACTGTAAGAGGACCTCAATGAAAATAAGTATTTTATTGCTTGTGACCAGGGGAGTTGAATGGTGACGGTTCCTCTTTGCCATGTGCATTTGTTTTCTCTCCCTCCAGGGACTGCGTACCAAACGGACGGCCTTTCCACCTGTTCAGGCTATTGCTGCAGTACCACGAGCCAGAGCTCTGCTCCTTCCTGGACACCAAAAAGATCACGCCTCACTCCTATGCCATGAGCTGGGTGCGTTTTCTATAACCGCAACTCCGGCAGATTTTTAGTTTTTGCCGACATGCTAATGGGGGCTGGGCTGCTGTGGCTGGCTACAACAGAAATGTGCATGCACAGGGGTGATGGGCTGCCGGGTGCATTAACAAACCCCCGGTGGCGGCCAATGTTTCCTCGGCTCCGAGGTGGAAAGTCTGATGACGCAAGATTACTGTTTTCTTGGGGTTTTTTCGCCCCCCATCTTTTACAAGCTAGACTGGGCAAGACCTCAATTGCCCGAGTGGCCCGCTTCGCTACGCTTCTGACTAGCAGATACCTATATATTATACACAGTGTAGATCTGCTATTGTCTAAAAATTAAGGAGCTTTCTTTTTTTACACTAATGACATGACTTAATAGCGATACCAGGTTGAAAGTAAACGTGTGTGTGTGTGTGTGTGTGTGTGTGTGTGTGTGTGTGTGTGTGTGTGTGTGTGTGTGTGTGTGTGTGTGTGTGTGTGTGTGTGTGTGTGTGTGTGTGTGTGTGTGCGTGTGCGTGTGCGCACTCTAGCTGGGCAGTGCGTTCTCCAGCCACTGCCTCCCAGACGTCACCCAGTGTACTAATACAAACCTGTGTGTGTGCGCTCTCTAGCTGGGCAGTGTGTTCTCCAGCCACTGCCTCCCAGACGTCACGCAGGCCGTGTGGGACAGCTACCTCCAGCAGACGGACCCCTTCCTGGTGTTCTTTCTCATGCTGGTCATCCTGGTCAACGCCAAGTAGGTCACACCTCCTCCGCCACAAGGTTCTCTCCACGTGTTGTTGCGACCATCTTGGCTTCTTCTAGACATGACCATTTCTCTTCTTTTGTTTTTTTGTTCCCGTCCCCCTCCAGAGAAAGCGTCCTAGCACAAGAAGAAGTGCATAGCAGAGAAGACCTCATCAGTGAGTATTTGGTGGATGTCATTAATAATCACGTTGGTTATCCACTTAGACCAGTGGTTCTCAACCAGTGGTCCAGGGACCACCAGTGGTCCCTGAGTGGGTTCCAGGTGGTGCCCCCAGGTGGTTCCCAGCTAAATGATGGAGAGTTGGTAACCCAGATGGACCCTTACAGATCTCTGAGCATGGAAAAGAGCCTTCACTAGTATCATCGGTAACACCTGTGTGAAGGAAGTAGGGAAGGCGCCCAAGTTCTTTCCAAAATGGCGGGTGTGCAATACAGCCCATTGGAGAATGTAGAAGAATTGTTATTTTTATCGTTTGCCTTTTATCTCTCCTATATGGTACCAACATCAATACAGCATGGAATTGTGGACAAAATCTCATCCAACGATAACAAAATATTCTTTAGTTTTGAGTCTGCGGCTACATCTCATCAAATGGTGGTCCAGTGGCTCAAATGTCGAATAAATAATGAATAATGAAAATATATGAAAAGGGTTCAAAACCACTGACTTAAACGCAATGAATTTCGTTGACCGAACTTCATTGTCTCAGTATTGTGGAAACACTGAGAATATGACTGGATACAAGACAGATTAGATTAGAGATCATTAGACTGTACTGTGAGAGTAGCTGGGAGATTTTTTTATTATAATATTCTGATAATGTTGGAGCCCTAGTTTCTTCCATTCATCAAGTATTTTCTATATCTTGGGATTCTTCATTCACTGTAACGGGATGCGATGGAAACGAAACGTTTCGTGGGGTGTGTAAATGATGCCCAAGAAATGCTGTCACTGGACCAAAATAATATATATTTTCCCTGTTTTGTAATCTGTCAGAAATGTTGGAGGAATCGCCCTCTCTCCTGGAAGCTGAGGACATTGAAGACTTGTTCTCCCTGGCTCAGTATTACCAGAGCAAAACCCCGCTATCTCTCAGGAAGGTAAGGACGCTGAACATTAAAGCCAGACAGACCCATATCAATGCAATTATGCAGCCGGTGTGTGTCCCGATTGTCTTTGAACCACTTTCAACCCGGTTTTCCCTAATGTCCGTTGCCTTGCCAGGACAACCAGAACCTGTTTGGCAGCAGCCTGGTGGCTCTGAAAGAGGAGGACATGGACCTCAGCCAGGCGCTCTGTCTGCCCGTGTCTGTCCCTGAGATCCTGCAGGCCAACCAGCTACAGCAGGTCAGCGGTTTGTGAATGAATGCCCTACTACTGCAAAAAACTAGTTTTACTACTTTTGACAGGTGAAAGTGGTTAAGTGTGTCTGGGGTGCAGTATGTAGTTCAGACAAGTCATTGGTCCGACAAATGACTACCCACCTCATCTCCTAACCTAACCATGACCGCAAGCACGGGAGCAGACGCTAGTCCGACATGCGGATGAATGTCGGACTAATGCCCTGTCTGAAAAGCGTCCACCCCCCGTGCAGGGCTCCAGACTAACTTTTTCACAGGTAGCACTGGTGCCACCTACCTTTTCATTTGGTAGCGCCACCAGAAATTAGGTAGCACCATTTTTTTCTTTGTATAGCGTGGTATTATTACATGATCTTATCATGCCCCCACATAGGGCGCCATTTATTTTTGTATTAAAGGTTTGAATCATAAAACCCCCTACAAAGGTCACTGTGTAAAAAACAGCAACCTACCTTAGTACCTGGTTATACTTCAAAACACTGTAGATGGTTTGAACCCAACACAAAGTCACTAAAGGCAATATTTATATTCCACACACAGAAAGTCATTTTAAGGTTTTGTGTTGAAAATGCAGTCCAAACCTTTGGGATTAATAAAGTGACAATTTGTACAATATCCCATTACCATTATCCAAATTAATTCCTTGTTATAATATTTTTACATTTTGGAAAAAATCTTTTGCAATGTGAAATGCCACCGAATTCTTAATCCTTTTCCTTGTCTTCATGGGCCAACTTGGCCAACTTGTGAAAGCTGCATACTTTTATTGTGAAGGCAAAAGTTTCTAAATGCTCTCAGAGCCTGCAAATCTCCGCGTGCTGAAAATAGCTGCTCTACAAGCTCACAACATGTCGCGGACGCGACGCGTTGTGAGCTTGTAGATCAGCCATTTTCAGCACACACTTTGTACGACGAAGAATAAATCAGGCATCAGTGCTCTTCACTCACTGGGAGGGAGATTAATGTCTTTTGTTGGCCGATCATCATGTATGGACACAGGCTACCTCCTCGATGCAAACATAACGAGCTTTGGAAGCTATTTTTCGTGGCACATATGTTTAATCAAACAACAAGTTTACCTCTTCACTTATTTAAGTTATTGTTTGGGTCGGGAGCTTACAGTCTATGGTCGGGAGTCGGCTGTCTGTGTAGATCATGACTGATCATCATGCAGTTAGATATGGGCGCTGCGCTCCAGTGAAATTGTACAGCTGAGAAAGATTAGTTAATTTGCGTTCAGACCTGAATATATATTCTCCTCGGTTCGTCCAGTTTGTACCGCGGCAGGTTGCGCTGCGCCTGTTTGCGCAATTATCGTCTTTGCATTGACTTTGCAGGCAGGCAGAGAGAGAGAGAGAGAGAGAGCGAGAAAGAGAGGGGATTCGATTGAACTAATAGCCGCCCGGCGCCCGTGCCTCAGTGTTGAGACAGAGTAAAAAATAAATAAATAAACGGATCGTTTTTCTTTCTTCTTTTTTTCCCGCACATTTCCAAGTATCACCGGTGCGGCCTCATTCAATTTTAAGTATCACCATAAGAAATTAAGTCGCATATGCGACCTAATAGGTCGCACGCTGGAGCCCTGCCCCCGTGTGTCTGTGGGTGTAATTAATGTTTTAGCCATGAAATGTATTAACAAGAGCTTGTGACTAAATAATAACTACATTAGATCCAGTGGAACATCCATTTCCTGAAAAGTAACTGATTATTTGGATTTCCGCCTGAGAGAGATGAAATATCACGACATTCTTGATCAAATGGCTCGATATCTACATTGTAACGGTACTGTAATATTGTATTAAACGTTTTACCACTGAGCTTATGGAGCAAGACCTTCATGCAGTACCACTTGTCAACCAGTAGGTGTCCTACCAGACCACCAGAATAGATCTAAAGGTCTCAATTGAAGATCAGGGAGACCAAACAACCAGTTAGTGTTGTCAATCTACTTCTGACCCGGCCATGCAGAAACACGTTGAACTTGGCGATGACGAATGTCTTTATGGTTGTGCTTGTTTGCACAACTCTACAAGCGAGTGGCGGGCTATGAGCTTGTAGGTCTGCTATTTTTGAAAAATCGAAGAACGACTGACATAGAAACATAGCTTTTTCAGAAAACTGTCAGGATGTAGAAGACATTTTTAGAATCTGATCTCAGGTCAAAATGGGTTAAATGTCTTCATAGTTGTGCTTGTTGTCAGGATGGGGTGCGTTTCTTCGTGGTGTTAAATGTCTTCATGGTTGTGCTTGTTGTCAGGATGGGGTGCGTTTCTTCGTGGTGTTAAATGTCTTCATGGTTGTGCTTGTTGTCAGGATGGGGTGCGATTCTTCGTGGTGGACTGTCGGCCGGCGGAGCAGTACAACGCTGGACATCTGGCCACCGCCTTCCACCTGGACTCTGACCTGGTGAGACCCTCAGAACGCCATGTATAAACCAGGGGTGGTTTATACCGCCGTCAACATTCCACTCCCGGGCAAAGGAATTGTGATTGAATGTATGGGTTACTAAAAAAAGAAATAAAATAAAAAGTGGGGCAAACAATGTCAATTTTAATGTAAAAAAGATATCCAGAAACCGCAGCTCTACGAGCTCATAACGTGTCACGACGCATTGAGCTCGTAGATCTGCAATTTCCACTATTTATACATGAAAATAGGATAAGTTTCACAAAAAGTGGGAAAAGTGGGATCTCTTTCTCCAGCCCATGATCATTGTATGAGGAATTCAAATATTAGTCTGTAATATCTGTAAAAAAAAATTACTCTTTGTGTGTTTGTGTGTGTGTGTTTTTTTTTGTCATTGACTTACTTTTTTCTCAATAAAAAAATAAGTGAAAACAGAAAATGGTGCATAAATGAGTGATCAGACTAATTGATAATTGGCAGAACAGCAAGAACATAGGTTTCAGAGTGATAACGCCTAAACATTTTCACCTTTTGTTAATCTGGTGGTGTTCAGATGCTGCAGAACCCGTCAGAGTTCTCCCTGTCGGTCAAGTCCCTGCTAGAGACCCAGAAGCAGTCCCTGGAGTCTGGTTCCATCGCCAGCGGAGAACACCTGTGTTTCATGGGCAGTGGTCGAGAGGAGGAGGACATGTACATGAACATGGTGCTGGCTCACTTCCTGCAGGTTAGAATTTCTCTCACTGCAATATATTTATATCAGTGGTTTTCAACCCTTTTCATATCGAGTTCCATTATTTATTCAGCCATTTGAGCCACGGGCCACCGTTTGATGAGATGTTAGACTCTCAAACCCAAAACTTTAATATTTTGTTATCGTTGGATAAGATTTTGTCCACGATTCCATGCTGTATTGGTGTGGTATCATAGGGGAGATAAAAGGCAGACGTTGATCAAAATAACAATTATTCTGCATTCTCCAATTGTGGAGTAATATAATGCAGATGTTTTGACATTAATGTATCTCTTGAGAGCATAAAATGAAACTAATTGGACCCATACGGGTCTATCAAGAGTTAAAGATCTATAAAGGTCCATTCGGTTACCATCATTTAGCTGGGGACCACCTGGAACCCCCTCAAGGACCACTGGTGGTCCCCGGACCACTGGTTGAAAACCACTGAATTGTATGATCACTGTCGAGCAGAAACGGCTCCATCTTCACATTTCGTCTTTTTGTATGTATTCAAATGCATGCAACTTTGCTGAACATCATGACCTGGAATAATCGAAGCCTTTCTGTTCTAGAAAAACAAAGAGTACGTCAGCATCGCCAAAGGTGGATTCATGGGTGAGTGGATTCAGTAATAGATAATAGATAATCGATAGACTTATAGATTTTTGGTGAAATAAACTAGAAGGAGTGTGGTTTGCCTATTCTACCTAAGTTGAGTTGGGTATGTCACCGTATACTGTCGGGATGAGGGCAAAGCGCACTAATGCCTTGGGAAGAGTTCCCGAAACGATGGCCATTCGGAGGAGAGAATAGTTATTGCACGATTTTAAACGTTTTCGAACTATTTAAGCGCTGGAGTGCAATAATCTATAGGTAACCACACTAATTACGAAACAAAAAAAACTTGATATTTACTCGTGACCCCAAACGGAGTAGTTTTTGGTTAGTCACATTATAGTTTGTGAACCTGTGGATTAACCCATTTTGGGTGGGAACCCATTTTGGTGTTAGCATCATGTCGTGCTTTAGCTATTGAAAAATAGCAGATCTACAAGCTCATAGCGCGCCACCGAGTGGCACGCTACAAGCTTGTAGGTCTGCTATTTTTGAAAAATCTAAAGACACTTTTAGAATCTGATCTCAGGGCAGAATGGGTTAATAATGAAACTGTCAGGATGTAATAGACATTTTTAGAATCAGATCTCAGGTCAGAATGATCTCAGCTGACCTGTGTCTGTGTGACGGCAGCTCTCCAGCAACACCTAGTGGACATGCACATCGAGGGCCTGGACTCCTCCTACGTGCACTGGATTGTCAGCACCTCGGGCTCCCACGGCTCCGCTGACGTGAGTCTCCACCAAGAACCACTGCTGTTTCCTGGCTTCTGCATTCTCTTAATTGTGGAAACTTTTAAGTCATGCGGATGTTTAACAATTATGTGGACCATAATATGTTTCATTTCATGCTCTCAAGAGTTAAAGGTCCATTCGGTTACCATTATTTTAGCTGGGGACCACCTGGAACCCCCTCAAGGACGGTGGACCTACTGGTTTCTCCATAGTTCAACTTTGCCTACCAGTGAGTGACCCCATCAATGGTGATTCCAAGAGAATAGAAACTGCAGCCTTTCTCATAATGGATATATATCCATTATATATATATATATATATATATATATATCCAGTAAGCATGCTGAAATAGAAGCTGTTCTTGCTTTAAGAAAAATAAATGAAAAAGGTTGAAATCTTGTTTGAAACCTGCTCGATGATGACACTGGTAGGCAGGGTTCTGAACTGTCCACAGCCCTTCTCTATATATTCAAAGATTTGCTGAAATGATTTTTTTTTGCAGATCTAGAAACTCCTATGAGCTTTTATATTTGTTATGTTTTAATCGCCAGATTATAAAATGACACAGATGCTTTCCTGGTTTTAATGGATTAAAAACATTTTGACCTAATATGTTGTTGTTTTACACCAAGCGAGCAATCAGACTTTGACAGCTGTCTGTCTCTGACCTCCACAGGGAGAGGCCTTGGGCAGCGCTGGGGACAGCAAAGGAGTCAAATCACTGGTCAACAAAATGACCTTCGCCCTCAAGTCCAAATCTGTGAACGTGAAGGAGAAGATGATCAGCTTCATCGAGAACACGTCCACGCCTGTAGACAGGTGAGCTTCCCGCTTGGTGCACTTAAACATAATGATCCTGACTGGCAAAAATAAATTAATAAAAGTCTACAGTGAAGTGTAGAGTCAAATGCCATAGTCGGATCCCAATTTTGGAGAATCCTCACCCCTAGCTTTGACGAATATTTTGTCAGAAAGTGTAATGTAAATCGTGTTATTGTGAAAGAAAACCTTTGAAAATGTTGGCCTATCATGGCATCTGCTTGCTCTCAACAAAGGCGGTCGCCTGAGATGCAAGGAGGGGGGACACATCTGCAGCGGCTCTGTACTCCCAGCACATCACAATTTCGTTATACTTGTACTGTACCTGTACCTGTTACAATGACAAAGAGCTATGCCAGAATTAATGACACCAGATTGAAAGTTGTTCAACACACACACACACACACACACACACACACACACACGGACTAGGACTCTCCAAAATCAGCATCAGTCCCCAAAAATCGAGTATCCAATCCTTTGGGCCACATTTTAAACAGCCTCTCCACCATGACCAAGTCATTGTCGATAAACACATTTTATAAGGATGGTTTCTGAGACTGTTGTTTTTCAACCGACAAGTATTTATTTGCTTTAATTGCTATAAATTCCTGCTCTTCTTTAACCTTTTTAAGACTTAATATCCTCTCCCTCACAGTAGTACCTTGTTGTGCCTTATATTCCTATTGCTAGAATGTCTTTCACTCTGCCCTGGCCAGAGAAGGTGCTTCCAGATCGGTAAGACCACCACCAAACAATGAGCTGTTCTTCTCTCACCACCAGCATGTGATGTCCTCCACACCCCCCCCCCCCTCCTCCAATAGTAAAGTAGAGCTCTTCACGGGTCAAAACAAATGGTCCCGAACCCGAAATGGACCCGTGACATTTTATACGATTCTCTCCCGTTCTGAGATTTCTTTCAAATGAGCCCCGAGTGGACCCTTGACAATTTGGTCCGATTCCGAACCGTTTATTTATTATTTCAAAATGTTAAAGACACTGACGATGGAATCCATGATTGTATGCTGGCACATTCAAATCGGCCTGGCAGGAAGTGGCAGCTGGCATGGTACGTTATGCATGCTATGCGTGGCTCAACCTTTTTTGTTGCGCTGATCCTAAACCAGCCTGAAACATCACATGAGTTAAACAGCAGCACTTCATTGCGTTTCTCTTTCAACGGTGCTGCGCGTCTTCTCGGATCCATTACACATAATGACAGACAGACCCGAGTTCCGCGGGATATACGGCTGATTCCGAACCCGGCTCCGAGTGATTGTGATAAAACATTGATCCGACCCGTACGGGTTTCGGGTCCTTTGGTATTTTCGGAATCGGTGGGCCCATGAAGAGCTCTAGTAAGGGTCCTCCACTCCCCCCCCCCCCCCCCCCCCCCCCCCCTCTCCTCCACTAGTCCAAAGGGAAGATAGATGCTGTAGAGGGTCTGCTCTCAGCCTCCAGGACCACCATGCTCATGATGGGACCTCACTCAGCCTGGGCATGCTTTAACATCGAACCACTCACTCACATTCTAACAGCAACACATGCTGCGCCAGGGCTGCCATTATGTGATCCAGAAGATAGTTTTATTTTTTCATTAAATCCTGTAAAACAGTTTTGGACATTGGTTTCCACTGACAGACAATCCAGAGTTTAAGTGGTTAAACATATGTTAGAATTTCAATTAGATCATCAATTTGAATTTCTTTCATGTTTATCCATTGATATCTTGATATCATTCGGAAAAAACAAAATGCACTTCATCCATAGTTGCGGCCCTACATTGCAGTGACTTGTGTGTAAAGGTAGACCAATTGCATTTGTTTGTTCTTTTTTCCAGGTCTGTCTCTCTTCACGCTATCACTAACAACATTGAGCACTTTGTGTCCGTAGTTTGTCAACACTGTCTGGAGCTAGTCCTTTCTACTGTGTACTGGTTCCAGACGCCATTTAGGGTGAACTTCACAACCTTCACTGCTGCTTTGCTTTGAGACGGTGCACTCTCTGTCTTTCCATTTCACTGTAAGGTGACAGCCTGGCCTGTTTAACCAACATGATGGACCCTAGCGTCACTAACTATAGCCGATCTACAAGACTTCATCTTGTAGGAGGTTCACAGTGGAACTGCATAGAGATGCCAAACTGCCTTAGTGCCATTGCTCTGTGTGTGTGTGTGTCAGTGTGTGTGTGTGTGAGAGACTGACTGACTGACCCTTGGGCTGCCTCCTCTCTGTGTCCGTGTTGGGGTGAGTGTGGCCGTAAAGTAAACGTTGCCCTGTGGCTTCTCCTCTGTCAGGCATGTGAGTAGCAGCGACCGCGTGGGCAAGGCTTACCGAGGAGTAAAGCCCGTGTTCAGCATCGGAGACGAGGAGGAGTACGACACAGGTGATTCATACGCCTGCGTAACACCGTATCACAAACCAATGGTCCATGAGTCAGAGCCCCAAAATCAGGCTATGATTATCAAATGAGTGGGCAAAGCCATACATACCCAATTTGTCTGAATATAAGACGTTTTTTCCAATGGAAATATCCACAAATGAGTCATGAAAAATGGGGGTCGTCTTATATTCGGGACAATACAGGTATGATAATAATATAATATATGATGATAACCCTTTCACAGGAGTAGCTTTTTCATAATTTATTTAGCACACATTTTGTTATTTTCACCTATATACATAGGTGAATAGGATGAAACAATTTAAGAATCACCATATAACTTCCCCAGTTGATTACTTGCATGAAGACAACGATTTATTCGATTACAAGTTTTCTGAAATTGTACATTTAAATATGCTTACTAAGCATTGTATAGAGAAATATGCCTGAATTTACATGACTTTCCAGAATCAAAATCAGAAAATTTGATAAAGCCAGATTCAACAGATTCATTTTGTTTACATGTTAAAGTCAAGGGTTTTATTTTGAATATCTAGCCTGAGCTTTTTTCACAATACTTTTTAACTACCGTACATTGCAAAAGTAGCATTACTTTTCATGTAGAATTACTTAATTTCTGTGCAACAACTGTAAACATGCTTTCATGTTTAAACCTAGCTCGAGTTAACATGTAAAAAAAGTTTTCTTTGATGGCATCTTAGGATAGATGTAGACCTATTTGACAGTGCAGAAACATAATTGCCTTTCTTGATGTATTAATGAGCATCAATAACAACCATCACCTGGTCACAGTGACATACAGCTCCCCTCTGCAGGCCTCTACTACTGAAAGTGACTGCATGGAGTCTGTCTCATTTCTATCCAAAAGCATGTGAATATGATGGAATATGATTACAGCTCACATTTCATATCACACACTAGCGGCCCCCCTAAAAAAAAAAAAGTTTTACTTTTAATAAATCGATACATATCGTCAGGATATACCGGTATAACGATATATCGTTACATGCCTATTGAACACTTTATGAAATGTAAACAGCACGAGAGACATTAAGGCTAAAAGGATAAAAACAGTCCTGGGGTACAACATCCAGTGTAACTCGGCGTCTCCTTAACTTAATGACACGCCGAGCTCTCTGTTCTCCCCCCAGACGAGATCGACAGCTCGTCCACGTCAGACGACGACAGGAAGGAGGTGGTCAACATCAACACGTGGATCCACAAGCCTGACGTGAAGCATCACATCCCCTGTAACGAGGTGAAGGAGACGGGTCACATGTTCCCCAGGTGAGTTGTAGACCACATCCTAACGAGGTGAAGGAGTACTGATTGTCTTTGTGTATGTACAGTCACCTGCTGATCACGGCCACCCACATGTACTGATTGTCTTTGTGCTTGTACAGTCACCTGCTGATCACGGCCACCCACATGTACTGCCTGCGTGAGATCGCCTCCAGGAAGGGCTTCTCCTACATCCAGTCCAGACAGGCGCTCAACAGTGTGGTGAAGATCACCTCCAAGAAGAAGCACCCGGAGCTCATCACCTTCAAGTTCGGCAACAACAACACGTCCGGGGTGGAGATATCGGCAGTGGAGCGGTACTGTACCGGGGTTCAACAATGTGTCCGTGGCAAAGACTTGGTCTTTGTCCGTGGCAAAGTTTAGATTTTCTGTTTTACACACCATTTGAATGTTCTTATTTTGATCATCTTACTATAAATGCTAGTTGACAACAGTTAATAATAGTTATTATTAGGTTCCCAAGTTGCATCGTTCTCAAGTAGGCCAGTAGCCCGACGGACACGTACAGGTCTAGTAATACACAATTACTCATTTAGGAGTCCACTAGTACTGGTGGTTCTCAAATGGGTTTTTTTGCAAGGACCATCATAACTATGAGAGTGTGCAAATAGACCAGTATTGACTTGTCTTATTTCTACTGGAACTCCTCTCCACTAGTCTGTCCCTAACATGTTAGTCTAGCTTTTATTTGTTAATGAAATACATTAGTCAACGTTTTAGTCATAGCTTATTTTTTATGTAGTTTTCGTCAGTGAAAAAGGTAGTCGAAGAACATTGTTTGTCATAGTTTTAGCTGCCCTGAGGGTGCTGTTTATCTCTGATAATAAAAGTCTGTCTCTTTTCCCTCGTCCACCAGATATGTGATCCCCAACGCAGGCGACGCAACCAAAGTCATCAAGCAACAGATCATGAAAGTCCTGGACGCTCTGGAGAGCGCCTAAACACAGCCTCTCTCTTTCTAGTTCTGTCTCTCTCTGGACACATCCAGCTAACAGTGTTGAGTGGACAGGCCTGTCTGTCTGTGTGTGAGAGATACAAGGGTTTACAGTAGATACTGACTGATGACCTACAGTATGATGACCTATGAGACTGCGTGTGTGTTGACATACTCGAGCGTAATTTATACTTTGTCGTAGCGCCGCATGGCGGAAGTATAAACGGCGCTTTAGGTGCTCTGCAGTTGTCCTCGTAAGTAATTTAAGCACCATTAGGTTATGACAGGAGTCGTTTTCTCCCACCCCCCTCCAGTATCTTTGGATGACGCTTATTTGTAATAAAAATTAAAAAAAAGCGTTTTCCTGTAGCCTTAAAGCGGATTGCCACCTTCGTGCGACACTAGTGGTCATATTTAGACAAACGAGAGTTAACATTTAGGACAAGAGGTCTGGAAATGGGGGGGGGGGAAAGCAGCACCGTTTCTCTCTGTTTTTTTTGTTTAAGGAGTATACAATTGACGCTAGACAAGACACGAGGAAACGTATGACAAACGTACTTGTATTTACTGGAATAGTACTGCTGTACTGTCCAGAATCTAGATCACAGCCTGTGAGTTTCTTCTGCGTTCAGACATTGCAGTTCTGTTTGTGGCCATTGAGTGGCGTGCGGGTATTGATATTAGATGCCTCTGTGGGTCAGAAAGCGTGTCTGGTTTATTATGTCACTTTAAAACACCTCTGGGGTCATTCTACTAACGTCCAGTCTGGCTTTTGTGTTCACCCCAGATACGTTTTAAGCTGCTTTAGATTAGTTTGATTGTCATTTTATGTGATACAACAACCCCTCCTGTATAAAAAGGCCCCATTGCACTTCAAAGTCATTTTTGACCATTTTAGACTCATTGAAAACACACGCTCCTGCTTCTGGTGACTGATTGTGTCCTAATGTGTGAGGTGGCTGTGTTTATTCAATTGATCTTTTCGTCGTTTTTATTTTTTATAATTTGCTTGGAAAATGAAAAAAATAAAAGCCAGAGTAAACGTCAAAATGACCCCAAAGAAGTTTTTTTTTTTTTTTTTGTTAAATGCCCCCTTTATTGAACCCCAAATGTGAGGCCGATGCGCATTGCATCCCGTAGTGTGGTGGCATGCGACAGGAACGTTCCATCGCAACACAAAAACAAAACAGTTTTTTTTATATTTTATATTAACACAGCCTTAAATAGATTATTATTTGAGGGTTGTTTATAAATATGTACATAATATATTGTGTAAAACGGCTTTACAAGCTGTGCAGATTATTTGCAGCATTTGGAAAGAAAAACAAAAAACAAACATGCTATCCAAATAGTAGGAGAGGAGTATGCGGTTGATATTTAAGTGGCTTTGAAACCAGCTTACTACATGGTTTGGAAGGTCTTGAAACATTAAAGCCTTTTGCAGTTTCTGTGCGTGTGTTGGGGGGTGATTCTCATGTATGTTTATCCAATAAACCCACTTAAATCAGCAGTTCTCAAAGTGGGACCCCCCGCTAAGTGACGGATATTTGGGAACCAGATGGACCCTTACAGCGCCGTGACTCTGACTGTACAAAGGGAACCAAATGGAATGTTACACCTCTGTAACTGTAAGAGTTTGTACACTCAGAGTTATGGGGGGTTGTCCCTGGCCTAATGCATCCCACTGGGGGTCCTTGAAATAAAAAATAAACAAATAATGGTTTTAGAGCCGCTGACTTAAATGGTAGCAGTGCAGTGGACTTTGAGGAGAAGAATGTTCCTCGCCCTCTCTGGACACTAGTATGACTGGAAGAATTCGAGTGAATGTGATATTTAACTGAATTTATATTGGCCAATTCAAAGTCATCTTTTTTTCCCCGCTGCTGGCTGGCATTGCTGTTGTAGGTCATGGCCTAATAGGTCCCAAACTCCTTGAAAGATAGTTTTTTTTGTTGTATAAATCAACAACTGGCATAGGAATAGTGCAATTGTTTTGTATAGTTTTTGTTGAAAACCTAGCTGCTCTTGTCTGCCTTATCTAATGTAAGATGAAGGCGATTTATTGACAATTCTGTGATATCCATTCCTGCTGACTTCAATTTGAATCCATTTTCAAACAGTCACTACAGATGAGATGTAGATCGTTGAAGCACGAGTCAAATTCCCTTTAGGCAGCTGTGGTAATATTGAAACCTACCAAAATAATTACATTGATTTATCACCTTTCTCAAAAGCGCTGCGTCAATCTTTTTCTCCAGAGAGGGCGCGTTAACTTTCATCTCTGCGTTCTTTGTATGAGACGATACAAATTGTAAAGCCTGATTTATGATGCTGTGCCAAAAATAGCTAATCTACAAGCTTATAGATCGGTTATTTTTGGAAGGAGGCATTCAGGCACACTAGCTTTTCATGGCATTCCTGTATAATTAACGCATTGTGTTGTAATTAGTCATTTTGTTAATTGTTCAGTATTGTTCTATTCACTGGAATATTCTTGATTGAAATGAGTCTTAAAACTGTGGATACATTTCTTTTTTGTTATTTTTGACAGATATAGGCAGATATTGATGACGATGCCACACATACACCTTGCCACAAGTCAAATTTACCCAACATTTATCTTTGCAATGTCTCCTGTATATTTTGCACCTTACTGTTGTAATATTATTTTCTAACTACACTTTGTTTTTAAATAAATGGAGATTATAGAACTGCAGCTGTTGCACATGTGTGGTTGGATCATCACTTCACATTTTCTTCACATTGTTTGGTGGATGGATGGATTATGTTGGTATCTCCATTATTCAATATTTTAAAACAATTAACGTTGAAATATGGTAAAACAGTGTCATACAAAATTGAAAATAGCCGGTCTACAAGTATTGTAAACTATGAAATTTTTAAAGTGAACTTGATGTCTTCTCTTCTGTGATCTGATTCTGAATATGCACATTTTGCAGGGACTCCCCTGAACCACCTCAGGTTTCCTATGGTCAAGTTCAAGACAGAAGGCCTTGAACTTTAGTCTTCGACACAAAAGTCGAAAGGTTATTACTAGGTTAACTACTCGAGTAGATCTATTCAATACACAACAACAGGGGGGTGTTACTGTGTATTGAACAGATGAGTTTACTATCAATAGAGTGCTGTCATGTGGGCTACATTTACATAACTAATGGGGTATTCGGTTCATTATGTAAATCAGTAACAGTGGCCGACATGACAGTAGCTACAGAACGGTTGCTAATTGTCTTGAACGTGATCTGACACCGTGATGTCATGTATGTAAACGCTGAATTACAATACCCCAAATCTCTGCCGAGTCTCGGTCATTCCTAGTCTGGCTAATAGACTCAAATCACACTAATCCGCCAGCAGGCAATTTTATTTTTGGGTCATTCCAGCATGGCGATGTTACCGTGAAATTGGTGACCTGCTGAAATTGGTCATATGATATAACACATATAACGTCAGTGTCCATTCCATACGTAAATCATTGCTGTTTGTTTATTAGCACTTATAGCAGTCTAACCTAGCGGTATTTAGGCCATGAGTCAAAGACAAGATGATCACAAATTTTGGTGTCAGGTCACCAATTTCACCGTAACACTGCACACACACACACACACACACACACACACACACACACACACACACGCTACACCACGCTACAAGGCTGATGTAAATACATAATTTCATTGATCTGCAGTGGTGGTTCAAGTTCAACAATCAACGACTCATATTTTCTCCTCTAAACGTAACATAAGGTCACTTGAATTTAAACAAAAATAATAACGATAGCAAAAATCGCACCGGAGCACACTCGTGCGATATTTCCGAACGCATCCTAAAGTTACACTTTAACTGAAAAGTTAGTTTGACATTTAAACCGACCAATCAACGAGCAAGCGACAGCCGACAGCCCAGCAGTCAACCAATCAATGACGGACGAGGGGCGGGCCGCGCCGCCGCGGGGACGAGCACACGTCATATAAAAGGCCGAGTCGCACGGTTTCAACCTCAGATGCATTGAATCCTAAACAGAGACAGTCGCATCTACCAACCCGCTTAACAGCATCATTACCAGTTACCACTACCTGCTCAACAGCCACAGAGACATCACTTGCCTACCACCATTACACACAGTTACAGTGAGGATACATCGACAACAACGAACGGAATCAGTGTTTATTGTTGCTTTTCCTGTTACAGTGAGTTTTTTTCCCCGAATTACTCGTACGTTGGGTTTGGGAACGGTTAAGGGCCGGGAACGGTCTGTTACCGTTGCCGCCTGTCGGTATCGTTTCGTCTGTAGTTGTGTTTTGTGTTTTTCAAATAACGTTTGTTAGCATTTGGGCTGTATCGTCGTTGCGTCGATAACGTCTGTCGTTTTGGTCTGTAGTTTTGTTTTTCAAATACGGTTGTAAGCATTTGGGCTGTCGGTATCGGATTCGTCAACGTCTGTAGTGTTTTTCAAATACGTTTGTAATCCTAATCATTTGGGCTGTATCGTGTTGCGTCGAAAACTGTAGTTTTGTTTTTCAAATACGTTTGTAATCATTTGGGCTGTCGGTATCGTCGTTGCCTCGATAACGTTTTGTTTTTTGCACCGTCAGGTTCCCGTCTTAATTATTACCGTTGTACTGGGTTTAAAACTTAAGTTAGTTAGGCGGCCTACATTTAAAAGTTAACTCAAATTGCTACACCACTTGTAGCATAAATAATACTCATTGTTAGATCTGTTCTCTTTTTCTTTTACATTTCTCTTTCACAGGTGTACAGCTCTCTCTCTCAGTACTCTCTCTGTCTCAGTACTCTCTCTCCACAGGCACAGCAGCACCTCTCTCTCTCTCTCCCCCCCCAGGCACAGCAGCCTCTCTCTCTCTCTCTCTCCACAGAATGGAGCAGTATCGCATCAGGTTGATCAACGAGCCGGCTGTCTCTGGACGTGCAGGTAAGTTGAGGGCTCGTTTCAGAAGGCAGGTAGACGTCCGCGTGGACAACCTGGTGAATCGTGCCCTGACAGCTGACGACTTGGCCACCATCACAGAGTGTGTCCCTGAACTGTACCGCCAGTTCGACGAGGTAAGTGACGTTTCCTCACTAGTAGTAGTTGAGAAGCAGCTTCTCAGACCTCCGAAGGATGTCACACCCGTTGTTGAGGAGAGACCCTGTGCATGCTACTTTGACCAGCGTACTAATGAGTGGAGGCCGGTGCTTCCTTGGTATGACCGTCGTAGAAAGCAGTGGAGACCAGCTTTTATCCGTAAAGTCACCCGGTGTCTCTGTAAGCGCTATGTCCCCAGTACTAAGACGTGGGTGCTAGTCCGCCCTCCCACGCCACCAAAAGCCGTGGTGACTACCCAGAGCAACGTTCTCTTCCAGGAGTTCTCTGGTTCCCTGGTGACTCCGTCCCACCCTGACACACTAACGCCCCCCTTCAGGTGTTGGAACGCCCGCTGTGGCAGCCATTATGACCTCGTGGAGGTGAACGGTCAGCAGCTGGCCAGAGTCATCTCTGGCGTCTCCGCCACATGGGAGTTGGGTGGAAGGCCAGTCCAAAGGCAGTGGAGAGTGACTGTCTATAGGTCAGACGGACAGATGCAGCTGTCTGTGTTCTGTAGCTTCCCTGAAACTGTAAGGAGGCGTATAGTCTTTAGTGACGGGGTAGAAGTGACTGAAGAGGGGGGGTTGAAGAGGAAGACCGATGTCGATGATATTGGTAGCATCGACAGAGGCCCTCCTCGAAGCAAGACGGGTCTAAGACTGTAACTCAGACAGACCTGGGGTGCGCTGGTCATTGTAGCAGCTGCATGCACAGGGTCTTTCCTTTCCTACGGGGGTGCATCAAGTTGATCAAGGAGCCGTCTATCTCTGGACATGCAGCTAAGTTGAGGGCCAGACATTTTTATTTCATACCTTACACTTATAGAATTGTGTGGATTAATACGGAATGCTTTTAGTAGTACTTCATGAGAGGATCGACCAGGTAAGTGACCTTTCCTAGACGACAAGCAGCTCTTGAGGACCTCTGGTACAGGTTGGTTTGGTGCCTTTTCAGCAGGAAGTGGATCTTGTAGGCATTCCATGTTCCTCCACGTGCTAGGCCTCACAGAGAAACTTGACACTGTCTTAAAAAAACTAAAATAAAACCCCCTCTCTCTCCACAGAGCAGCAGAATGGAGCAGTATTGCATCAACAAAAAAAGTAATGTCTGTATGTTTGCCTGTCTGTTTGTCCACAGGTTTCTACTGACTGAGTCGTCACCAGTCAGTTGGCCTCGCGTCTGGTGGGCTGGCTTGAGGTGCCCTTCAACCCTGTGATGATCACTGGCCTTTGGCGTCTTGCGGAGCCAGGCTCTAGGTTGCGTCTTGCGCCTGAGCGTTTAGAAACGTCTGTCTATGGGGCGTCTGGGTGTGGTAAGAGGTAAAGTACTCGCCCACCACTGCAGAATTAACTGCGGTGCCTCCAACTTGGCCTGGCGCTCCATCAAACACAATTGGCCGTGTTTACGGGTGGGAACTTAATCTGGTGATGGATCAAGTGACCGTCCCTTTTGCTGCACTGCAGAAGCTACTTGCAAGTGTGTATGGGAGGATGCACACAGTAGTTTATACCTCCCCAGCTGTGGGGGTGGTGCTGCCAGCAACAGGGACTCAAGGACACTTGGGGCAATTGGGAATTGGCAATGACTAAATTGGGTTCTCCTCCCATGGATTGACGCCTTGACGTGGCGGAGGAGCTTATGTATTTCTTACCCAGAGAGCAGGTCATGGCAGTTACATGCCGGACTGTCAGTTCGAACGGTAAGGGATCAACTAAGGACAATCCATAGCTAGAACAAACCTGTGTTACAGAAATCACTACAAGGGTATCCGAGACACCACCGTGGAGCATGCTAGGAGGTGTGGTGGCGGTGGGAGATCTCTACAACACACTGAGCAGGGACCCCAGGTAAATCACCCACCCACACACACTGCCTTTCTCAAGTAGTTTCATATCTTTTTCTCTATCCTTCCAGTGCACTGTTAACCCATTAAAACCCGTCAAAGAGTAATTTTAGATTATTGCATTGGATATCAGCAGATGTACAAGCTCATATCTGCTATTTGTGAACATTTTTGAAAAATCTTGATTTGTGGTCTGCGGCCAAATGCATTTCAATTTGAGAACTACTGATTTAGAAGGGATTTGTAGAATCGGGCTCGGGCAATATTGGGTTAATGAAAAGAGACGGCCACACTAAATTAGTTCAATTAAAAATGTCAGTGTAGATTGAGAACTGATCAATAAAGGTCGTATAAGGCATGACAATGGTGAAATGTATTGAGCCAGTATATGAACCACAACCTCTGTGCACGTTTTCCCGATTTTCCAAAAATAGCAGATCTACAAGCTCGTAGCGTGGTACTCGGTGCTGCGCTATGAGCTTGTAGATCTGCTATTTTTCAACGGCCTTGGGTTGCGCTATGGCTATGTTAAGTTTGAACTTCATGTGAGGTGGTGCAACTGGCTCTTAAACTTCTGAGAGAATTAGAGTGTATTTGACGGCTTCTACTGTCTGCAGATCTTTGGTCCAGTGATGCAGATTCTGAAGTTCAAGACATTGGAGGAGGATGTGGAGAGACTGCCTGGCAGCTGCTCTTCACCAAAGACATGGACGACTCACTACATCTCTAAAGCTCTTGGTGCTGGAACCATCTGGTAAAACACACTATTACTTCTGTAGGCTGCATTGAACAACCGGGATGCAATTAACAACTTTCAACCTGGCATCCCTAGTTTGGAGTTGGACATGTCATTATACTGTAGGTGACATTTTTCCAAAAATGGCAGATTTACAGGCTCACAACGGGGTGATGTGTTAAGTTTATAGATCTTTGCTAATTGTCGGTGGGACAAAATTATGTAAGGACAAAGTATGTAAGTGTTTAATAGACAAAATGCAAAAAAAACAATATAACAGACTCCTGTTCATATTTACTGAATAGAGGGTGTAATAAGATCCAGGGGTCCAGGGGATGCAAATGGCCTGCCCTGCATACTGCAGGTCATTTAGACTCACTAAATTCCGACAGGACGCAATTGTGCACCCTCCGGGGGTCCTGGGATGCAGTACTGTACTCTAATGTCATTGAAGTATTTGACTCATAAAATGTCCCTGGGACGCATCTAAAAGACCACCCCTGGGTCCCGGGACCCATTACATTGAAAACCTATTTACATCACTGATCTGCTATTTTTGAAAAATCGTGAAATGTGGCACAAATCTTTGAATAAATTCTTTCAGAGCGAACATTCTTTACTCAAATCTTTGCTTCTGGGGGGTCCCTGGAACAACATATTTTCAGATGGGGGTGGGGAGCCAATTACATATATTTTTGGATGACCTTGACATGAAACATTTCTGAAAAACCCATGTTTTTATGTCAGTCGTTTCTGTCAGGATTTAGAAGGTAGGCTCGTCCTCAGGTCTAAATGGGTTAAAATGCAGTAATAAAAACCAAAGTAGACAGGATTATTTTACTGTATATTGGTTTGCTTCTCTTGTTGGAAAGTATAAATTGTACTTGAAGCAAGGAGAACATTCAGATGTTATATGTTGCATAAGGTTATTTCATTGTCTCCTCTATAGTGGTAACGGCCTGCAATCATGTAGTCTGCAACATTGTAAAGTGATGACTGCCTTATATTTATGTTTAAGTACCGTACACAATAAGCTCATAGCAGTCAAAATAGCAGAGGCTTTAGGCTTTATTAGAATGGCCCCTCATGTAAAAACAATAGTCCTGTATTTTTGCTATCATGGCTATTGAGAACCAGTTATTCAGCAACGGGTGTACAAAGGCTCTTGTCGTCTTGAATTCATGTACTTGATAGACACAACTATGTGCTTGTTTATTAAAATACTTCTATTGTAACAAAGTTTTGCTTGTACGGTATGTATAGAATCGTAGGGTTACTAAAATGTATCGTTATGTTTAATCCAGGCCTTATTGCTGACCTTTCCATATCCTGTTTTGTCTGTCAGGTGACAGAAGAAGAACGTCTGAACAACATCCTTGAACTGTCCTCAACCCAGGAAGCCGCTGAGAGCAGAAACGGACTGCTGATACTGTTTGTGTGTTTAGTGTTTCTTTCTGGATGTCCCTGTATGAATGCATTATTCACAAGGACTCACTGACTCAAGTTTGTGTCCTAAACCGGCTGTATCTCTTAAACGGGGAACCCTGTAACCAGGTTGGCATAACCTACAGTACTTGTTAGTTATACAGTTTCACTTGACTGTACATTGTACGGGTGCCTTTGAAATGTCCGTCTACAGTTGAAAGTCAGATATTCTGCTCCTTTAAATCAACAGTAGCCGTTTCAGTTTTTTTTTTGTCAAATGTATAGCTTTGGGAGATTGTGGAATAGTTGTCTGGCTATGAGAGACTACTGTATCCCCAACAGCACTTACCAGAGTTATGCTATTTTTGTACGTTGGCCTGTGAACTTTGAGATTATTGAAAATGTCTTTCAGACGTACTGAGTATTTTACTTCTACTCCACAGCCACTACATCTCACAGGCAAATTGTAACTGCTATAATTTGTTTTGTATTTAATTTCAGTTATTGCTCATATGCTTATTCAATGCATGTCAAAGTTGGGCCGGCAGTGCCGTTGTTTTGGCTAATGCGGAACCCTTTATATGGACGTCTGGTGTCAGGTAGATGGGTAGACATAGGTGCACACCTGTCACTTGACAAATGTTTATGTATTTTCAAATTTTTCTTTCATTTATAATGTGCTGTATTATATTTATGCCATGTATAAGCATTTGTGTTTGTTACCAGTTCAACGTTGGTTTCAATAAATCCAGCAGTATGCAGAACAACTGACTCATTTTTGGACAAGAGCTGAGGGAGTGATACAAATGATGATCTTAATTATTTGAAAACTTTAGTTATAGTTACTTTGTAGATTTTGTTTATTAGCTCTGATCAGATCTTCAATCTCACTTCAGCTATTTTCAAATTGCCAAAGTGAGCTTGTAGCTCTGACAGTTTTTTTTTAAAACCTGTGAAATGGGACCTGCATAATGAGTACTTTTTTACTTTTGGTACTTGGAAGTATATTTTGATGACTGGACTCTTACACAGAGTATTTCTACAATCTGGTTGGTACTTTTACTTGGTAGTAAAAACATGTGAGCACTTTTTCCAGCACTATAATATTATGTAGGAGCAGGAGGCATCTTTCATGATACAGAATGTGGGGGAACAGTAATTTCTCACAGACACTTGCCCTGACCAGAGCTAGCTGGGGGTGCAATGGAGACCTTCGGTTTCCCAGGTTTCTTTACCCATTCACCATTTTGATCATTCCACATGCGGCACATTGGTCAGTGTCAATTCTATTCAACCCTATACTGTAGTTGACTTGTTTCTCAAACCATTTAATGATAAGTCCATAGACTTGGCTGCCACATGACGTAATAACGAAAGCCAGATGTCAGAGGGAATAGCACCCCTCAAAAACTAGGGTGCCAAAATAATTCTAATCATGGTGGATCAACATGGGAACAGTGTGGCTCCAATGTGCATCTGAGACTTCATGTCGCCAGCCACTGATGGTGTCATCTATATGGACCATATCTCTGCTCTCAGGAGGAAACTCCAAAATGTTCATTTTTCAGGAAATGTTAATTATACATTTTTCAGGAAATTAAGAACCTTCATTTTGAAAACGAAGCAATACTGCCTCATCAAAGTTGGTGTGACTTTATATATTGTCAATGACCTCCATGAGGGGGAGAGGTGGTGGAGTTAGTTGCTTTAGCAGACATTTTGAGGGTTCAATGGAGTTGTCCAAAGCACTTTTTACTATCCATTGGTTCAATATATTTTCAACATGGTTTTTGGTGTAAGAATGCAGAGAACGCAGAGACAAGGTAAGAATGTAGTTCATCAGTTTGGAGTCACCCTGAATGAGATGTACAATAGAACCAGATCCAGAAATCCAAGGATCCAGTAAAATGTCAAGTGTGAAGGTTATTATGGTAGTTAAAGCTGTAAAGGAGAAGGTTTCCAGATCCAAGAACAACAGATCATACCGGGCATGATTCATACCCTACATAGTGTTTGAAGTTCACATTGACAAAGGCATGAGTATTCACTATTCTCCAGCTCTTTAGTAGGCCTAAACTAAACTAAAACAGAAATGATGTCCAACTCTGCTTGGGACTAGTGATACATGTAATATGCATGTATAGGCTAATAATACATTGTATGCATCTAAGACTACAACAGAACATCGGTGAGTTAGTTTCACCCACAGAAGATAGAGCTGCAAAAATGCAGGTCAAGTTTCAACTCCAAAAACCCAGAAGTATGAACTGAAGACTGGTTTCATGCTGCAGTAACTGCACATGTCCAGTAGGTGGCAACAATGTTCTATTTAAAGAGAAGGTATGGGGAATGGGGATTGTGTTGTTTTTAGTTGATGTAGCAAGCATATACTTGGGGTCATATTTCATGTTTCGTTTCATGCCCACATCATCTGCAAACATATTCTATTTCTATGTTCTCACTAGAGCAGTGGTTTTCAACCAGTGGTCCAGGGACCACTTGAGGAGATAAAAAGTGTTTTCTCTTCTCTTCATAGCCAAAATATTGCAATAGAATAATTAACTTTCACTGTTCACTGTTGAAGTAATACTATAGGAATATGATATATCTGACTACATTGTTTCTATAAAATGACACTTCAGTGGATCCCTGAGGATAAAGCATGTGTGAGTAGTATATGTTAACTATTTTATGTCAGACTTTGGACAAATATATAACAGAGGTTGAATGATGAAGGTTAATATTGGGGGAAGAGGTCATACGTCATATTCTTGGCATCTGCAAGCTTGTGCATCAGATGTACCATATTGTTATATATTTTGAGGTAAAACTGTCAACCACGCTCGCTGATGACGGCCAAAGTGATATGACGTATAAACTTCACAATAAAATATCGCTTCACCTCAAGCACATTGAGGGTTGAAAAGTCAAAACAATACAAAATGTCAGTCCAATGTAGCAAATATTTGCACTTTATAAAATAAAATAAAAACACTGTTTATTTGTGTAGCTGTGCTGAATTGTCAGCAATATTTAGCTGTGTTATTATTTTTCATAGAACACACTTTTATTTTGAAATCCCGTGTTTACCCCGGAAATAGTCATCTGTTTGCATGTGTAAATAAATGGCAGCAAACATTGAACATTGAGCTCCTGCTGCACTCATGTCTGCAATAACTAGAGCAATGTCCAGTAAGTATCTTAAACATATATGACATGTATTATTGCATATATGCATTCAACAGCAACATTAATTCGGGCAAATGTTTGTAGAGACGAAAGCGTGCAGTTGAGTATACTGTGTACTGTATACTGTGCACTGTGCAGTGATATACTTAAATTCCTATCTCTGAGTGTGCAAATATAACCAAATGGACCTGTAAGGGTCCATTTGGTTACATTTGCACACACAGAGTGGTTACAAATGTGCTAAAATAAAATAAGTGTTATAGGCTATAACTATTGAATACATCTAGAGTCTATTCTACATTAGTACTCATTGGCCATGCTCTAGAGTGTTTGTTCAGTAAGTGTTAAATAATATGAGGGAGACACAATTGAACTGGAAAACTACAAACATGAAGCTGATAAATGGGTACTTTTCTCCTGATTGGCTGAAGTTGACAGCACCTGAAAATGTATTTTCACCCAGAACACCCATGCATAAAAAGTTATGTGTACTGTACACTTAAGACCAAATTGCTGCCTGCAAATAGTCACCCCATATAATATTTCAGAATAGCATTTTGATGTGACGGTTTTGTCCATAAAGACATGCCCAGCACAGGGAGGGACACTAGGTAGAAAATGGTTAAGTGTAGCTGTCTGTGTGGGTTTTATGAATATTGAACCAATGTAAAGTATTAACAGCTTGTGGCTAAACAATAACTTTACATTCCATTGAAACAGGTCATTTTTTCCTTCATTTCCTTATAAGTAAGTGTTTTGGATATACAAGGTTTCCACCTGGCGGCTGGCAGTGACCATTATGTTTAGTCTTTCTTTGCTGATGCAGTGTCAATAGTAACTGATAAATACCGTATTGTCCTGATTATAAGACGACCCCAATTTTCAAGACTCATTTGTGTGAAAATAACATTGAATGTCAAATGGTCTAGCTAGTCCCTGTTTATAATACGACCCTTTTTCTTAGGATATTTCCATTGGAAGAAAACATAGTCTTCTTATATTCAAGCCAATAGGGTAATAGTTCATTTTTCGTGTGTGTGTGTGTGTGTGTGTGTGTGCACGTACGTGTATGCACGTACGTGTGTGTGCGTGCATGCGTGCACTCAGAGTTCCGTGTGGCAGTGATCCAGCTACATGTCAGTAAGGTGAAGGCAGACAACCTGAGCAGAGCCAGCTCTCTCATCAAGCAGGCTGCGGATGAGGGCAGCCAGCTGGTGATGCTGCCTGTGAGTATATAATAGTATGGATGGAATATTGATGTAGGGTTGGGGTTGTACATACAGTACTCACAGCAAGCTGGTGCTGCTGCTGTCTGTGAGTAGACAGTAGGGTTGTTGTCGCCATTACAAATTTTAAGTTGACCACTGTTATTGTCACACAAGTAATTGCGATTAACAATTTTTAATTGTGTTTTCTTGCATTGAACATTGGTACTTTACAATTTGTATTTCTGTTCTGCCTTTTAGGCTTCACAATCACGAGTTGCACAGGGCAGATACTTAAATAATAACTTAAATATACAAAGAAATCATTAATCATTTTTCCTTTCCAAAACATAGTTGATCTACCATCTTTGGAGATCTGCTATTTCTGCTATTTGTTTTCATCGTCGTCTAAATTGACTTGTCTGATTAACCACAAAGACCTATTTTATACGCTAACATAACAGATCCAGATGTGAGCTTGTGGATCTTGATTTTAGCTATTTTTGAAAAGCGATTATTTTATCGATTTATAATTTTTTAAATCATGGATACGTTCTAGGCCGTACAACGGTCAGTTAGACCGTTGTACCCCTAGTCGGCAGGCGGCAGCACATAGAAATAATAAGTGATTCTAACGCTATTAATCCATTCATTGAAGGAGTGCTTCAACTCTCCATATGGAACCAGCTTCTTCCCAGAGTATGCAGAGAGCATCCCTGGAGAATCCACCAGCATGCTGGCCCAGGCTGCCAAAGACAACCAGGTGTTCCTAGTGGGAGGTAAGGAGGGATTATTATAGTTTAGAAATCTGCTTTCCGTTTAAGAAAACCTGCATCTCCATTCTCCCGTCCGACAGTTAGTCACCCCATGCCTCCATATATGGTCACGCCTCATGACATCACAGCTCCATATATGGTCACACCTCATGACATTGCGCCTCGTGACACATAGCCACGACACTGACTTCATCTAACCTGTATAACATACATGGAGAAGACTGGATTATCACCTAGATCTGCATACCGTATATGGAGCCGGCCTGCAACTCTACATCTGACCTCAAACCCTTAGACATTTCATTATTTTGTTGATCCCACGTGTCCTTCCTGTTCTGACATTCCATATGTTGATCTGACCTCATCAAACCCTGTACACTCAAGACACACACATATATGGCCAGTACAGAATTCATTCCATATGTTGATCTGACCTCATCAAACCCTGTACACTCAAGACACACACATATATGGCCAGTACAGAATTCATTCCATATGTTGATCTGACCCCCCAAGGCCAATGCGCCAGCGCTCGCCCAGCAGTCTGCCGTCAGGCCCGTCACCCAAGCGGATGCGTGCACACAAGGTCGCTTCTCGCACTGGGGCATGCATATATATATACAGTACAGTGTGTATATATATGACATATTTATTAGTTTATTTATTGATTTATCTTTTTTCATACAGTACATTAATTACATTACAATAGTTAGTATTACAAGTACAGTATGCTTCTCCACTCCCCTTGCATGGTAGAGGTAGGTATCTCTCACAGAGACTCATTTGTACACTACAACAAACCTCTTATTTCCATATTGTAACCTTTCGTGGGGTTTTTTTGCCCTACCTGATCATACTACAGCATCACACAAAAGCATCAAAAGTAGCAGATCCACAAGCTCCGTTTTGAGCTTGTAGATCTGCTAGATCTGTTTTTGAATTTTAAACTTGAAAAGTAACCATTTGGACATCCCAACAGCGACGATATGTATTCATTGTCAATAAATATGTCACATTATTCTTGTTTTATTTGAACCGGGTTTCTTGCTTTAGCGCTGACATTTTTCCATTAACTAATAGAGCCCCCCCTAGTCCCTGATAAATTGAATCTTGTCAATCGTGTCAGCTCTGCTACTTTTGCTGCCTTTGTGTGACGCTGTAGTCAAGTACTAGGCCAGTAGGGTGTTCATTTTGCGAGAAAGAAACCACACAAAATTAAAATTATGGAGAGGTTTCTGCCCTACAGCGACGATAACTCCTAAACTAAAGTGAGTGTCTTGTATTCTTCTGAACCAGGTTCAATCCCTGAGGAGGAGAATGGAAAGCTGTACAACACCTGTCCTGTGTTCGGCCCTGACGGAGCCCTGATACTTAAACACAGAAAGGTAGCCACTATTAACCACTGAAATCCCTGTAGAGCAAGGATCCATTATTAACCACTTAAACCACCTGTGGTCTTAGAGAAGGGTTCCAAAATGTTTTACAGGAGCTCGAGATCCAAAACAGAAATGTTCTCCCCAGGACCCAAACTCGTGAAAATAGTTTGGCTCACCATTCAGGGAATTTCATATTTTTTTTCTTTTTTAAATGTCTTTTCTAATAAAAAATATAATAATAGAATTGTAGGAAAGGAAAAAAGAGGATATTTACTCGCGAGACGCGACCCAAAAATGTCCCAACGTGACGGACGTTTTTCATCCCACCTCCTCCTCTGGTTCGTTTCAGATCCACCTCTTTGACATCGACGTTCCGGGAAAAATACGCTTCCAGGAGTCTGAGACTCTCAGTCCGGGGAGCAGCCTGTCCGTGTTCGACACACGTAAGGACAGCTAGTTCATTTTTTTGGGGGTCCTTGACGTGAAAATATTTGAGAACCACCAGTTGTGATCAATGGTGTTTGTTTGTTTCAGCATTCTGTAAGGTGGGTGTCGGCATCTGCTATGACATGAGGTTCGCAGAGCTCGCACAACTCTACCGCAGCAAAGGTCAGTTGTTGTCGTTGGTATGTAACTGTGCACTTGCATCATGTCGAAAGCTATTGGGAGTAGGCCTAATAATTGTGATCATCCGACGATTATGTAATAATTGTCTTGTCTGTCTCTCTCTCTCTCTCTCTCTCTCTCTCTCTCCAGGCTGTCAGCTGCTGGTGTACCCCGGAGCCTTCAACATGACCACGGGGCCAGTCCACTGGGAGCTGCTACAGAGAGCCAGGTACAGTACCTCCCACTGACCCTTTCTTTTTTTTTTTTATATATATTTTTTTGCGGCTTACGCCTTTTATTGATTTTTTAAGGGACAGACAGTAGGCTGACAGGAAACGGGAGAGAGATGGGGGGATGACATGCGGTAAAGGCCGTGTCGGGTCCGGGAGTCGAACCCGCGGCACACCGCGACTGGATCACCAGTCCGGTGCCCAGACCGTTACGCCACAACTGACCCTTTCTTTATCTACGTTTACAAAGGGGCAGAGTTTGGGAGCTTTCCTTTTTCTGATCTGCTATGTTCTCACCACGCTCCGACCTACATACCGCTACATTTGCTCCGTGTCACACACACACACACACACACACACACACAGAAGACTATGTTTTCTTCCAATATAAAATATCCTAAAAAACAGGGTTGTATTATATTATATTGTGTCTGTGTGTGTGTGTGTGTGTGTGTGTGTGTGTGTGTGTGTGTGTGTGTGTGTGTGTACAGAATTAAAACTGGAGGATTGGTTAAGGATGGAAGTGATGATTCTTTACTTTTCCAACTGTTTTGTTTTCCCCTGCTATTTCAGAGCGCTTGACAATCAAGTGTACGTGGCCACAGCCTCGCCTGCCCGAGATGAGACGGCGTCCTACGTGGCCTGGGGTCACAGCACTGTGGTCAGCCCATGGTGAGAGCATGTCTTTAACCTACTGCTCTGGGGTCAGCCCATGGTGAGAGCATGTCTTTACCTACTGCACTGGGGTCAGCCCATGGTGAGAGCATGTCTTTAACCTACTGCTCTGGGGTCAGCCCATGGTGAGAGCATGTCTTTACCTACTGCTCTGGGGTCAGCCCATGGTGAGAGCATGTCTTTAACCTACTGCTCTGGGGTCAGCCCATGGTGAGAGCATGTCTTTACCTACTGCACTGTGGTCAGCCCATGGTGAGAGCATGTCTTTACCTACTGCTCTGGGGTCAGCCCATGGTGAGAGCATGTCTTTAACCTACTGCTCTGTGGTCAGCCCATGGTGAGAGCATGTCTTTACCTACTGCTCTGGGGTCAGCCCATGGTGAGAGCATGTCTTTACCTACTGCACTGGGGTCAGCCCATGGTGAGAGCATGTCTTTAACCTACTGCTCTGGGGTCAGCCCATGGTGAGAGCATGTCTTTACCTACTGCTCTGGGGTCAGCCCATGGTGAGAGCATGTCTTTACCTACTGCTCTGGGGTCAGCCCATGGTGAGAGCATGTCTTTACCTACTGCTCTGTGGTCAGCCCATGGTGAGAGCATGTCTTTACCTACTGCACTGGGGTCAGCCCATGGTGAGAGCATGTCTTTACCTACTGCTCTGGGGTCAGCCCATGGTGAGAGCATGTCTTTACCTACTGCTCTGTGGTCAGCCCATGGTGAGAGCATGTCTTTACCTACTGCTCTGGGGTCAGCCCATGGTGAGAGCATGTCTTTACCTACTGCTCTGGGGTCAGCCCATGGTGAGAGCATGTCTTTACCTACTGCTCTGGGGTCAGCCCATGGTGAGAGCATGTCTTTACCTACTGCTCTGTGGTCAGCCCATGGTGAGAGCATGTCTTTACCTACTGCTCTGGGGTCAGCCCATGGTGAGAGCATGTCTTTACCTACTGCTCTGTGGTCAGCCCATGGTGAGAGCATGTCTTTACCTACTGCACTGGGGTCAGCCCATGGTGAGAGCATGTCTTTACCGTTTCATTTCAAGGACTCCCAGTTTGACATGCATTAGGTTACGGACCCCCCATTTAATGGCATTTCTATCTCTGGGACTCTCAATTTATATTGTAAAATCAATGTTAATTGAACTCTGAGAGTGTACAAATGGAACCAAATAGTCCATTTGGTTCCATTTAAACACTCTCAGAGTTACAGACCCATAAGGGTCCATTTGGTTCCAAACTATCATTTAGCTGGGGACCTTCTTCTTTTTAAAACAAGGTCGTTTTTATTCCTCTTTTTTTCAGCAGAATGAAATCATTTATTTTTGATTCAGTTGTCAGAACTTATGAATCACGTATCATCAAAACTAAACGTTTAATGTGTCGCAACACATTTGCATCACTCCTGTATCGGCCTTTAGATGAACAGTTTGAACTAATCAATTTCATCACTAAGAAAATGGTTGTTGAATCCCTAAAAATGAAGTTTAATATAATAATGTGTTAAAAATGCAACAGTCATTGAAAGCCACTGATGGAAACAAGACCTCTGGGTTAGCCTTTAGGCATTGTTAACTGTATAACTGTACCTCTAATAATCAATCAATGAAAATAATGTGTGAACCTCCCTGAATGCTCAGTGTTGTGTGTGTGTGTGTGTGTGTGTGTGTGTGTGACATGTCTTATCAAAGTTGTTAATGTGTCGTCATAGGGGAGAAGTGATGTCCAAGGCGGGAGCGGAGGAGCAGGTCATTTATGCAGACATTGGTGAGTGTCTGTGTGCGATGCATTGAGAGCTTGTAGATAGATACCGTGGTCTGTTTTCACTGATGGCTAAAAGCAACGGTTAACTTAAAACCTCAGTCTTGGTTGGCAGTATGTAGAAGAGCAGGAATAATATTACTAAAACTGTAAAACAATGAAAACAAACTAACAAAATAGAATTGTATGTAAAATGACCTTGGTTTTAGTTTTTCCACAAGCATTATGTGTATTCTTTCATCCTAGCTATTGCTGCTTCTGTAAATCAAGGTTTTTTTTCCTCATAATACCTGGAAAACTAAATTAGAAACAAACAAACTAGTACATTCCTCCAACTAAACTAAAGCACATCGCTCAAAACTTTCTTGTAGATCTGCTACTTTTTATGCTTTCGTATGATGCTGTAGTATGAGGCCGTTAATTTACGAAAACTCAAAAGGTTTAAGATATGGAGTTTCCGCCCCGACATTGACGGCGTGTGACTCCATGTGTTTGCGCTTTCAGACCTGCAGTATCTAGCAGACGTGCGGCAGCAGATCCCCATCACAGCGCAGCGTCGTACCGACCTGTATTCAGTCACCGCTGTGCAGGAGGGCTGAACCAGAACCTCTACACCGCACGATGCTGAGACAGACACCGAGACGAACCAGACACAGGATGTGGACCGCATCGAACCGTCTGTTGTGCTCAACAGATCTCAGGACACATGATTGGTGGAAACCACCGAGATATACAAGATGTGAACTTCTGTGATGTGACTGTTACTTGATTTAGAGCAGTGTTGTTTCCCACAACATTGGGTCGGGAGCCGTTTGAGTCTATGGGTCGTGAGTAATTATTCCTCTTTTTACGCATCATACAAAACAAAATGATTTAAAAAATCAGTTTCATATGTTATTGACAATGTCGACCACTAAGTGTCCTACTTCAGTGGTTCCTAAAAGGTGTGCTGTGAGACAAGTCCAGGTGTGACAACCACACATTACTGCAATATACAGTATACAACTACCGGTACATGGGAAGAAACTTATATTTTTAAAACAAAGCAATACTGCCTTCATCAAAGTTGGTGTTGTGACTTTATATATTGTCAATTACTTGCACGAGAGGGGGAGATTTGGTTGAGTTGCTTTAGCAGACAGTTTGAGGGTCCAATGGAGTTAAGAGGTTTTTTTCCAATGCACTTTTTATTACTTTTCATTTGTCCTCAAAAATGGAGTTAGGTGGTTTCCTCCCAACAGCAACGATATAATGTATTTTAATTATCTTATATCAGTACTTTGTGTCGACACATTTCCCAATACATACTGTACATACAAACCTAACCTAAAACTATCTTCAAAACCTTTTTATTTGGCATTTTAAAAACAAATGTTTACAGAGGCTATTTCTCCTGGATATGAATACATGTGTGCCTTGAGATTTTTACCTGTCCTTTCGTGTGCCTTGGACACAAAGGTGAGTGGGTCTACTAGGGTCTAAGGGCCCTGTTTTTGTCAGTCCTAAACCCCTTAGACCAAAACCTCTTTGCCTTTTTTCTTTTTACTATTTTGAAAAACAGCCGATCTGTTGAACCAGCCGATCTTCATCAACACATTGTGAGCTTATAGATCGGCTGTTTGAACTATTCAAACATGTTTTTCAAAATAGTAAAAAAGTTAAAGTTTAGGGACAAGGGGTTTAACACTGACGAAAATAGGGCCCTACATGTCTCTGTGGTAAGGAGACCACCTCCAAACACTGCAGATATTGTATACATATTGGTCAACATAACATTTGTATTCGTTAAAGTGAGTCCCAGATTGTCATTGTTTCAGTTGTCGACACAAACAGATGAGTTAAATAAGATGTGTGTAGAGTTTTTGAATTAAAATTAAGCAATAAAAGGTTTCTGGACATTTATTATGCCGGTGAGCTTGTAGATCTGATGTTTTCGGCATGCAGCGCCGGGGCACAACATAGTATAAATGAGGCTTTAGAAGCCGTGTCCACAAAGTGTTTTATGTGTTGGAGCACTTCGGCTATCCCAATGTTTTTTTTCATAAATTAACGACTTGATCATACTACAGTGTGACAATACAAAAGCATTAAAAAAAAATAGCAGATCCACAAGCTCGAAACTCTTGAGCTTGTAGATCTCCTGAAAAGTAACAGTTTTGGAAGTTTCCACCCAACAGTCCAGGATGCTCGTTAGGAGCGTTTATTGATTGCCTGCAGCGTTCGAACGCGTCAGCTGTTGCTGTGCTCAAGCATCCCGTCATCTGCGGCCACTCTACATGATAAAAACCCTAAGTCTTGAGAGTGTACAAAATGGAACCAAATGGACCCGTAATCCATTTGGTTCCATTTGCACACTGAGCTACAGACCCGTAAAGTGGGGGCACTTTGAGAACCACTGGCCTAGCTGAAAACAACGGTTAACATCGGCTCATAAATGACCGTGTTGTCGGACATGCACAGAGCGTTGTAGCACAATGCCCAGCTCTGGGCATCTTTTTACGTTTCTGCTCGTCTTGCACCTGGGCCCTGGAAATGCGTGCACTACCTTCTTCAAAGAGCACCTTTTTAAAGGCTGTTCATGAATTGTATTGCGTGGAGACACACGGCCTTATGGCTCTTTTCTACTGCAAAAACTAAGTGAAGCATGTCGTGCCGCATATTTAACATATTTGGGCCTTGCTCAGGAGGGTCCTGAGCCCCTCCTGAGCAGGGCCCAAGACGTACTAATGATGAGTTCTGGGAGCCCAACTTGTACTATCAGCATTTCACTTTTTATAATGGAAAAGAAAATTGCGTTGCATCTCAAGCTTGTAGTTCTATTTTTGTATTTAAAAAAGACGTTCTAGTTATAATGGAAACGTACACAACAAAAGAAACATCACAAAACAAAATGTGTCCTCAAACATTTCAGGTTATGGAACGTTGTGGGTTAAGCTTCGTAGTCGAAAAAAAGCTACTAGTCAGCAACAATAGACACACCCTGCAGCCTGTGGCATACGGTAGTTGCATAACCAGTATACAGTGCATGCACACACAGAGACGTGAAGGCGGAGAGATGATTTCTATGACAACGATGAACGACTGAAAGGATATGACGACAGTTAGACAGTATTTTAGCGACATGGTTGAATGAAAAAATCATTGCATTTGTACACTCTGAGTTACAGACCTGTAAGGGTCCATTTGGTTCCATTTGTACACTCAGAGTTACAGACCTGTAAGGGTCCATTTCAGAGAGTTACAGACTTGTAAGTGTCCATTTGGTTCCATCTGTACACTCAGAGTTACAGACCTGTAAGGGTCCATTTCATTCCATTTGTACACTCTCAGAGTTACAGACCTGTAAGGGTCCATTTGGGTCCATTTGGTTCCATTTGTACACTCAGAGTTACAGACTTGTAAGGGTCCATTTCAGAGAGTTACAGACCTGTAAGGGTCCATTTCATTCCATTTGTACACACTCAGAGTTACAGACCTGTAAGGGTCCATTTGGTTTTACAGTGCAGAGTAGGGTCCCAGAGATGATAAAAAATAAATAAGAAATCGGGGGTCTGTGGCCTCAAACTGGAACAAGTCCCGGGAAAAGATGCGCTGTGATTTGGCCAGTAGTCACTTGAGTGGCTTAGCGTGCCTTCCACACTTTCGGGCCAGCGCACTTCCACCCCCAGAGTGTAAATTGTTCCGCCCTCCCGTCGACACACATGGCTCCAACGAACTGCAGCAGCCAGACAGCCACAGTGGATGCTCGGCCACAGGAACCACTAGTTAAGTTAGAAAACGTTACAACACTAAAGGTGGAAGTGGCGGCACTCCTAAACAAGAGAATGCAAGACCAGTGCCTAAACTTAACCTTATTGCTAATCATAACCTCAGTAAAACTGTGCCTAAACTAAACCTACAGTGACCTTATTCCTAAATGTAACCTCAGTAAAACTAAACGTGAACCTAACCTTATTCCTAAACGTAACCTCAGTAAAACTATGCCAAAACTGAAACGTATTCCTAATCTTAACGTCAGTTGCCTAAAAACATGAACTTATTCCTAAACATGTCATAACCTTGGTGCAAGAACAGCTGCGGGCGAGTGGTCCGCGAAAATAAATCGTGGCGAGTGTGTTTTGGGACGAGCCTTCCGGTTACTTCGTCTTGCATTCTCTTATTTTGGAGCGCCGCCACTTCCACCTCAGTGTGGTGATGTTTTCCAGTTCATTGTCTGTACATCTACACGTCGGTCTCGATCAGAGAGTCCACTTGCTCCAGGTCTATCGTCACGCGACGCTCCTTGTCCTGGTGTTCATGCTTGTGAGGGTGACGCATCTTGTCCGCCATGTCACAGTCGTCCCCTAGGTGATAGTCCGCTAGATGGCACATGGAAAAAGTAAACATCACTTAGTATCGTAGATCACAATAATTCATATACAGTACAGCAGTAGTTCATAACTTCATGGTGTTTATGTGGCATGTGATGACGTACTTACTGAACAAACTAAATGGCTTCATCATTCAGAGGTGTGTGTAACAGATATGCATGTGTTGCGTCAGCTATCGTAACACTGGCTTTGTTTGACAATATCAAAGATGGTGTGATATTTTTAGTTTTGTATTTTTTAAGTTAAAAGGTGAATGCTCTATATTGTGATAGTAATCATTGCCTCAGTCTCTCCAGCTCTTTAGTAAACGCAAAATCACAAGACAATGGTTAAAATAACGCGTCGCAGCATGCATTCAAATAAGTTCCAGTTATATACCTTTGCATGTTGCGTAGGTTTTGTAGTTATTTCTACCTTTGCATGCTGGGTAGTGTTTGTAGTTGTTGCGGTCCAGATGGACCTGGTACGCGATAGCGGCCAGCACCATGGCTCCCACCGCCACACACAGACCCAGGCTGAAGATCCACATGTCCTCCGCCGCACGGCGCGGCACGTGCCTCACCTGGTCGCCATCTGCAGAGGTGGAAAAAAGTAATCAAATGTTTTTACTTTAGTAAAAGTATCAATACTGCATTGTGGAACTACTCTCACTCTATCCATCTATCGATCTATCTATCTATAGTTAGTGTGTTTTGTAACAATCAGCCATCAGGGGATAGCAGTTGCCAAACTTGCCACCCCCTTGTGTTTACATTTAACCTTAAATTAAATTCTGTTATTTTCTGCAAATTGTCCCGACTGTTTTTGTAGATTAATCTGATTTCATCACAATTGATGCCCGTCCATGCATCTACATGTGACTCCTGTTATAATTTAGATAAGCCTTTAATTGTTTAATGCAACCATTCATTAACAACTGTCAACGTGGCATCCCTGTTTTGGCAATGTCATTATGGACAGAATTTTGCATTGCTCCTTTTGCCCCCAAACAAGCTTAGTGAAAATAGTTGATCTACAACGCTCTCAGTGCTTCACCGAGCGACACACCGAGAGCTTCTAGGTCCACTATTTTAGCTATTTGGTAACTTTTTGCCCCCCCTATTTCTTTCCCGAAATGACGGCTCTTGCACTCACCGCTGGTGGACGTCAGCGTCTGGTTCATGGACAGGTTGTGGATGACGCAGGACACCCGGGTGTCGGGCGACACCAGGGTGACCGCCAGGCGGCTGGTGACGTTGTAGAGAGGGGAGCCCGGGCCCAGCGGGGTCTTGTGGGTGCTGACGACGGAGCCCTCGGGGGGCTCCTGGGTGTCGTTGATGAGCCACTGGACCGAGGGCGCCGGGAAGCCCCCGCTGGACTGGCACAGGAAGTGGGTCTCCTCTCCCGTCCCCGCCTCCTCCGGCTCCTCTCGCTGGAGTAGAGGAGAGCTGAAGCTCGCTGGAGAGCGGTGGGAACAGAATACACATTATTATACATCACAATTATTACATAATTGTCTATTAAATTGCAATTATTTGAGCTAATAATAAAGCTAATATTCCATTAGAAAGAGGCACACAGAGACAAAATAGCCAATCTACAAGCTCACAACGCCTCACACCGCGAGGTGTTGTGAGCTTGTAGTTTGGCTATTTTCACAATATTTATCTGTGGAACCGAGTCAAACCAAATGTAATGCCTACAATTCCAAGTGCTTGTCAGGGTGGTGGGTCCCTAGTTCAAATATATGATCATTTTGGGGGGGATGTGGCCTCGAAGGTTTGGGAACCCTTGTTTTTGGGGGATTGAAGAGTGTATAAATGGGCCCTTGCGGGCAAAAATGATGGTTCAATTTGTGCACTCAGAGTTATGGGCGTCTGTGGCCCTAACGCATACAGAACCACTGGGACACAACACCTAGCAGTACTAGTACTACAGGTTCCTGGAGCACCAAGCGAGCCGGGGTACCAATCTTCAGTCTTAACTGGTCACTGACCTGCTGTCACGAGGCACACGTTGCACAGCGCGGGACGCGGCTCCTCTCCAGAGACGAGGACAAACAGGCTGTAATTGGTCCGGGTCTCCTTGGGGTCGGGGACGGAGGACAGCTCCAGAGTGAAGTTCCCCGTGGTCGGAGCGTCCGTGGACACTCTGGTGGCGTTGGTGTCGTCCAGCACGCTCCACGTCCCCGTGTGAGAAGCGCCGTCCTCCTCCCAGACCCACCTGAACACCACCTCGTCCTCCGTCCTCCATTCGACGGAGACGTTCCCAGCGGAGGCGTTATTGTGGCCAGAGTCCAGGCGAAGGCCGTCCGAAACGCAAGGCAACACCACCGGATGTCCGACGATGCCGAGGACACACTCTTCATCTGAAAAGAGCAGAAAGATAGAGCGGATTTATATTCACACACACACTTTCCCGTCAATTATTTTCAAAGACTGTTTCATTTTTAACGAAGTTAATTTTCTTAGTGAGTATTCAATCGACTACTTTTTCAATTAGTCAAATGATCGTGAACACATTTACGAAAATAGTTAATAGCCGAGTTCACAAGTTCACAATCTGATCTACAAGCTTGCAAAGCATTGCAGTGCAACCGCAACGGATTGTGAGCTTGTAGATCGGCTATTACCAACGACAGCGTATACGAAGCCCTTTAAACAGTGAAGCCATCTGTATCTAGAGTAGACTCATATGGAACAAAAAATAGCTAAACCACATGACATCCAACCGGGTTCATAATCTGTCCATTATATTGACAAAGCTGTGAGGAGTCCTCTTACCCAAACAAGCGCTGTCATCATAGAGAAAGGAGAGCAGCAGTCCTAAATGCCACAAGGAAGGCATCGCAGAGGGCAGGTTTGCGCATGCATGAGATAAAGTAGTAGTCCTTAATTCAGAAACACATTTACAGATCCATTTCCTCTCTAAACGACTGACATTATTTCCATATTTCTTTCAATGATTCCCATGCCTCCTTATCCCTCCCTATCCATGGCCTGTCTCAGCTGTCTCTGCCTCCTCAGACGACAAATACTGCATAAAATCCAATCTTACATTTCTCGACTCTGACTAACGTTACACACACCCACGACTGACTGACATCAACACCCAGGAGGCAGGAGGTATGTTACTGTCATTCAGGTTCCAGCATGTTTTGGGATGCAGGTTCCTGCCTTTGTTTGGCACTGTTGTCCCAAACAAGGACAAAATAACCTGGGACTTTGCGGAAGTAGAACCTGCAGAAGAAAACTACAACGACACTACACAATTTCCCACTTTAGAATCCTCCTCTGTAGGCTGTAGTAGGCCAAGTTAAAGCTAGCTGATCTTACCTGTTGGACAGCTTTTCACTACATGGACAGAGAGGGAGGGGGAGGTGTTTAGCAAACAGGGTAGGGCCAAATTAAGTCATTAGTGTTTCCCCCAAACAGACCTTAAGGTCGGGACCCCATTTCAGGGGTCGTGAGCAAAACATTTTAATCGTGTTTTTATTATTTTATATTTGGTACAAAAAAAAGTTATTATATCAAAAGATTTTCAGAAAAAAGAGAAATTAAAAAAAACAAGTTGAAATTTTAAATTATTCACATGCACACAAACAAAATCCATGAATTTAAATTAAAACAGCTCACAACACAATGCATTGTGAGCTGAGCTTGTAGATATGGCTATTTTCACCATTTAAAAAAGCTGAAAAGGTTTGGCAAACTCTAGTGTCCCAGTCCCCAGAGAACATGCAGGCTATTATTGGAAGAACTGTATGGGCCCATTCCCCACAAACTGCATAGTAGGCCTACACTACAGTATGTTTGGTTTCTGTTTTGTGTAAACAAAAAATAATAATAGCAGTTGTCCCCAAAACAACAGGTTTGGGGAAATGTTGGGAATTGATTACAGACACCTGAGCGTCTCAATGTTTGTAAACAAATAATTGGTCTATAGGCTACTGTATACAAGGTAAGGTAATTAAGGTAAGGTACATGTATAAAGCACCTTTCAAAACGCATAGGCCTCACATTAAAATAGTAACAATAAAAATACGTTACAAACATGGCAGCAAAAACCATAGCCTACAGTACATAGAAATAACAAATGTATAGAAATAAACAACATTACAAACATGCAGAAGATGAGGTTTTAGCAGCTTTTTAAAGGCATCGACTGACTGCATTTCTTATGGACAGAAGCCATTCCAGTCTCTACTAAGTATTGTTCCCCAGGGAACCGGGAACTTAAGTAAGCTATTTTTATTTTATTTTATTTATATAATTCTATGTTGTTTTATTTTATTTGAATATAATCATTTGATTTATTTTAAGAAAGTAGGCCTGTACTTTAACTCAAGTCCAATTCTTACTGTGCAAATTTCAATTAGTAGTCGGCAGCTAGTAGACTCATGTAGTTGATTAATATTTTGACCAGGAGCTCTGCTATACTTTGAGGTTGACTACACTAGTGCATGCGGCACTGTGTCCACCACTGGTCATCATCATTTCTCTGTCCTGGAAAAAGACAAGTCAACTTTGAGACATGATCATACATGATGTATCCTTGAAGCTGTTGTTAATACTCCATTCGTCCACCAGGTGGCAGCGACAAGACGCTGCTCAAACAAGATCAAGACAGGAAAGAAGAAGAACATGGCAGATCTACAAGCCCACAAGGCGTCGCGGGCTTGTAGATCTGCCAAGTGTTCGCCGCGCGACACTGTCGTGCGACGAAAAACAAAAAGGGCAGCATGTGTTTTTTGGACTGTCAAGAAAGAAAGAAGTTATAGGCCTATGTGACAGACATGTAACACATTGTGAGCTTGTAGATTGGCTACTTTCAAATGGCCGAAATGTATAGGGATGAAGTGGTTACTTTGTCTTGTAATAATAATCTAAATCTTCAATGTAACTAGTAACAAAAGATTTCAAATAAATGTAGTGGAGTAAAAATACAATATTTGGCTCTGAGATGTAGTGGAGTAGAAGTAAAAGTATTGAAAATTGGAAATACTCAAGTAAAGTACAAATACCTCAAAATTGTACTTAAGTACAGTACTTAACAGTAATTGCACTTAGTTACTTTCCACCACTGATTTTATTATTTATAATACATTTTATTCTCATAGAACAGTATTGAATAGCTGAAATGAATATCAAATATTGTCGACATGCTAGTCGACATGCAAGTCTGATGAGAATTCTGATTGGCTGCCTCGTCTCTACACAAACAGACACTTTTAATGATACAGATATTTGAAAGTTAAATGGATGTGTTGATTTACATTTCATAGCACAATTCTGAAGTTAAGGCCGCTGGTAATTAACTGATAATTGATGAGTTCTTGTTTTTAAGTGAAATATCCACATGGCTGAATGGAGTGTTCCTGAGACCAGTTCACATATTAATTTGCATAATATTTTTACCTATTGCATTGCCAAAAAGACAAATGTTTATTGGATACACTTGCTTTCGGTTGGAAATGAGTGTATATCAATTTAGCTTGAATATATTTCAATTTGACCGTTATAACTTCACATGTTTACACTTTCAACATTGAACCTTTCATTAACAGAATTTTCCAAATATGTTTTGAGCCCCTCCTATGCCCAGCTTTGTGTTTGTGTGTACCAAATTTGAGATGATTTGATTGGCCAGCTTTGTGTGTTTTTGTACCGAATTTGAGATGATTCGATTGGCTGAGCACAGAATGTGATGTATGATGATGTATGACGATATAAGAGAGCTCCTCACTTCACACAATTATGATTTTAATTTAATTTAAGTTTTTTGTATTTAATGTTTTTTTTAGGGTGCAAACCAAAATCAACGTGAATAAAATCACACTTGTGTGAAGTGAGCAGTGCCTTAATATCATGATGATGTCTGATGATCACAAAGTTATTATATGTCTATATATAGGTCATATAGGTGATATGCTGAAAAAAGAATAAGGGTGGCAATGTTGCCAATGTTTTCTTGTTCGTAATAGACAACAGATCAGATCAGAATCATCTGCTGGAACTAACTTCCTGTTCCTCTACTAAGTAGAGTCTACTTGACCCTACCTCCCTCCCTTTTGCATTGATGAGAACCTTAATGGCACCGGTGGAGTCGGCGGAGACAAGAACCTCTGTGTGGTCTGTTGTCTTTAGGGTCCCTGCAGGCGTAACAGTCTCAGAGTCTTCAGAGTATGTGCTCTTAGATTCTGCGTCCTGTGGGACAATGAGGCCGGGGTGTGGTGCGAAGATGGCAGAGGTGACCACTATATTGTGAGCTTTAATCCCTTCCCAGAAGTCATTGCGGTCGCGTCGCACAGAGGCGAGTTTCCTGGAGTTGTGGTAAGTGCTCCAGATGTACACGTATTTGTCCTCGGAGCCACTGATAACTAACGAGTAGTCATGGCTAAAGCCGGCCTTGATCTGGCTGATCTGGCGGGTGCTACTGTTGGCATATCCCTTGTACTTCATCAACAGGGACATGTCCCGCAGGTCGTACAGGCGAATGCGCGAGTCGTTTGACGTCACCAGAATCTTATTCTCCCCCACGAGAGGCTCTATTCCAGTGATTTTAGGGCCAGTGATATTATGGCCAGTGATTGTATGGCCAGTCACCAAGTTAATCTGAGTGTGGTATTTGAGGTTCTCAGAGTCATAAAAGATGCAGCGGCCGCCGATGGTGCCGACGATGGCATACTTCCCGGTTTCACAGAAGTTGACGGCGGTGATTGAATTATTGGAGCCCTGCACTTCGTTCCACAGATCCACCTTCTTGTCTATGATGTTCCAGAGACGTAGCTTCCCGTCCGGAGAGCCACTGAGGAAGAGGCTTTGCTCCCTGGGATGGAAAGCAATGCCTGTGACCTTGTCATTGTGCTTGAAGAACCCCTGACAATCTCTCCTGGATATGTGCCACAGTCGAACTGTCTCATCCATGGAGGAGGAGAGCAGGAGATAGTCCTTTGACCAGGAGAGGTCCAGGATGTCAGACGTGTGACCTTTGTACTCACAGAAGGGGACTTGGCAGAAGGGAGCATTCCTGTCCTCCATGTCGGGGTCTTCTGGCGTACAGGCTGCAATTTCCGAGTCCGATTTAGATAAGCATGAACTTTTCTGAGAGGGCGACTCAAAATCTTCAGTGTTGTTCTTCGGCCTCATATTGTTGAAATGGTCAAAGGCAGTCTTCAGGACCCAGATGCGCACCACTTCGTCCTGGCCGGCTGTTGCCAACAGCCTCCCACATAGAGAGAACTTCATAGCCCACACAGCCCCCATGTGCTCTCCACTAAGGTCCTGGACGACCTTGATCTGATCAAATTTGAAAGGACCCTCGAAGCTGTGCGATGCCTTGAACTTGGCTGGCCCGACGTATGGCTTATCCTCATCCTCCTGGTCGGGATGGAACACTTCGTGAACACTCTTCACCTTACTGACGGCCTTCTCTCCATACTTCTCGGCCAGCTGCTTGGCCCCCTTCACAGACCTCCTCAGGAACTCCTTCAGTTGGGCCGTATTAGTGGCTGACGTCTCTCCGTACCTTTCAGCCAGGTGCTTGGTGCTGGTCACTGACTTCTCCATAAACATCTGCAGCTGAGTTTTTTTCGGTTTGAGCATTCCTCCATCTGTGTCTGTCACTGGAGCTACCGCCTTATCGTCGTCATCTAATCGCTGTTGTTCTTGTTCTTCATTGTCTCCTGACTGCAGGGAATCATCGTGAACACGTTTCACGTTATTGACAGACTTCAGTTCATACTCCTCAGCCAGATGCTTGCCCCCCTTCACAGACCTCCCCACAGACTTATCATCATCATCTGATTGTTGTTGTTCCTCTTCATGTTCTTCCTGTTCTACTTCTAGTTCTTGTTCTTGGGGTGATTGGGCTGCACCATCATGGAAACTCTTCACCTTGTTGATAGCCATCTCTCCATACTTCTCAGTCAGATGCTTGGCCTTCTTCACAGACTTCCCTATAAACCTCCTCACTGTTGTTGTTTTCTGTTTGGGTTTCCCTCCATCTGTGTCTGTCAGTGGAGATTCTACCCTGTGATCATAATCATGACCTGATTGTTGTTGTTCTCCATCTTCTTGATCTTCTTGATCCTGATATTGTTCTGGTTCTTCTTGGGTTGATTGGGTTGCGTCATTGCGGAAACTCTTCACCTTGTTGATGGCCTTCTCTCCATACTTCTCAGTCAGATGCTTGGCTTTCTTCACAGACTTTTCTATGAACTTCCTCACCGTTGTTTTCTGTTTGAGTTTCCCTCCATCTGTGTCTGTCAGTGGATCCACCACCTTGTGATCATCATCATCATCATCATCATCATCATCATCATCATCATCATCATCATCATCATCATCATCGCCACCATCATCATCATCATCATCATCATCCTCCTCTTCATCATCATCATCATCATCATCTGTATGTTTTTGGTCACGGAAACCCTTCACCTTGTTGATGGCCTTCTCTCCATACTTCTCGGTCAGATGCTTGGCCTTCTTCACAGACTTTCCTATGAACTTCTTCATCTGGGTTGTTTTCTGTTTCAGTTTTCCTCCGTCCGTGTCTGTAACCGGAGATTCCACCTTGCCATCATCATCCCCTGACTGTTGTTGCTGAGATTTTTGGAGTCGCTGTGATTGGACTACATCACTGCGAACACCCTTCATCATAGTGATGACCTTATCTCCACACTTCTCGGCCAGATGCTTGGCGCCCTTCACAGACTTCACCACGGTCTTCTTCAACTGCTGTTTCAGTTTACTTCCGTCGGTGTCTGTCTGTGACGCCTTATCGTCGTCTGACAGGTGTACGCTATTGGTGCTGTATTCCCTGGTCCTCTTCATGATGTGCAGGGTCAGTGGGTGGATTCCTGAAGGGAGATTCTCCACTGCCTGGATCAGGGGAATCTCCTCTCCGGTGTCCAGATTCTTGATCATCTCATTTGACAGAATCTCTTCGTCTGTCGGCTCTCTGTCGGGGCTGGATGAGCATGGACGAGGTCGGCCTGGGGCGTCAGTCCCACTGGGAAAGGACACTTGCTCCCCATTCTCTCCCTGTGTGGTCACCACCTTCTTGTCTCTGCTGGTGGCACTGGTGAGATCCAGGGAGTGCAGGAGATCCTCTATACTGGTGGGGGGCAGCAGACCGGATGGTTCCGGTGATTCGACACCAGCGTCTCTAGGAGCGGTCTCTTCTTTCCTCCTCATCAGTGGTCCCACTGATGAGACCTTCTGTTATTTTGCGTTCTGGAAATAGTTTTGAATCGACTTTGCTGGAGCTACTGTGTATTTCTATCAATCAGTTCGGCCACATTATCTTTGCCAATGATTAGGCAGGAAGTGGTGGCTGCAATTATGCTGGGTTATGTATGGCCGATATGATGTGTTTCCCACAAGCCCATGTAAGGGAGATCGACTTTCGCAATAATGCGATATAAAACTTGCCCCCTTTCAAGGCCAACAATTGACCTTGAAATCTAGCATCATCAGTGACATCATGTGTGTGTGTGTGTGTGTGTGTGTGTGTGTGTGTGTGTGTGTGTGTGTGTGTGTGTGTGTGTGTGTGTGTGTGTGTGTGTGTGTGCACATGCATGCATGCGTGCGTGCGTGTGTGTGTGTTTTGTGTGTGCGTGCTGGTGTGTGTGTTTTGGTTGTGGGTATGAAAGCGGGTCAAAGGAGAAGGGACAAAGTCTTGACAAATTACATAATAAGAATAATTATTTAACAAAACCGTATAAAATGAACACAATATAATCAACTCAGAAACAGCATTTTCTATTTTGCCTTTAGTGAATGTGTTCTGCTGCTTTCACACTGGCAGACATAAAGATTCAAAGATACACATAGTATTATTAACATTGTATCTTTATAGCTTTGTAGCTGCTGTCACTTTGGTAGCTACAGTGGGGGTCGTGGCTCGCAGGGGCCCTTCGGGGGAAATTGGGCCGTGCGGTACTGGGTTTGAGGCCCTGAAAAGGGCTCCTGGGGCCCTTCATTGTCACAAAGATGATAAACACACACAAATGTTTTTGCGCGCACGCACGCTATAGGGGCCCCAAACCAATTTTTGGCCCAGGGGCCCTTGTGGGGGTTAATCCGTCGGATGTATCTTTGTAACTTCATGCTGCTGGCTTCCATCGAAAAAGAATGGTAAAGCCTGTATCTTTGTAGCTTTCAGCGTGAACGAAGCATTACCGGTTGTCACCCTAATTAGCCGCCATGGAAAGATTGAGTGATACGTAACGTACAGCACACAGACAGTGTTCATCAATGATTCAGCCAAGGATCATCACGGGCCCTGAGCCAGGAAGAACTCTGATTTATTCATAGATTACAAGCAGAGATAACCAAACAAGAGTCGTCTATACGGGGCCGGGGATGGGAAGCCGCGGGCAGGGGAGGGCGATCTTTGTCAATGTGCTAGTGACTCCTACGGGCTGGGGTCGAGTGGTGCCTGTCAGTGGGGAATGTTTAGGGCAGGGGCCATTTAAAAAAGATGAAAAAGTTTGGCAAACTCTAGTGTCCCAGTCCCCAGAGAACATGCAGGCTATTATTGGAAGAACTGTATGGGCCCATTCCCCACAAACTGCATAGTAGGCCTACACTACAGTATGTTTGGTTTCTGTTTTGTGTAAACAAAAAATAATAATAGCAGTTGTCCCCAAAACAACAGGGTTGGGGAAATGTTGGGAATTGATTACAGCCACCTGTGCGTCTCAACAAATAATTGGTCTATAGGCTACTGTATACAAGGTAAGGTAATTAAGGTAAGGTACATGTATAAAGCACCTTTCAAAACGCATAGGCCTCACATTAAAATAGTAACAATAAAAATACGTTACAAACATGGCAGCAAAAACAATAGCCTACAGTACATAGAAATAACAAATGCATAGAAATAAACAACATTACAAACCAAAATGCAGAAGATGAGGTTTTAGCAGCTTTTTAAAGGCATCGACTGACTGCATTTCTTATGGACAGAAGCCATTCCAGTCTCTACTAAGTATTGTTGATCTGTTCCCCAGGGAACCGGGAACTTAAGTAAGCTATTTTTATTTTATTTATATAATTCTATGTTGTTTTATTTTATTTGAATATAATCATTTGATTTATTTTAAGAAAGTAGGCCTGTACTTTAACTCAAGTCCAATTCTTACTGTGCAAATTTCAATTAGTAGTCGGCAGCTAGTAGACTCATGTAGTTGATTAATATTTTGACCAGGAGCTCTGCTATACTTTGAGGTTGACTACACTAGTGCATGCGGCACTGTGTCCACCACTGGTCATCATCATTTCTCTGTCCTGGAAAAAGACAAGTCAACTTTGAGACATGATCATACATGATGTATCCTTGAAGCTGTTGTTAATACTCCATTCGTCCACCAGGTGGCAGCGACAAGACGCTGCTCAAACAAGATCAAGACAGGAAAGAAGAAGAACATGGCAGATCTACAAGCCCACAAGGCGTCGCATCCGCGACGCGTTGTGGGCTTGCAGATCTGCCATGTGTTCGCCGCGCGACACTGTCGTGCGACGAAAAACAAAAAGGGCAGCATGTGTTTTTTGGACTGTCAACAATCCGCTGTGAGCAGATATAAACGAAGGCTCTCACTCACTCTAGTTCCATGACAGAGACATCTATTAAGTGCTGACATCAGGTCACTGTAGAACCTCCATATATGGATATGGACGACGACTGGCATCATCATCGTGACGATAAGCATTCAGCCGACCCTAAATAAAGGGTGGTTATATTGTTGCCCTTGAGGATATAGGGTCCTAAACCCAGGGAACCATGTCCTTAGAGTAGTATTTACTTGTTCATAGAGCGTTTGTTGTGATGATGAGAGGTCACGTGATCAGACGTTTTTTGCAGAACATCTGTGTATTGAAGCCAGTTCAGAGGTCACTGTGCAGGACTGCAGCTCCATATGCAGCTGTCACTCAGAGTGCTGGGAGGTAATATAAAATATTACAATATTTAATATAAATATGCTTATATGCAGGACTGTTCAGCATGCAGATGTCACACTGCTGGAAGCTATACTAAAGTACATACTTTTTCTTTACTTCACTTATTTCCATTTTTCTACAATTCATACTTCTTCCTATAAGACTATACTGGGCATGGGAGAGGCTAGCGCCCCTCAAAAAACGTAATAGATTGGACATTATGAGAAAATCACACCCGTGTGAAGTGAGGGGCGCACTTCATATATCATCATACATCATCACATTTTGTTTGCGTCCTCACTTTTGTCTTCAATGTTTGTGTTTCCACACTTTTGTCTTCAATGTTTGTGTTTACGCAGACCCTCAAAGCTGGACATAGGAGTGGCTAGTGCCCCTCAAAGGCCTATAGTATTAAAGGTTGTTAAGCGTATTGTATTGTTGTCTTTTTTTGTTTTTTTTTGGGGGGGGGGGGGGGTGTTACAATATACAATAAGTGTGTTAAGTAATATCTTAATAATCTTTTTACTTGTACCATGTTCCCACTACCAGACTGCAGAGTGTGCGGCTCCCCACGGCCTGCAGGCATGTGACATTCTCTGGCTGCAAGCTGAGTACTGGTAGAGGGTGGAGGGGTGGTGAGGATGAGGGAGAGGAGGAGGAGGATGAAGATCTGGAGGACATGGAGGACAGTGAGGTGGACGAGCTCTTCCTCCGGCAGATCCCTCTGGGTGACGGTCAGCACCGCGTCTTCATAGTCCAGCCTGACGTCAAGTGGGGCGTCGGGAAGCAGCACCTGACCACAGGTGAGCAGCGATGTAGCGATGCCATTTATTTCCTTCCCAATTATTAGCGACTTTAAGCAACGACGGATACACGCAGTCGGCTACGGCAACCGGAAATGGATCAGTGCTCGATACATAAACCTGCTCTCCGTCGCAGCCCTTTCTACTACGGCAGAACCTACACTTACACGTAGTGTCTATACAACGCCATGTCATCACCATGTTTATTGAAATGATAGCTGTCATACATTTACACCGATTGCTCCATCACCTCTCTTATGCTGTGTAATGTGTTGGCATGCCCTGCATGAAGAAATAACACTAATACCTTATATGTCATATTAACCATGTTTATTAAAACGGTTTTAGAATAACACAGATTGCTCCAGCACCTTCCTCTTTCCACTGCTGATCATGACCAGCGCATGTAAGAATTAAGCAATATCGGCAAGTTGGCTGACCTGCGACGGGGTGTTTAAAAAATAATAATAATGTGTTTATGTTTGCCACATGCTGCATGGACGCGTCACTCGGATGTGTTTGCATTTCAAATCTGCTGCAGATTCAATCAAACCAAAGGATTATATAAACACTTCAGCGTCAGAAGTTCAAAGGAATGCATTGACGTGACAATGACAGCCATGTTATGACACCAGCTTGATGAATACACAATTTTCTTTGTCTGATCTCTTGTTTGTCGATATGCACACACACGCGCACACACACACACACACACACACACACACACACACACACACACACACACACACACACACACACACACACACACACACACTATCATTTTAATGAGGTGAGACAGGCCAGTTGGAGACGTACTGTGTTCTTTTGACATTTTTGCAGCAAAAGAAAAAATCACATTGTGTTCGCTTGTGTTTTTCAGCGGAGCTGATGGTGGCGGAGGCAGAGGGTCTGGTGAACACCCTGGAGAACTGGAGTGTTGTGGACAAGATCATCCTCTCCACCAAGACACCAGAGAGGAAGAGGATCTTTGGAAAGGGCAACTTCCAGACACTCACAGGTCTCTCTATACTCCCTCTCTCCATCGTCTCTCTTGTCGGTGGTTTTCAACCCTTTTCATATCGGTCCATTATTTATTCAGCATTTGAGCCATGGTCCACCATTTGATGACATTTAGCCTCGCAGACCCAAAGACTTCGAATATTTTGTTGACGTTGGATTAGATTTTGTCCACAAGTCCATGCTGTATTGATGTTGGTACCATAAGAGAGATAACGGGCAAACGTTGATCAAAATAACAATTCTTCTACATTCTCTAATTGTGTAGACTTCTTGTAAATTAAGTAATGCAGATGTTTAACAATAATGTAACTCTTGAGAGTGTAAAGTACATGCACACACTTCTTTACACTCGAGAGTTAAAGATCTATAATCTATAAACACCTGGAACGCCCTCAAGGACCGGTGGTCCCTTGAGGTTTATATAGTGTAAGTTTGACAGGGCCAGTCTGGGAATAAAAGTCATTCTGAGAGAAAAATAATCACACCCGTGTGAAGTGAGGGGCGCTCTTATCATGTACATCATCATACATCATCTCATTCCGGCCAATCAGAATTTGTGTCCTCGGCACCTTTGTCTTCAATGTTGACGTAAAATTGTCCATTCATTGTCAATGTTAGTGTAGGACAAAGTCTGTACACATACACACACACACACACACACACACACACACACACACACACACACTAAAAGCTAGACATAGGAGGTGCTAGCGCCCTTCAAAACATTATCCACTAATGCCCTAATTCAAAAATACATAAAATAGCTGATCTACATGCATTCAGTATTGCGGGTTAGGTTTGTGATGTGTTATGTGAGCTTGTAGATCTTCTATTTAGTTGTTTTTTTTTCTTCTTTTTTTTCTGTCTTCCAGAGAAAATCAGACAAACCGCCGGGATCACGGCTGTGTTCGTCAACGTGGAGCGCCTGTCGCCCTCGACAGAGGTGAGCTTACTGGCTTAAATGAACAATTCACCCAAAACTTGTGGGTGGCCTTATTTTCTGTCAACTACAAGTACACGCTTCATGGAGATTTTTATTGTTTTTGTCGCATGCCTGAGCCAATCATTTGATGACCGGCGGAGTCTCCGGTATTAGACTCAAAGGGTCTACATTGAGTGACTCCTGGAACATGCTGGAACATCTGGAAATTGGGAATAAGTTCAACATTCAGGATGTCTTCAGAGCTGTTGGGAGAATGCAACAGGAACTTGTGCCCATAGAGGGAAAATAATGTTCTGCAAATAACCAGTCAGAGTGAAAATTGGCCTGGCCTTTATCATCCTATCATGTTAACTAAGTAAGGAAGAACTGTGTACTTGAATCTGTGTGTGCGTGTGCGTGTGCGTGTGCGTGCGTGCTTGTGTGTGTGTGTGTGTGTGTGTGTGTGTGCAGAAGGACTTTGAGGAGGCGTGGGGTGTGAAGGTGTTTGACAGGTACTCTGTGGTTCTGCACATATTCCGCTGCAACGCCCGGACCAAGGAGGCCAAGTTACAGATCTCTCTGGCCGAGATCCCCCTGCTCAGGTAACCTTTTTTTCAAAAATAGCAGATCTACAACAACATGTCACTGACGTACTGTTAGCATAGCAATGTTACAATGTCCTTTTTGTCCAAATCACACATTAGGACAAACATCGTCAGTCGTGAGATTTTGTTTTGCTTTAATCCATTCGTAAGCTTGAAGAAGCCTCGCTACTCGTAGTTTAGGCCAGAAACCTTGTATCTCCATCTGTCATATGTTTGAAGTTCAGGGACGTATAGCTGACCATTTGGTTGCCCTACTCGTAGGATATTTGTGCTGCCCCCCCCCCCCCCCCCCCCGCCCCTCCCGACGAGAGCGCTGTGTTGCCTCATTCAGATCGGCTATTTTCGCCGTTTGTGAGGACAAACACACGGTCGCTCGTTATTACACAGGCAGAGCCGCGGAGAAAATTGTTATTATGAGGGTCGGCGTGTTGCCCTAATGCGTATTGCACGTATACGTAGCGACGGCAATTAACGTGTGTTTTCTGGTATAGATCGCGACTCAGAAACGAACTTGCCGACTTGGACCAGCAGGGGGGAGGCACGAGGTACATCGGAGGCTCAGGTAATTCTCTGCAGTTAACATGGATTAAAGGTATATTCAGTGATTTCACTCAAAAAACCTTAGGTTTCGTTTTTGGCTGTGGGACCCAGCCTTTCGTCCAATCAGGATAGAGAGTCAAAAACGAAACCTAAGGTTTTTTGACCCCCAGGGGACAGGGAGGAACTCCTTATATGGCCAGCACACTCTATAGTAGGGAGGATTATCACAACAAAACAAAAAAATAAGTGATATTTGAATTAAGTGAAATCACTGAATATACCTTTAACCCATTCTGAACGGGAACCCCTTTAACTAAGCATTATGTTATACTTTAGCTATTGAAAAATAGCAGATCTACAAGCTCATAGCGCGCCACCGAGTGGTGCGCTACGAGCTTGTAGGTCTGCTATTTTTGAAAAATCGTAAAAATGAGGCACAAATCTTTGAATATATGTTCTTTCAGAGCGAACCTTTTATTTTTTTTCGACGTCAGGCCTAAATGGGTTAAAGTTCTCAGTCGCCACAACTTATTGGACGTGTAGATCGGTGGTTTTCTTATTTTCTTAATTGAAAACATTTTTTTCCCCCAGGCGAGACGCTGATGGAGGTGCAGCAGCGACTGCTGAAGGAGCGCGAGCTGAAGATCCGCACTGCGCTGGAGCGTCTGCGCAGGAAGAGACGTCTGCTGCGCTCGCAGCGCAGACACAAAGAGTTCCCCGTGGTGTCCGTCATGGGCTACACCAACTGTGGTGAGCAGGGGGGGTGCACGGGAAAAAGTACTCCGTTATCGGCTATACTTTCACCGTTTGGTAACTTTAATTTGTCCTAATGTTGGTGCTAAATATAACACATAATAACCCATTCTGGGCAGGAACCACCTTTTGGTGTTTTAACCCTTCTGGACGGGAACCCCTTTTTGGGGTTCTGTACAGTATGTACACTAGTATTCAAATATAGCTATATAAATATTTGAAGTTTTTCAGAAAACTTAGGTCAGTCCAAAATTGCTAGACCCGACGAGGAAGTGCTTCAGCTCTGGGCAGATCCATATGGGCACGCACGCAACTACGACGAGGCATGCACGGGCGCTCGTTATTTAACAGCAGAGCCGCAGAGAAGATTATAATTATGAGGATCAGCTTGGCGCATTTTGTCGTCGTCTTCCCCCCCCCCCCTCGGCGTGTTGCACATACTGCCTGGCGACGGTACTGCATATTTCAAATGTCCTTTGAGCCCTGACTTGTACTCCTATACGGTTGTGCGTTGCAGGGAAGACGACGCTGATCAAAGCGCTGACGGGCGACGGGGCCCTCCAGCCAAAGGACCAGCTGTTTGCCACGCTGGACGTGACGGTGCACGCGGGCACGCTGCCCGGCCACATGGCGGTGCTCTACGCCGACACCATCGGCTTCCTCTCCCAGCTGCCCCACGCTCTCATCGAGTCCTTCTCCGCCACCCTGGACGACGTCAAGCATTCCGTGGGTGGCTTTAAAAAAAATATATATATATATATATATAGTTTTTTAACACAATTAGAAGACCTGAGGCCTTCTAAATACTAGAGAAAAAATAGAGTCTGCAACACTGGTATGAAAAACTCAGCTCTACTGGTTTATTTGATTCAACGTTTCGATCCCTTAGGATCTTCTTCAGGAATAGTGTGACAGGGAATGGGCGTGTACCTATATACAGGAAGGGGTACAACTGATTGGCTCTAACGATGGGTGGTGACTCATGCCACCTAAGCCCAAACCAATTAGCCAGTTTCCAATGTCACAATAATAATAATAAACATGACAGGTTTAAATATACACAAATACAAAAATACAACAGGTACAGAATGTGTACACAATATGCAATATTTAAGCACAATAATACACATTGATTTCAAGATAGGACACAAACAGATTGTCATGGATAACAAAAATCTAATTTGAAATTCCAGATGACTAATTTATTAATTGTTTGGTGTTGAAAATAAAAAAGGAGGATAAAGTCCCAAAGCTCCTAGTGAGGAAGCTGAGACCATTACTTTAATTATCACCAATTGTGTCCGATGCTGAGAACAAATGAGGATGAGGACTAGTAGTTCTTCAGGAGGGGCACTCCATCAGAGTACATCATCCGACAACCTACAGATAAGGAAGAGAACATGTGAGATACAAATAGTACAACAGGTGAGTGCCTAAACATAATAAAGTGTGGGGCATGCACACTGTACTACTGCAAGAGTTAAAGTCATGTTAAAAACCTTCAAGTAAAAAGGGGATAAATTCACCACAAATGTACTCAAAGGTATACTGGATTGAGAGACTCATAATAAATGTACAATTATAGGAATGGTCTGATGTCGAAAGACTCATTCAAGCCCTTATTAACAGTATTGAGGGTTGACATCCAAAAAGTTTCACGCTGAAGGAGTAGAACATCAATGTCTCCACCCCTAGGTGGCAGTTGGACCCTTTCAATACCAATATACCTCAAGGAGGAAATACAATGTTGGGCTTGGTGGAAATGTAGGGCTACAGGATTTTTGAATTCCCTGTCACACTATTCCTGAAGAAGATCCTAAGGGATCGAAACGTTGAATCAAGTAAACCAGTGGAGTTTTTCATACCAGTGTTGCAGACTCTATTTTTTCTCTTGTACTGCCTTTTTTTTTTTTTTTTTTGCGGCTTACGCCTTTTATTGATTTTTTAAGGGACAGACAGTAGGCTGACAGGAAACGGGAGAGAGATGGGGGGATGACATGCAGTAAAGGCCGTGTCGGGCTCGGGAGTCGAACCCGCGGCACACTGCGACTGGATTACCAGTCCGGTGCCCAGACCGTTACGCCACGGCCTGGGCTCTTGTACTGCCTTTTGTCTAGCACCTGGGCTAGAGTGGAGGTGCATGCTCTATTTCCTTTGTTAGTTTGCTTCTAAATACTAACCATTTTTCTGAAAAACATCAAACATCTCAAACTTTTTCAAAAACGTATTCATTATTTGGCTGGCCGACCCCCTACTGTCAAATTTTTTTGTTCCATGGACCCCAAGGAGCAAAGATTTTAGTTAAAGATTACGCTTAAAACTTTTCAAAAAATTGCAGATCTACAAGCTCATAGCGCGGCATGAAGTGAATCCCGAATGACCACCAGAGGCGGTGCTTGAAGCACGGAATATCCCTTCGCGCATGAGCACTTCCAAGGGATATTCCGTGCAGCCTCTGGTGGTCAGCAGGGATGAAATTGTACGTATGTACGAAAGTTTCGTATGTAACTATGGTTCTTTGAATCCTGAAATTTTGTTCATATTTAACCTCACATTCAGTTATTTTATGTATATTGTCCCCAAATTGTTTTTGCAGATTAATCCGACTTCATCGATTCGCAATCGATGCTTGTCCATCTACGTGTGACACCTGTTATAATTTAGATGTATTGCAACGCGACCATTCATTTATTAACCACTTTCAACGTGACATTCCTGTTTTGGGAATGTCATTCATTATAGGCAAACACTTTTAAACATTTTCCTCTTTTTCCCACTGAACAAATAGTGAAAATAGTTAATCTACAAGCTCAAGCGATGCATTGAGAGCTTGTAGATCCACTATTTTTCCTATTTTAGAAAAGGAGCTATGTTAACCTGTATTTCTTTCCGAAATTACGCCTCTGTCTCTGCTCAAAACATGCGTCTCTCCTTGCTTCTTATTCCAGGACCTCATCATTCACGTGCGGGACATCAGCCACCCGGAGACGGCCAACCAGAAGGCCGACGTTCTGAACGTCCTGAAGAGACTGCAGGTCCCTGAGAGGCTGATGAGCTCCATGGTCGAGGTCCACAACAAAGTGGACCTGATTGAAGGGTGAGGCTGTTGTGTGTCCGTCTGCCAATGTGTTTCTTTCTGTGTTGAAGGGTGAGGCTGTGTGTGTCCGTCTGCCAATGTGTTTCTTTCTGTGTTGAAGGGTGAGGCTGTGTGTGTCCGTCTGCCAATGTGTTTCTTTCTGTGTTGAAGGGTGAGGCTGTGTGTGTCTGTCCGCCAATGTGTTTCTTTCTGGGTTGAATGTGGTCAGGCGTTCGCCTACAAAAACTAGAAATGCACTCTGTCGAGGTGCCAACTTGCGCCTTGCACACAAGTAGGCCATACATGGCCGACTTGTGCGCAAGCAGAGCGTGCAAGTACTGCTACTAACTAATGTCTATTGCAACTGCTGTTCTAAATGCTTTGGACCCGTTATTGACCTCATACCAACCTTGAAACGTACCTTAGTTACGTCACTATCAACAGCCAATAGGGGATCACCATTCTTAGCCCGACATACATACTGTACATACCCAGCCGATCACCAAGGGCGCGTTCGAAAATACCGCACCGGAGCACACCCTATTAGTTTGCATTGCACAGTGCGCTCAGTGCGCAATTTCCAAACGCACCCCAAATGTACCTTTAATTACGTCATCAAGAATGGTGGTCCCTTATTGGCCGGTGGACAACACCGACATACGGTGGACAACACTGGAATACATACCCAGCCGATCGCAGTACTTGCGTGCTCTGCTTGGCAAGTAACTAAATCACACTTGTGTGAAGTGAGGGGCTCCCACGTTGGCTGCCACATTCATTGTAGATTTAACTGCTACTATTGTATATACAAACTTATGAGACATGAATGCAGTGTGTAATTGTATGTAAAAGAAATCATACAAAATCATATATCACATTCCGTGCTCAGCCAATCAAATCATCACATTCCGTGGTACAAACACACACACAAAGCTGTGCATAGGAGGGGCTAGCGAATTTGGGGGATTTGGGAACTGAGGACGCTGGCGTCGACTGTTTGCCGCTTCACCTCCCAATGTATGAATGAATTATTATGAATTATTATATATTATTATATATAAATAATATTGTGTTGTTCCTGTTAGCTACCAGCCTACAGAAGCCAGTGTTCTGCCCATATCCGCCTTGAAAGAGCAGGGCCTCGATGAACTGAAGAGAACCATCGAGGAGGAAATAGTCAAAGCCACTGGAAAACAAGTTCTGGAGCTGAAAGTTGACCTCAGCACACCCCAGTTAAGGTGAGCCCTGTGTAGATGTCATCGTCAAATGACCCCGATGCTATCAGATAGATTTATCCTTACCACTATTACCACTGCCAATGTGTTTCTGTCTGGGTTGAAGGGTGAGGCTGTGTGTGTCCGTCTGCCAATGTGTTTCTTTCTGGGTTGAATGTGGTCAGGCGTTCGCCTACAAAAACTAGAAATGCACTCTGTCGAGGTGCCAACTTGCGCCTTGCACACAAGTAGGCCATACATGGCCGACTTGTGCGCAAGCAGAGCATGCAAGTACTGCTACTAACTAATGTCTATTGCAACTGCTGTTCTAAATGCTTTGGACCCGTTATTGACCTCATACCAACCTTGAAACGTACCTTAGTTACGTCACTATCAACAGCCAATAGGGGATCACCATTCTTAGCCCGACATACATACTATAATAATAATAATAATACATTTTATTTATAAGGCGCCTTTCAGGGCACTCAAGGTCGCCGTACAGATTAAAAGCAGTACAAGAACACAGTTAAAAGCAGAGACATTTTTTTTAACTAGGGCACAGCTTGCAGCAGAACGTCACACAGAGTCATAGGCCTGCCTAAACAGGTGGGTTTTGAGGTGAGTTTGAAATATGGTGATAGAGTCCATGTTTCTGATGTCAGGGGGGAGGGAGTTCCAGAGGTGAGGGGCAGAGTGGCTGAAGGCTCTTGAGCCCATGGTGGAGAGACGGGCTGGGAGGACTTTCAGGGTGAGGGAGGAGGCAGACCTGAGAGACCGGGTGGGGATATTGACGTGGACAAGGTCAGACAGGTATGGGGGGGCGAGGTTATGGATGGCCTTGAATGTGTGGAGGAGGATCTTGTAGTCGATACGGTATTTGATGGGGAGCCAGTGGAGTTGGTGTAAGACAGGGGTGATGTGACTGATGACAGGGGTTCTGGTGACAATACGGGCAGCAGCGTTCTGGACTAGTTGGAGTTATGGAGGAGTTTGTGGGGGAGACCAAAGAGAAGGGAATTACAGTAGTCCAGGCGGGAAGTGACAAGAGAGTGAACCAGGATAGCGGCACTGTGGGGAGTTAGGGACGGGCGGAGGCGGTTGATGTTTCTGAGGTGGAAGTAGGCGGATCGGATGGTGGTGTTGATGTGGGTGTGGAATGATAGGGTACTGTCGAGGACGACACCCAGACTCTTTACCTGAGGGGAGGGGGAAACCGAGGAGTTGTCAATGGTGAGAGTGAAACTGGGTTGCTTGGTGAGTGTGGATTTGGAACCAATGAGGACTACCTCGGTTTTATCACTGTTGAGTTTGAGGAAATTGGAGGTGAACCAGGACTTGATTTCCTGCAAACAGGTACAGAGGGAGGAGGGTGGGAAGGTGGAAGAGGGTTTGGAGGAGACATAGAGCTGGGTGTCGTCCGCGTAACAGTGGATGTTGTATTTGCGGAAAATCTGTCCAAGGGGGAGGTGATAAACGATAAATAGGATAGGGCCAAGTACAGAGCCCTGGGGGACACCGGAGGAGATGGGGGAGGGATGGGAAGTGAATGATTTGAGCTGAATGAACTGAGTACGGCCAGAGAGGTATGAGTGAAACAAGTCTAGGGGTGTGTTGGATATACCAATTGATGCTAGTCGCTCGAGGAGGGTGGAGTGTGAAATGGTGTCAAAAGCTGCGCTCAGATCCAGGAGGATGAGGATGGATACTAGTCCAGAGTCAGCAGCAATCAGGAGGTCATTGGTGATTTTGAGGAGGGCTGTTTCTGTGCTGTGACGGGGGCGAAAACCAGACTGGAACTGTTCATAGAGGTTATTGTTGGTGAGGTGAGCTTGGATCTGTGAAGCAACTGTTTTTTCCAGAATTTTTGCAAGGAATGGCAGGTTGGAGATGGGGCGTAGGTTATTGAAGATGTTGGGGTTTGAAGTTCACTCACAACAAAAGGTGTGTGTGTGTGTGTGTGTGTGTGTGTGTGTGTGTGTGTGTGTGTGTGTGTGTGTGTGTGTGTGTGTGTGTGTGTGTGTGTGTGTGTGTGTGTGTGTGTGTGTGTGTGTGTGTGTGTGTGTGTGTGTGTGTGTGTGTGTGCGTGTGTACGTGTATGTGTACGTGTACGTGTGTATGCGTGTGTGCGTGCGCGCATGTGTTCCCATTGTTTGCCAGTTGCAACACACCACAGAAACACTGTCTTGCATCTTGAAGGGCTGCTATGCATACAAACTTACAAAGGGATGCACATAGCACCTCATGATAGAATAGTGGAACTCATAGTGAAGGTAAAATTAAATAAATGTTCTCTGCTAAAATTGAGGGTGTTACTAGAGTACTGAGTACTTATACCCATACTACCGAGTGATATGCGACACATGCCATGATTTTGTGAATATGACCTGTAACTGCACCTTTAATTAATATTTGTGTCCTCATACAGTATGCTCTCTTTTATGGACATAACATGTTGTTAAACATGTGTGTGTGTGTGTGCGTTTGTCTGCGTGTGTCTGCGTGTGTGCGTGTACAGTTGGCTGTATAAGGAGGCTACGGTGCAGGAGGTGGATATCCTTGAAGATGAAGAAGGCTGGGCCATGGTCACGGTGCTCATCGGTGTGGCCGCCTCTGGACGCTACAGGAAACTGTTCCCTCACAAATAACAATGGACACACACATCATGGCTACAGTAATGTAACCTGTATGGCACGGTGTATACATTGAAGTTAGCACTGGACCCTGTGCTAGACTGTCTTGCTAATAAAGTGTCACTGTCTCATTTTTGACTATGTTTTCTTTTAATATTACCTTAGTAACTAAGATGAAATGCATTAAATAATGTATTAAATAATGTGAACTAAGGCTTAGTTAATATTTAATAAAGCATGCATTTCATCCTCTATAATATATGTTGCCCAGCAATGGAAGAGTATATAGAAAAGTGGAAAGGTTTGTCTTTTTTAAATATTTAACCGGAGAAAAGGATATACCAGTACATGTCAATACTGATTCTTGTAGATCTGCTATATTCGACAAGAACCTTTGTCCTTATCTCCTCCCGCCCAACACTCCCTGCTGACAGATGCTGAATCAAGATCAGGACCCTTAAAGTTGGTTCATAACTGGAACCAAAGAATGGCCGCACGAATATTCATGTGGAAGCACCAAGAGTCTAGAACGGAACCAGTTCGAGAACTTACGTTATTTTGTTGGAAAATGGGCCACAGATCAGTAAAGCTATTGGAAAATTAACCAAACAGGAAATGGGCATATGCATGATATGCCACTGCAACGAAGGCTCTCAATCCCTCTCACGACAGTTCCATATATGGAGACGAGACGACAGACATATAGTGCATCAGGTCAGTGTAGAATATATGCCATATATGGACTGGCATTGTCATCGTGACAAGCTTACAGTCAAACCTTAGAGTAGACTAGTTATTACCACAGAGGAGTGGCAAGCATTATTTTACTACCCTCCTCGTAAGAGACTCCATCACCTTATGTACGGTGCGAGACAGGATATTTGGCCTTACAACTCAGATATCGTGTCCGAGGATTTAGACATCTCGGTTAAGTTCTTACCGGACACCAGTTCTATACATGCGCAGAGCCTTTCTCAGACCTAAGTTGTTGTATGCATAGAGTTATATACACAGTAGGTCCCCCCAACCCAGAACCCACTGGGTTGGTTGTGGTTGTAGTCAGGTTGCAGTGGGCCCACCCACCCAGAGGGGGCAGCAAACACAATATCAGACACAAGTGGCATTTAACAATAACGACGAAGAGGAATAAAGGACCAGGAAGTGTAAAAACCATGAATGTCAAAGGCAAACTAACGCATGCTATCTGTGTATTTTGTTAGGCGTTACAGTAACAATGTCGGCGTACAACCGTTTATTTCGGACAGCGTTGCAAACAACCAACACAGCAACGGGGTTTTGTATGAGCAGAGTATGCAGAATTCAGGCATGTGGATACGCGAAGAAAGTTGGTAAGGACATTGTTTTATGGATGTTCTCTTGGCTCTCGTTGTTTGAAACTGGTGAAAAACTAGCCCTACAAGCAGAACCCAATGGTACTGAAGGGTTCGGATTGGGCTGACCCAGGGGGTTCCGAGAGGGGCTAGTGAAAAACATGCTCGAAATGGCTTACTCAAACTATTGCCACAAACAAGAATAGACAACATGTATTGTGTGCATTTTATCCACCATGATCATTCATTAATGTCCGAATCTCTTTTGGAATTTGGATTGGTGGCCAATATCATTATTGACGAAATCCTTGTTGAGCACCCTTGGAGCAAGACTATATAATTACAGTATATATCATGATTCATGAATGTATTTGATCGAGTGATGATGCAAATGTCGCAATTGATTAAATGCATCTATGATGATGGGGGGGGGGGGGGGGTGCAATGCATAACCCACCATTTGCTTTCCATATACACTGGCTGATATCGGGGTTTTTTTCTCTCCCCCTCTCTGCAGTGATCAAAAAGAAAGGCAACATGGTCAAAGAAGAAGAGACAGGACCAGAGGTGTGTAAAGACCCTGTGAGGCTCACATCTTATGCTTGTGGAGTAAACATATTTAAGACCGGAGAAGACCCTCAGTTGAAGCCCCCGGAGGAATACCCAGAGTGGTAAGAATATGTTCTCTATATCAAATCGTATGCTCTTTCTATGCTATCTATAGAGGTGCAATCAAGGGTCATCAATGTGTCCATACATGGACAAATGTCTATGTCTCCGTGGCAAAGACTTGGTCCTGTCCGTGTGGCACATTTTTGATTTAATTTTTTACATAATATAATGTTTATATTATGATCATAAGAGATAAGACCCAATTAATGAATGTCAAGAATATGTATGACACTGATTTACTAGGAGCCTATGGCATATTAGGAGTCCACTAGCCCCTTTTGGGACCCTCGGTTACCTTTTCTGAATTTTGGACGGCGGTACCCTAGGGTCCCTCGTAGGTTTTTCCACTCTCCATAGGATGCAGCTTTACCTACTGTCTGTTCACGGAGACCTGCACGGTCGCTTGATTGTTGGTGAGATGTTTCAAAGATGCATAAAACAGCTTTAGGAGACCACGGAATCGTGTGCGAAACGGCGCTAATCGGCGTTGCCGTTTAAGTATTTTTAATCTTTTTTTTAAAGTTTTGCATGTTCACATCATGTATACTTTACTTTCAAATATTTACAATTTTACATTGAGGTGCCCAGATGTCCAAGGTGCCCACTTGACCTCTATCCCTAACCCATTCTGGGTCGGGAACCCCTTTTGGTGTTTTAAGCATTATTTTATATTGAAAAATAGCAGATCTACAAGCTCATAGCACGCGCTACAAGCTTGTAGTGTGGCTCTTGTGTCTCAAAATGTAATAAACATCATAATTCATATTGTTATGCAATGCTGTTTTTCAAATAAACTTTAACTTTAACTAAGGATAAGTCTGGTATTTTTGAAAAATCGTGAACATATGGCACAAATCTTTGAATGTATATTCTTTCAGAGTGAGCGTTTTTAACTAAAATCTTTGTTTCTGGGGGGTCCCTGGAACAACATATTTTCAAAGTGGGGTTGGCGGCCAAATACACATAATTCTGGGGGTCCTTGACATGAAATATTGAACACCACAGCTGACATAGAAATATGAGTATTTCAGAAAACTGTCAGGATTTAGGACTTTTTTGTTTTAATTTCGACGTCAGGCCTAAATGGGCTAAATACACCTCCCGTTGATTAGTTTTACTGTACGTTATCTGACTTCCCCTTCTATTGTCTTCCTCCCCAGGCTTTTCCAAATACACTTGGGACCTCCTAAGAAACTGCACGAGCTGGAGCCAGACACAAGGGAATACTGGAAAGTTCTGAGGAAGGAGAACATGTGGCGCTGGAACAAGCTGCATAAAGGAAAGAAGTTCTAGATATGGGCCTTAATTCACTGGACCAGAAGATGAACGCCTCAGTGACTGACTTCACAGACTGAATTATTACCCAACTTGGTGTAAATTGTGAACCACTGTCAACTTTCAGATTTACGGACTCTCAGACCACCTTGCCGTTAAGTACAGTGGATCAATTTAACCCATTTTGGTGTTAGCATTATGATATGCTTTAGCTATTGAAAAATAGCAGATTGTGGGTCTGCTATTTTTGAAAAATCGACTGACATAGAAACATAGCTTTCTCAGAATACTGTCAGGATGTAGAAGACATTTTTAGAATCTGATCTCAGGTCAAAATGGATTAAAGCAGTGGTTTTCAACTAGTGGTCCAGGGACCACCAGTGGTCCTTGGAGGTGGTTCCAGGTGGTCCTCAGCTAAATGATGGGTAACCGTATCGATCGGTTAACCGGTTAGTTGATAATTTTGTTTTTGTCTGAGAATCTTTATTTCCCTCAGTGTCTAACATAAAAATCTACAATTTGCTGATAGACAGAAATAATACAAACGGCATATTATTCCTTAAAGGAGCATTCAGTGTTTTGGAAAAACCCCCGGTCTGCCCCGGTAACAAGATGTGCACGGCACTACGGGGGAAGGCCCCTCTCTATCCTGTTTGGATGAAGGCTGGGCCACCTGCCCAAAAACGAAACCTAAGGTATTTCTTTTACCCCCAGGGGTTAACTGGGGGACAGAGAGGAACTCCTTATGGTCAGCGCACACTATAGTAGGGAGGATTATCACAACAAAACAAAAAAAAAGTGATATTTGAATTAAGTGAAATTACTGAATATACCTTTTAATTTATTTTCTTTTTTTTTACCATTTGAGATACAGGGCCAGGCAATGGCATCTTTGTATTGCTTTTGTTCTTGATTATTGTAAATCGCTCTGGATTAAGAGCGTCTGCTAAATGCCTAAATTGTAAATTGTAATTGTATGAGGAATAAAATTAAATGTAAAGTACACTGTCTTGTCTGTCAAATCAAATGCAGACACAAGACTTATTTTTTTAACCGCCCACATGTGTGTGTGCCTCGGCCACGCGTGTGCAGACTGTGCACAGCATTACATTCACAGAAAACCGCCCAATGATAGAACCGCAGAATTCATTGTTAACAGTTTAATTGAAGATTCTCTTAACGGCTTACGATTAATCAATGAACTATTAACATCCCTATTAAAGAGTTTGTAAACCAAATGGATCCTTGTATTTTAACTCTTGAGAGCGTAAAATTAAACCAAATGGACCAATTCAGTTATTGTTAAAAGCAGCAGTTGGTAAACCTTTATTGATCTTTAACTCTTGAGAGTGTAAAATGAAGCCAAATGGAGAGTTAAATTATTGTTACACAATTGGAGAATGTAGAAGAATTGTGATTTTTGATCAAGGTTTGCCTGTTATCACTATGGTAGCACATCAGTACATCATGGAATTGTGGACAAAATCTCATCCAATGATGACAAACATATTCTAAGTTTTGCTTCTGAGAGGCTAAATCTCATCAAATGGTGGACTGTAGCTCAACATTAATGCTTAATAGTAAAATCTGTTCCAATGGACTAATGGAGTTATACGACTTTTAGTTACAAGCTCTAATTGTTGTTATGTTATTGACAGTCTTGTCAAATAAACAAACGATAACATCAGCTAAACTTGCCAAGGCATTGAACCATGTGATATTTAATTGGTGTTATTGCAATGTTTCAACCTTTTTTTTAATTTTTTTAATTGCCTCTAATAAGGCCTGGGTTAATTAAATAACGTGTGTGTGTGTGTGTGTGTGCGTGTGGGTGCGTGCATGCGTGCCACCAATCAAGTTGAGTTGAAGATGCCTTGGGCTTTGCTCTTGTTTTCCCTCACACTTCAGTGGTAATCAGGAGTGGCCACCTGAGATGTGGGGAGGACTGACCACTGCTCTGATTAACAACTTCAGAGCTGAACAGTTTTTACGGTGCCCACATTTTCCAGGTGCCACTGACCTGCAACCTGCCACTGACCGCCAACCTGCCACTGACCGCCAACCTGCCACGATCTCTCTCTAGGTCGTCCTCAGACGAGCCCTCCATCGTTGCTTCCAGTCATCCCGGTTCTCCACACATCTGGCCAGCTCATTGGTGCTTTGCGGTGCTCCTTGGTGCTCCTGCGTCGTTCTTGAGTACATACACATGTTCATTTGGGACGTCGTCGTGACCGGTGCCCGTGTGTTGGTTCCCACAGCACCAGTTTGCTGGCTGGCAGCTCTTGGTGTCTTTGGCAGTGTCCTGCTAGTCTCATTCTCCTGGGTCCTGGCTGCTAGTTTCTGGCTCACCCTTGGCATTCCATCATACAGATTCTTGATGGTAACATGTGTGCTCTTACTGATGTTAAGTACTGCATGCAGCATTCTGGTGTAGCACCCATCTAGAGACTTCTGCAGAGTTGGCTTCAGGGTCCAGCACTCACTGCCGTATAGGAGAACAGACTCTACCGTTGTGTAGAAGAAGCTGAGTTTGTGTCTGACACTGACCACCAACCTGCCACTGACCACCACTGACCACCAACCTGACACTGACTAAGGCGACATGTTGCGAACCGATTTGAAAGTTTATTGCAGATCTCATTGTCTCTCATAACGTACAAAAGTATTGTCATCAAAATGTACTTATTGTACCAAAAGTACTGTATAAGTAGCCTACTCAATATATAGAATATGTACAATATTGGGATTCGAGATGTAGTGGAGTAGAAGTAAAAGCATTGGAAACTAGATAAAGTGCCCATCGGCACAGGTCTCCACCAGGGCAGGTCAGGTTGTGGCCTCCTGGTGGCGCTATAATAGGCCAATGTGAAAAGGGTGCCATTTCTTCTTGCCTTGGATTGCAATTGGATGATTTGAGGCTTTTTGTTCAAAACGGGCCAATCCTGCAAACGTTGAAAGCCAATGTTAGCCAATTAGGATGGAAAATGATATATCGGACAGATCCGTCTTGAACACATGACTATAGAGATAGTGTGTAAGCCAATCAGTGTAGAATCTGAGAAAAAAAGACTTGTCTTGATCACATGACTACAGAGATCATGTTGACCGATTCGCGTGAGATTTGGATGAAATCTGTGCGACTAACATAAGCATTGTGTTTTACAGAAATCGGCCTCATGGTGGCGCTATAACCGGCAGATGTGGAGGGATGCAGGGACAATGTTTTTCCATGGCCTCTAGGGAGTGCGCATACATAAGTTGTATACAGATCGATGCAGTTATAGCTAAAAACAGGAATTGGCCTGTTATAGCACCACCGTGAGGCTGATTTGGGGGGGGGGGAATTGTGGCATGTCGTCCTCGGCCTAGTGGAAATGTGCGTGTATAATTTCACGGAAATTGCACACTGTGTTTGTGATTTGTGATGGGAAATGGTGCCGCTCCATGTTGATCACATGACTATGGAGATAGTGTATACCGAATTGTGTGATGTATGGATAAAATTTGTATGAGTAATCTACAGAAATGTGTTTTGCCTAAATCGGCCTCATGGTGGCGCTATAACAGGCGGTTGAGGAATATTTGGGGCAGAAGTTCATCGTTGGCATCCAGGGAGTGTGTGTGCAAAGTTTGGCATGGATCGGGCCAACGGTGCCGGAGATTAGCTGGTAACGGACGGACGGCCTTTGCCCTGGTGGAGACAATGACAAATGCTCAAGTAAAATACCTCAAAATTGAACTTAAGTACAGTACTTCAGTAAATCTACTTTGTTCCTTTCCATCACTGATACCTATATGTTAAGCCCTGCCTCTGATCAGGGTTTGTGAAAGATTACATGATGTCGTAATCTGGCACAGGGGACGGCACTGCACTGTGTATAAAACCTAACAACTGGACAATGGATGGAGAAGCTGGGGGGGGGGGATTGTTAGACAGAGGATGACAGTCATGAGGGCTTCTTTAGACATACAACTGTTTTCATACTTGATGATGTTCTCTTCCTTCTCTCCTTTGTCTTCATCCTCTTCCTCTTCTTGCGAGTTGCAGGCACCGTTTAATCCTGGCAGAATGTACAAGGCTGGAGATGTGCTTCTGGGTGGTTTGTTTCCATTCCACCTGGCTTCTGTGTTCCCCGAGCTGACGTTCACACAGTCCAAGGAGCAGAAGCCCTCTTGCAGTCGGTGAGTATCACGAATATCCAGCAAGACAACACCAACCTTGTTTTGATGTATAGAAACATGATTAGTTGATGTGTATATTTCTACAGAGATATAGGCTGTCGGGAGGAAACCTTCTCAGAACATGTGTTTGGATGGACCTAGGGTAGTTATTATTTAGTCACAAGCACTTTCACTTAAATATTTTCTTCAAAAATAGCAAAAGAAAAATTGTCACACTGTAGCATGACAAAGTAAGTAATATATTAAACAAAAAAACAGAACGTTTAAAATGGAGATACAAGGTTTCTGCCCGACAGCAATGATATTCAAGGCTACAGTGTAATTGTGTGTGTTAGTTTTTCCATTCCAGCGTTCAGAATGGCACAGATCATGGCTTTTGCCATCACTGAGATCAACAGAGACCCCAGCCTGCTCCCCAATGTGACTCTGGGATACCGTTGCCATGACACCTGTTTAACGCTTGGAGTTGCAGTCCCTGCAGCGTTGTCACTGATCAGTGGGAGAGAGGAGCAGTTTACACTCGATCAGAGCTGTGTTGGGTCTCCTCCAGTACTTGGAATTGTGGGTCCTAGTAGCTCAAAAAGTTCTATTACCCTCTCTAGAATATTAGGTGTATACAGAGTGCCCATGGTAAGTTTCCAATCCCCTTTCACCATAGCCTGTTTTATTTAATTTTGCTTACTTGGCTATTTGCAAATCTATAATATGATCAATATTAAATTTGGTCTTTTTGCCGTTTGAAAGACATAATCGTTACTGTCGAGAAGAAACCTTGTGTCTCCATATTTCAACTTGTAATGCTTTTTTAAAGCCCTATTTCTTCATTATGCTAGTGTTAGACAAAAGTATCAAACACAGCCGATCAACAAGGTCACAGTGTAACATGTTCTGAGCTTGTAGTCTGCAATTTTGTCTTTCTTGTTCTGTCTTTTTTCCCCCTTTGTTTTAAGTGAAAGTGGTAAGTAACTGCCCTTGGTCTGTGTTGTTGGTTCATGGTACAGAGTCAATCACCTCTGTACAATTAGAGCCTGTCCTTAAAGACAAGGCAGGTCTAACAGACCTACAGATGTGCCATTCCAACTCTTCACACTTTACAGATCTTTTCTTGAAGGTTTCTGAAAATGCATGTTTTCCCTGCAGGTTTAATTCACTGACAATCTACTGATCTGTTCTGTTTCTGACAATGTACTGCATTCTACTGAATTGCCAATGGCAGGACATGTAAAGTTCTCAAACAGCACATCCGAATCTCTCTGGCCAGCATCCTCTCCACAGTATTGGAAAGAATCATGTTTGTACATCTGGACATGTTTGTCTTTACTGCAGATAACCAGTTCAGATTAAAAAAGAAACCCGGGCACATGTATTATACAAAGATTTTTGCCCCTCTAAATTAAACCGGAGGCTCCCCTAGGGCAGGGTTACTCAACTTAAGATGGCTAACGCCAGGGCTCCACCGGGCGCGTTGCGTCTCCGTCGCGTGCGTCAAAAAACGAACCGGGGCAATTTTAATGGTGACGGAGACGCGACGCAACGCGGGCAGTGGAGCCACCCTTCATTGATTAAAAAGGGAACATTCTGTGACGGTGACGGAGACGCGACGCTGACGCGCCCGGTGGAGCCCCTCAGCCCTGGTGTAAGGGGCCACTCCAAAAGTCCAAGGACCGCAAACTAAAAATGTCAGTATTATTTTGAAACATTTACAAATGTATTTTGTAACATAATACACAAGTCACGACTAGTCTAAAGATGAAGGAAACACAGAGTAAAAAGCCACATTTCAATCTATGAGGCCCAACCTCAATGAACAATGCATGTATGCTCTATAGTGCTATGTCTACATAAAAATGCTATAAGTCTACATAAAATGATATCTATAGTCTACATAAAAAATGGGGCTAGGGCAAGTGCTACATGCCATGATGGAGTCTGAAAAGGTGGGTTTTCAGACGACGGCGGAAGATTGGGAGTGAGGCTGCAGTTCTGATTGTAATGGGAAGTGCATTCCATAGTTTTGGAGCCAGAAGAGTTTGGGACGTGTGGAGCGTTGTCCCGGTGTTTTTAGTGAAGGTACTTCCAGCTTCCCTGCGTTTGTGTGAAGAGAACATATAATGAACAGATTATCACAGGTGATGAAGTACAGTAAGTGGTTAATACTGAGTTGACATCAGGCCATACAACTCTTTACAATACAATAACTAAAATCTTGTTCAAAACTTGTGAAAATAACTAATATTATATTTTCATTGTTGGCCGCATAAGCAGGGGCCGCGGGTTGAGTAGCACTGCCCTGAGGGTACGAGACGCACTGTTGAATACCTATGATCTAGTACATTACAGAATAGATATTTTGTATTTGTTTTTATTCTGTTTTTCCAGATAAGTTACTATGCTGGTTGTTCCTGTCTGAGCGACCGGACTCAGTTCCCATCCTTCTTCAGAACAATGCCAAGTTTTGTTTTCCAGGTGAACTTCTATAACAATAGATGTGTTGGTATCTAATAGTTCATGTTTCACAAACTGGAATACTCAAACCCATGGGGTGGGCAACTTTGATGTAGGAGAGGGCCACTATATTTCTACACTCACTCCAGAGGGCCACTATATTTCTACACTCACTCCAGAGGGCCACTATATTTCCACACTCACTCCAGAGGGCCACAATTATTTCCACACTCACTCCAGAGGGCCACAATTATTTCCACACTCACTCCAGAGGGCCACTATATTTCCACACTCACTCCAGAGGGCCACTATATTTCCACACTCACTCCAGAGGGCCACTATATTTCCACACTCACTCCAGAGGGCCACTATATTTCCACACTCACTCCAGAGGGCCACATTGTGTATACCGTTGGGTAGAAATAACTAGCACGCAACACGTTTTGAGTTTGGGATCTTATATTTTAGCTATTTTTTAACAGACTCCTGAATTATTATTTGCTATTTTTGCTAAGATTAATTGAAATCCTGAAAAGTAGGCCTAACATTTTTTTTTTAATTTCAAATGCATGTATTTATACTTATGTTAACTTAAATTAAACATACTTAAATTCAAATACATTGGACATAAAAAGACAATTGAAATTGTAATTATGCTACTAATATTGACCATTATAGATATAATTAAAGCGGGTCATGTTTGCGTGTTTGGAATTAAACAGCTGAAATCAATAATATAACAGTATTCCAATATTAACCTGCAGGCCACATAAGTGAACACGGGGGCCATTTGCCCATGTATACTGTATGATCTAACCTAAGTACATTTCCGTCCATTCTTCGTCCACTCAGGTGCGAGCTATGCTCCAGACTATGAGGTGGTTCAAGTGGACGTGGGTAGGACTGTTGTTCAGTGATGGTGACGCTGGCCGTGACGCCGCCCGGTTGTTCCAGACTGGCCTGGACCAGTCTGGGCTGGGCTGTGTGGCTTATTCAGAGGCTCTGCCCTTCCACAATGACCTGGATAAAGTCCAGCGGATCGTCACTGTGATGAAGACGTCCACAGCTCGGGTGGTCATTGTGTTTGGATACGGGCCCTATATTTATAATGTCCTGGATGAGGTTTGTGTTATGATACATCTGTGGAGGATGTAACACCCAAATTAATTTCTACTTGCAAAAAAGAGATTTCAACCGTATTACTACTTTTTACTACTAGGACTTATCAGAGGAAATGATGTAAGAAATACAATTAAATAAAAAGTTTTATGCAAATTGTATGCACATTTATAATAATTATTAAAATAATAATAATAAATTAATAATTTACATTTGGGGGATATCTTTCACAATAATAAATAAAACATGTTCTAGACATTCTAATGATCACAAAAAATATATATATTACAGGCATTTTAATTACTTTTATCAGGGTTAAAGGTCAACGGTCATAGGTAAATATTCATAATGTTGTATATGTCCAGAGATTTTGAAGTTGTGTAAATTTATCTAGGGATTCGTAATTAGAAGAATCTAAAATGATAATGTATTGAAAGACAGACATGCCTTTCATTTCTTTCGAAACGATGAACAGGTGGTTAAGCAGAATGTGACAGGTCTGCTATGGATCTTACCTGCCACTTCAGCTTGGTGGGGAGACGGTTATCTCCAGTCTCCTCACTACCTGCCATACCTCAGAGGCACCCTGGGTTTTGCCATCCGTCGTGGAGAGATGCCAGGTCTCAAGGACTTTTTGTTAAAATTACGTCCTGACAATGACCATGAGGATAACATAGTAAGTATTTTTGTTTAATTTGATTGTATATTTATTTAATTGTATCTCTTTAAATGTCTCAATAAATTGAATACACAGGACCACAATGGACACAAGCCCTTAAAGGACATTTTGTGTTATCCTTTTTGCACCGTTGTATAATTGTACCACTGTAGTATCTGCAAACTGTGAATGAAGTGAATAATCAATACATTAATCAATTCATTGTATTTACCGGTATATATGAATTAATTGTGTTCTTTCAGGTGAGGCAGTTTTGGGAACACACATTTCGTTGTACATTTTCACCCCTTCCACCAGAGTGGGTGGACGCTGGTGGAAGGGTGTGTACTGGACAAGAGGACCTGGGAACAGCAGAAACTACCCTGTTGGATGTGTCTGATCTCAGGGCACAGTATAATATATACAAGGCTGTGTATGCTCTGGCCCACGGCCTCCATGACATGTTGCAGTGTGTGCCAGGAAGAGGTCCTTTCCCTGGGCACAGCTGTGCCAGTTTGCAGACAATACAGCCATGGCAGGTGGGATATATAAATGAAAAAAATACATATTAGTAGTGTGTAGGTGTCACGGTGTGAATCAAGAGGATTAGGACCCAAACGCAGGACAAAGGCAGAGAGGCAGAGCAGTCGAAATTGCAGGCGGTTCGCGCCGGTTCAGTCTCTATCCTTCTTTATAAATACAGAGGGAAAACAGGGCACAAGTGAACATAACTAATTAATCAACACTGGGATAGGCTGGGGAACTAACAGGACAAGGTGGAAACACTCCTAATCGTGGTGACACAGGCAACAAAAGCAACAGAAGAAACCAAGAGACAAAACGTACTACACACTACACATGTTCTTCTGAAGGTGGTCTGTATAGTGTATTCTTTAAATAAAATACACGTTTACCACTGTGTCTTCTTGTTTAGAAATGCAGTCATGCCTCTCTTCATTATGCAATAGTCACACAAGATACAGAAATCTTCCTCACTCCTAATTCTCAACAAATGTGGGTGATATTCTGAATATGGTTTTGTTCAAAGGCAATGCATAATGTAAGGGGTAGAGCACATGTTTTAGTAATGAGGCTGGTGGCGGAAGATAGCAACTCAGCAACAGGAACACCCCTTGCACAATGCTTAAATCCCCAAATAGTGTGTAGCGTGACTTGGGCTGCACATAATATAGCCTCGGTAGCCTACCAGGCTTTCATTTTTGTTGGTGCAAAAATTGAAAGCCTGGAGGAACGCATTGGCCGCTCTGGTCTAAAAGTGGGAGTCAACCCTTCCGGGTGGGCGTCGCTCCAAATGATGTGACGTAGCCCTGCACTAGGGGGGAGAGGAGGGGCCGGGGGTGACGGACAGATCGATGAGATCCAATCAGGGCGTGCGCAAATCTGAGCCGCGACCCGTCCCTCTAGACCAGAAACCTAACACGTTAGCTCAGGCTACACATAATAGGACCCTTAAGTATGTTTTTAAAGTCTCTTGCTCTTCATGATTCTGCTCATCATCATTTCTAGCTTCTCTATTACCTGGAAAATATCAACTTCACCACATCTGGTGGTGATCGTGTATACTTTGATGAGAATGGTGATGCTTTACCAATCTTCGATATATTGAACTGGGCGTGGCTCCCTGATGGAAGCACAAAGATGCACAATGTAGGTGTGGTCAAGAAGACACCCTCCGGAGATGAAGAATTCACCCTTGATGAAGACAGAATCTTCTGGAACTTTCAATCTGCAAAAGTAATTTCAACTTTCTAATGTTTTAATTGAGCTCATGATGTGATTGAAATTTACATTTAAACTGATCATTTTTACTTTCCTCTGCAGCCTCCTCGTTCAGTGTGCAGTGAGAGCTGTTCTCCTGGAACCCGTGTGGCCAGGAGGAAAGGAGAACCGGTCTGCTGCTTTGATTGCATTGCTTGTTCTGAGGGAGAGTTCAGCAATGAGACAGGTAGGGTTACATAATGTAGCTACATATGTACAGAAGGTTATAAGAAGATACGTGTCTGTCCCTTTAATCTTGTCCTATTTATTAGACTCTACAGAGTGCACCAGTTGTCCAGAGGACTTCTGGTCCAGTCCCCAGCGTGACCACTGTGCCCCTAAGAGCATTGAGTTCCTGTCCTACCATGAGGCGCTGGGAATCTCCCTAACAACCATCTCATTGCTAGGAACATTTGTCTGTGCTATTGTCCTGGGGATCTTTGTTTATTATAAAGAGACGCCCATGGTGCGCGCCAACAACTCAGAACTCAGCTTCCAAATCTTGCTTTCACTCAAACTATGTTTCTTGTGCTCACTCCTGTTCATTGGCCGTCCCAGACTTTGGACTTGTCAGATGAGGCATGCAGCATTTGGGATCAGCTTTGTGCTGTGTGTCTCATGTATCCTGGTAAAGACTATGGTGGTGCTGGCTGTGTTCAAGGCCTCCAAGCCTGGGGGTGCAGACATTATGAAGTTTTTTGGTGCTCTACAGCAGAGAGGAACAGTTCTGATTCTTACTGCAATCCAGGGAATAATCTGCACAGCCTGGCTTGTGTCTGCCTCACCAACTCCTCATAAAAACACACAATACTATTCTGAAAAGATAGTCTATGAGTGCAATGTTGGATCAACAGTTGGTTTTGCGATGTTACTAGGTTATATTGGCTTACTAGCACTCCTCAGTTTCCTCCTAGCATTCATGGTAAGGAATCTTCCAGACAACTTCAATGAAGCTAAGTTAATTACTTTCAGCATGTTGATCTTCTGTGCTGTGTGGATAGCCTTCATACCAGCATATATCAGCTCTCCAGGCAAATATGCAGATGTAGTGGAGGTATTTGCTATTCTAGCATCTAGTTTGGGCATTTTGGTGGCACTGTTTGGACCAAAGTGTTATATAATCATTTTGAAACCTGAGAGAAACACTAAGAAGTCCATCATGGGTCGAGGTGCCACCAAGACGTAGAAGCAGACATTTTTTAATTCACATTGTGTGTATTTTATTACAATATGTGTATTGGATATATGCGCAAAGGTCAGCATACATGCGGTCAATGCAGGTCCAAATGCCAAGAATACCAAGACTGAGGATGCAGGGGGCCTGCAGAATGTGTTACAGGGCCCATTTCAAATGTTCCTTCACAGAGAAGCTGCATGAGATTTGACAGTTTGAAGTGGTCGACAGTAGGCTACTTAATAGGCCATACTAGTGTGCAAGAAGCAAGTAGGCACTCGACAGAGTGCAGTTCTAGTTAAAACATGTTTTTATATGTTTTCTCTCGTTTTAAAGAAATGCATGTGAATAAAAGTGTGCCACATTGTAAATAAATATCCTCTGACATTATTGTTATATAAAACTTTCTCGGAGAGAGATTGGCGGAGTTGCGGAGTTTGGTGTGATTCTGTTGCTGCAGGTAAAAATGGACAATGGGTAGGGCAACTCATTTATGCAAATGATATATACGGGATGCCAGAAATGAGGAACAGACAGAAATCATGTCAAGCAAACGGCAAATGCAAAGATTGACACTGACAGGCAGCCTAATGAAGATGAAGTGAGATGTTACTTTCTCCACGTTCACGCTTAATCAACCACGTCGTAATTGTTTATCACTGAAGAGCTGGTGAGTTTTTAATCGGTATTGTCAAATATTATTAACTTCGTACCGGAAACGGTGAATCGCGAGCAGTAAACTACGAATAGCGACAATAACCTGTTATAACGTTTCAATATCCTGTGTTTTATACATACAGGTTGTTCGTGTTTGACCAGTGTTGCTGTGGAAAAGTTGTAGCTGTTGTAAGTGTTTTAGCCTTTTTGTTTCAGCAACTATTTACCACCACTATCCCACACACGTTTACTATTCTAGTCTAAAACATCTTGGAGTTGGAAAGAAGGACATTGTACCAGTCGCGCTAGTCAACAAGTGAATGTTGAAACAATGTGTCCACTGTGTTGTGTCAAGTGTCATCATCACTTAGTGTCGATCATTGGCCGTGACTGGCACCCGAGACGAGAGAGCTACTGTCAGAGTAATGATGAACTCACCGCCGAGACGCGCGTATGTGCGCGTGTGTGTGTGTGTGTGTGTGTGTGTGTGTGTGTGCAGACTGCAGTGCAGTGCAGTGTGTGAACAATTTCAATTGAATCTTATTTGCGTCTTCTCTGTTAGCCTACAGCCCTACTACACTGTACAGGACAGCGGCCCTGTGGAGAAGGAACACACCATGGGGGACTGGAACCAGAGCATTGGGAGTTTGGGTAATAGGGCTTTGGGCAGGCTCTCCGAGATGCTGGACAAACCCACCTGTGGATGGAGGCAGCTGGCTAACGTAGTGACCGTCGAACAACCTCGATTCAGTTGCAGGTGGGTGTCGTGATCGACTAGTCCAGCAGCCTGGGGTTGTGGGGTGGGAAATTTGGTATATCTTTTTTTTATTGGCCTAAAATATTGTCTATATAATACATACATTCATGAATCCACTTGCTGACCGACTGTCAACATTAAGCAATTATTTTTTATAGGGGTTTATATGTGATCCTATACCATTAACATCCTATATAAGGCAAAAATGTCAAAAGTCAGAAATGTCAATTTCAGTATGCTTTAAGTAGCATATGTGACATTGATTCTGACCCATAGCCATAGCCGTCATCACAAATGTGATTACTAAATTAGTTGACAACTAATTGAATAATCGATACCTTGAATAGCAGATCTGGCATCTCAATCACTTTCCTTGAACTGTACTACAAACTGTTAATAACATAATAACATTTTCAACCAATTACACACGTACGCACGCACACACACACACACACACACACACACACACACACACACACACACACACACACACACACACACACACACACACACACACACACACACACACACACACACACACAAGTACTAAGGTATAAGTACAGTGAAGAGAAGAGAGTCCGCACACAGATTTGCTCCAATGGTGTTTTCTTTTATTTAAAACACCATAATATAAGACACGATGTTTCAGCCGCAGGCGGCCTTCATCAGGTGATCCTGATTGAATAGCCTACTTTATTAACAGTTTGCATGGACGGACAGGCACAGGGGAGTAGGCCTACATTACAATACCGGTCTCAATACTTTGAAGATGAATTGACCATAATATAATTGGCCATATAATGAGACTGATACTTCCCGGTTTTAATGGGTTCAAATTATTATATTGAGCTGTTCCTTATAGTTTCAGAAAGGAAAATAAAACTAAATACATGATGAGAATGATCCCATATCCCATTGATTATTTCCCCTGGCCGGCCTGCAGTGAGACCGAGCTGACCAGCTGCTCTCTCCAGGTGATGAGTCCTACTGGCAGCCCAGGACGATACCTCTTGGCCAGGCTGGCTGACCGCGCATGCTCCGTGGGCTTCCTGCTCCACTGTCTGAAGAAGATAGACCACCAGGGGGCAGTGCAGTACCTGACTACCACAGGTTGGTGCGCTATAGACCGATTCCGTACCGGTTTCATGGTCGCAGCCTACGTATTTCCTGTAGGCGGACTCGACGTAGCTGCGGGGGTAAAACCCTCACCAGGCGCATCTCTTCCACTACAGTGAACGGCAGAGTGACTGATGTTAGTTTGCCTCAAACTTTACTCCTTTACCTGCTTTTTTACTAACACTAACATTACAAAGATGCCCAGAACATCGAGATGAACCTGTGTAGTTTATGGCTGCTCCAACAGTAGTGGCAACATAACAAATAAAATAAAACGGAATGTCTAATATCCACCGCGATGGCTGAGACCAGAGCCATTGAGTAATGGTTGAGACAAAGCAGTGAAGAATCCTGCAAGATACATAATTTCAGTCTTACCCAATACCCAATCTTTCTGTTTTATGAACACAAGGCTGCTGTATTTTATACCTCATACTAAGCATTTAAAGTATGAGGTATAAAGTACAGCAGCCTTGTGTTAATAAAACAGAAATATTTGGTATTGGGTAAGACTGGCGTTATGTATCTTTCACTGCTTTGTCTCAACCATTACTCAATGGCTCTGGTCTCCGCCATCGCGGTGGATATTAGACATTCCGTTTTTATTTTATTTTTATGTTGCCACTACTGTTGGAGCAGCCATAAACTACAAAGGTTCATCTCGATGTTCTGGGCATCTTTGTAATGTTAGTGTTAGTAAAAAATCAGGTAAAGGAGTAAAGTTTGAGGCAAACTAACATCAGTCACTCTGCCGTTCACTGTAGTGGAAGAGGTGCGCCTGGTGAGGGTTTTGCTCCCGCAGCTATGTCGAGTCCGCCTACAGGAAATACGTAGGCTGCGACCATGAAACCGGTACGGAATCGGTCTATACGTATTGGTGGAAAAGGTACTAGGCTACTCAGATTTTTTTAATAAATAGCCAATCTACAAGCTTGTAGATTGGCTATTTATTAAAAAAATCTTTATTAAAACGTAACTAGTATAACTCAGGTTTTCAAATAACTGTAAAAAGAAAAGTATTTTTTTTGGAATCGAGATGTAGAGGACTCGTCTCAAATACTCCAGTACCAAGTACCTCAAAATCATGTTACTTCAATTAGTACAGTAGGCCTACTTGAGTAAATGTACACCACACCAAAAACACACATAAAATTCAGCATAAATTCATGTGTTCTGAAATATCAGATTAATTCAGCTTTCAAAGACGTATCGGCTAATGGACCCGGCCTAAGCTAACACTCAGATAAAGTGCAGCTGTTATATTAGTCACCAATGTTTTCATAAAGTGCAGATGTGGCTGCCTTCAGGTCAGCAGAAGTTAAGTATTGATTCCCTTGTCTGTTGAAAATTGAGTACTTCATGTTTTGTGTGTGTGTGTGTGTGTGTGTGTGTGTGTGCGTGCGTGCGTGCGTGCGTGCGTTGAACAGTGACAGAGCAGGTTCGAATCACTGTGCAGCCCCAGTCCCAGCAGGTGTCGGAGGGAGGCAGGGTGCTGTTGACGTGTAAAGCATGCGGTCCGCCTGGGCTAAGTTACCAGTGGTTCAGAGGCAAGGAGGAGGTCAGTTTACATTTTGAACAAGCACCCATACACTTGGAATGAATCCAATATTGTTTTTGTTCATTTTTCATTTTACATCAAGAGCAGCCCATTTTACTCATGCAGCAACTTGTGTCACGACGACAATAGGACTTACATATCGGTTGTCTGCATGTGTGCAGAACACATGCACAATCCCCCACCTACACGTCCTGTCACTTATTTCCCTTTTATTTTTACACACTACACACACTACACAGTCACTTCACTTCTTCCCTCCCCCCACTTCCATTATGACTACTGAGTATGTGACGAATATTGTTGAACATTGTTGTTAAAAAAGAGAAGTTTAGACATTCCTCACCCAAGGGGAAAACAATGACCTTTATTCATTAGTCTTCCACTGCCATCGTTGAAATCTTTTTTTATCTTCCTCTCCACTTCTTCTTCCTCTTCTTCATAATTTGCATAATGTTATGGTCTACATTTTGAAAGGCATATTGTTATTTGACCTTCATTCATGTTATACAACACATATTTTGTATGTATGCATATTGATGCTTTTCCAAGCGCTTTGAGCACTTGGAAAAGCCCTATAAAAATGCAATGCAAATTATTATTATTCTTTTAATGTTGGCTGTAAAGATTTTTATTTTATGTTTTTCTCTGTAGATATTGGGCGGCACTGGAAGTGCTCCAGAGTTGGTCCTGTGCCCTTTGTCCCCGTTGCACGTGGGCCACTATATCTGCAGGGTTAACCATGGAGAGCACTGCATCTTCTCACAATGGGCCCAGGTTCGCTTCCTCCACAACTCAGACACCAGTCCAGGTACCGTTCTGTGTAGACGGACGGGTTCATGTTCTCGTAAGGTGTTCTCTTCTTCATTATACTGTCAAAAGTTTAGTTTGAGTTCTGGCATGAGAGAAAGGACAATGGGCAGGTCCGCCGCGGAGGGTGCCCCTGGGCGTGGCGGTCGCTGGGGTGCGCACTGATTTGCTGCACCTGGCCGGCAGGACACTGCCTTCCCTGTTGGCCCGGGTGTGGCCATAGTGCTATAGCTGGTGCCGGTTGCGCCTCGGTGATGGATCTGCCCCCTCCGCAGATTTGTCTATAGCTGGAAGCCTGGAGGAGAGGGGCAGTGACTTGGCCAATCACTGCTGACCCGCCAACTGGAGAGTGTAGTGTCTGAGGGTTGAAACACTCTAAGAAGGTTGGAGACCATTAGAAATGGATTATAATAATCGCATCTTTGATGTGTTAATACAAACTCAGTTCTGTTTTGTGGTTCCTGCAGGCTGCAGCAGCAGTCTGTTCCCGGGCTCGGTGAGTGGTCTGCGGGTGGTCTGTCAGCCTCAGAGCCGGACCCTGTCCGAGGGGGACGCTCTGGTTCTGAAGTGTTCCGCAGACGCCAACCCCCCGGCCCAGTACCAGTGGTACCACAACATGGAGCCCATGGCACAGCAGAAGCAGGGCACGCTTGGGGTATGTCTTTCTCTTCTGACCGTGACCAGTGGTGGAAAGTAACACAAAGTACATTAAGTACTGTTCTTAACTACAATTTTGAGGTATTTGTACTTTTACTTGTGTATTTCCAATTTACAATACTTTTACTTCTACTCCACTACTAAATCTACATCTTGGATCCAAATATTATACTTCTACATTTATTTGAGAACTTTAGTTACTAGTTGCTTTGTTTCTTGGCCAATGCATACCTCAAAATGTTCAATTAAATTCAAAACACATTGATAACTTTGACTTGGTGTTTTGTCAATAGCCCACATATATATCGCGTCATTGTTGGACTGCATTGTTTTCTGTGATTGGTGTCTTGTATAGATCCCTTGTGTGACCACGGCATACAGAGGACAGTACAGCTGCAGGGTGTTTAACCTTTACCATGAGACATGGAGTGATACGGTCCAAGTCTACATTGGTAATATACGTATACACTACAGTATATATCTGTATCTGTACAAGTAGAGTGTTGTTCTAAATTTAACCCATTTTGACCTGACCTCGAAATTAAAAAAATAATCTTCTACAGTAAATCCTCCAGTTTTCTGAAATAAATATTTTCACGATTTATCAAAAATAGCAGACCTACAAGCTCGTGACCTACGCGCCACTCGGTGGCGCACTATGAGCTTGTAGATCTGCTATTTTTCAATAGCTCAATTATAACATAATGTTTAAAACAGCAAAAGGGGTTCCCGCCCAAAATGGGTTTTAATTTAACTTCTGTCATCTGTTCGCTCCTACCATATCAGTTACTAGTTCGCTCCTGTACATTCAATTCAAGTAATATTAACATTCTCCTTTACATACTGGATGTTGTATTTATTTTTCTTTCTTTCTTTCTTTCTTTCTTTCTTTCTTTCTTTCTTTCTTTCTTTCTTTCTTTCTTTCTTCAGGCCCCAGCTCTATCAGTGATTCCTCCTCCTGGTCAGAAGTTGACCATGGCACAGGTATTCCTGGAACCATTGTTGGGGGCGGCTGTGGCTGTGGTGAGTTTAGTGGATGGTTACATGAATATATGTCTCACCTCTTTCTGTTTGTTTGTTTTCTGATTGATTGATACTTTATTAGACATAAAATATGTAAAACAGCGACAGAACAGTCCAGCACTGGTCAACCCAGCCAGCCCTCACCCCGCCAGGCAGAAAACTAGTTTCCATGGTGAGTTTTCAACCGTTCTGGACACAGTAAAGATCTATCTCCAAACATCTATTATAGTGAATACAGTTTAAGCATTCAGTGAGCAATTTTTGTTTAATGATCAGTCAAGTCCTTCCTTCCCGTCCACAGCCACAGACAAAGTGGCTCTCCTGATAGGCAACATGAACTATCATTACCACAACCCGCTGTGTGCGCCCATGGCGGATGTCCACGAGCTGGCCAACCTCCTCCGACAGCTGGACTTCAAGGTGGTCTCCCTGCTGGACCTCGACTGTCAGGAGATGCACCGTGCGGTGACGGAGTTCCTCCTGCTGCTGGACAAAGGAGTTTACGGTTGGTCTCCGAACCATTCTTTTCTTTTTTTTTATAACTTTGTTTATTGGTTTTTTCACAGAAGCATTATTTAAATACAGGAGTTGAAAAATAATGAATGGTGGCATTAACAGCTTCTCTTAAATAAACCCCACAAGTATGACATACAAGAGTAAACACATTGAATTTTCACCCCAAAGAAAAAAGACAAGACAAACAAACCTTAAATACAGGATCAGTAAAGGTTAAAAATAAAAGGCAGACAAAAACAGACAAAACAACAGTACACAACATCCTATAAACAATCATAGGTACATGATACATCCATAATCTGCATTACATCACAGCAATCCAATCACAGTATAGGCTACTTCTAAATCAAAAGTCCAGCAGACCTCACCCATCCCCAAGCAGAGACGGATTCAAATTCTGAATGAATTGAAAGAATGGACCCCATAGTCTCCGAACCATTTTTTTTTTTTTTTTTTAAGATATTTTTTGCGGCTTACGCCTTTTATTGATTTTTGAAGGGACAGACAGTAGGCTGACAGGAAACGGGAGAGAGATGGGGGGATGACATGCAGTAAAGGCCGTGTCGGGCTCGGGAGTCGAACCCGCGGCACACTGCGACTGGATTACCAGTCAGGTGCCCAGACCGTTACGCCACGGCCTGGGCTCCGAACCATTTTTGATTAATTTAGTCAACTCGTTGAAATGTATGCTTTATTTTCCAGCATCAAATTGATCTTAATTGGTTTTCAAGAAGAGATTTGTATTATTTGCATTAAAATCCTTGACTCATGAAACATCGCTAAAGGCCTTTTCAGACAGGGAGCGTGTGACGAAGACGTTGCCGCCCGGGGTAACGACAGGTCTGCTCATGACTCATGAGAGGTGACTCCCGTTGCGTAAAAAATAAGCTTGACACAATCCAGGTCTAGTCAGTCGCGGGAGTGGTGCACGAAACGAGCATGCGCGCGACAATTTCACGGAGCTCAAAAAATATGAATATGACTATGTTTTTCCTTTTTTTCCAATGGAAATATCCTAAAAAATCTAGACTATTTGACATTCAATGTTCTTTTTCCACAAATTAATCAGAGTCTTATAATCAGAGTCGTCTGCACAATACAGTACTAGGCGCGTCGGTCGCTGCCCGTCTGAAAAGGCCCTAATGTTGCGTTCACACTGGCAGATGGAAAAGATACAAAGATGCAAAGCTTTGTAGCTGAAGTTGAAACCAGCTCAACGTTTTTTTAATATATGTTTCACTAGTAGGAATAAACACGCCATTGGGGAGGTTTAAGGAATTTATTGACAGTGAAGAAATGGAGGGATGAAGGAGGGATGAAGGAATGCGGATGTGTAGGTTCCGGGGGGGTCGCCGACCCTGGAGTCTTTGGGGAGGAGGTCGAATGGCACTCGCCGTGTGGCGTTCGTCGTAAGGCGTTCGTCTTACGGTGCGCATGGACGATATCCCCCCGCAGGAACCTGATAATGAGAGGAGAGAGTTTTGTTTTAATCGTTTGATCCACTTTTGGCGAGGTGGATGTAGTAGCTCCTTTGGGGGGAGCGGGGAGAGGAGCTGCTATGGAGGTGAAGGGGTGGGGGTGGGTTGCGAGAAGCCTGTAGGAAGGCGGCTGGTGTGCGACGCAGCGAGGCGGGCGAAGCATGGAGGATTCTGGGTGGTACTGGGCAGGTATAAATGGGGACAGGTAGATTGACGTGGAGGGCGGAGAGTGGCATGAAGGGCAGGGCCAATGCGCGTTTCTCCTCCTCCTGAACATCAGTTGTTCCAACTCCATTTATTGGTAATAGCCTTAGGTTTCAACAATTTAGTACAGTTTGAACATACCATTTTTTTTTCATTTTCTCCCTCACCCCATCCCTCCCCCCACAGTTATCGTCATCATTAAAACAATATAAGAAATAACATTAATAATTGAGTACAGACATACAAAAACAACAACCATGCATATTTGACATATAATAAACAGTAGGATACAAAAATAATAATTTAAGCACAGATGACAAAAATATAAATAACAAAAAATGAAACAAAATAAAATAAAATAAAACAAAATAAATACAATTATGAGTTGGGTTATTCGAGTTCAAAAGATAGTCACAAGTTATGTTGGAAAAGATTGTGTTGAAGCTCAACGTTTTTTGTAGCTTTGTTGGAGCTTTTGCAGTAGCTACAAACATCAGATGTATTTTTATGTCGCTGGCTTCCATTGAAAATGAATGGTAGACTGTATCTTTGCATCTGCCTGTGTGAACGCAGGATTAGAAAGCCTTTACTCAAATACAAAATCTGGAAAGTAGCTTTAGCTAAGCTAGGCTTAGGTAGGCCATGTTAGCTTTTCTTTAAAAAACAATACCATTTCATTCAGATTTATTTAACGCTATAGATTAGAATTACTGTCCTCCTGATATAATTTTATTCTCAAACAAATTTGATTTGTATGAAACTTTTGCCCTATGTGACATAATGTGAGAATCTAATCAATACATCATCTGTGTTTGGAGGGTGTCCTGTATTGACACAAAATGATGACACTATTAACAGTTTAAATAAACTGTGGAATATGGTAATTTAACCCATTTCGGGCCCCTTTTGGTGTTTGTTTTTTTTTATTTTTAAGATATTTTTTTTTGCGGCTTACGCCTTTATTGATTTTTTAAGGGATAGAAAGTAGGCTGACAGGAAACGGGAGAGAGATGGGGGGATGACATGCGGTAAGGGCCGTGTCGGGTCCGGGAGTCGAACCCGCGGCACACCACGACTGGATCACCAGTCCGGTGCCCAGACCGTTACGCTACGGCCTGGGCCCCCTTTTGGTGTTTTAAACATTATGTTGTAATGTAGCTATTGAAAAATAGCAGCTCTATTTGTGGCGCGTAGCGAGTGGCGTGCTACGAGCTTGTAGGTCTGCTATTTTTGAAAAATCGTGAAAATATTTATTTCAGAAAACTGGAGCAAAATGTGCAGTTAGTATATACCTTATGGTAGTCTACATATGTCCCTTCCTCTTCGGTGTCCCTTCCAGGCTTGCTGTACTTTGCTGGCCACGGCTATGAGAACTTTGGAAACAGCTTCATGGTGCCCATCGATGCCCCTGCCGCGTACACGTCTGAGCACTGCCTCTGTGTGCAGAGTGTCCTTCAGAGGATGCAGGAGAGAGAGACGGGACTCAACGTCTTCCTATTGGACATGTGTCGCAAAAGGTATTATTTATTAATGTTCTTAAGTTGTAATATATTCCTAACATATATTCTAACTGTAGATAAGGCTTTTATTGAACCAACAATGATACATTTTGTTCATTCTCTTCATTATAGGAACCTAAACGATGACGTCGCTACTCAATCGCGGCCACTGAAAGTGACAGCCAACATAGTGTTTGGATATGCTACGTAAGTCATTGATCCCCTGAGACATGACTCTATATATATATCGGTGTTTAATTAACTACAATAAGCATGTGTGTTATTTGTAATGTTAGAAATAATTGTAAACAGCTCTCTGGATACAGACCATAAATGTAAATTTCTGTCTTTCTATTTAAGTGCAATCGCTATTAGGCTACAGATAGATCTGATCTTCAATGCACAACATTGTGATTCTCATTATTTAATATTCTGTTCAATTGATTTATTTGCCCAAATAAACAATAGGCATTGTTTATTTGTAGGCTACATTTAGTCAGATGTGATGACAAAATCTGATCATCAATTGTTAGAGATCATTTTGTGCACCTGCCAGTTATGACTGAGCCATTCTTGTTTTCTGACGGCTCCACTCGGATCTCGGTAACAATTTCACGGTTCGGTTCAGTCATTAAAAAAGATCTCGGAACCAGTCGGGTCTTGGAACAAATTTCACGGACACCATAAGGTAGGCTACTACTAATAACCTCATGCATCACCACTCACAAGCCTTTACCGGTAGTTTCCCCACAAAAAACTTCACAGAGACAATGAGAACAATGCTTGAGCATGTGTGAGAGTTTACACCTTTCTGAACAGGCCTGCGTCTGCCACCTTGGAGAGAGGACCCTCTCCCAATGATGTGTATTCGTTTCGTGGTCATGGAAGACCATGAAGTCGAGTATCCTACAGTTGATTTAGTCGACTAAAATGTGTATTTTGGCGGGCCTTGATGCCGTCGTAATGCCTGATTTTACACTTGCTGTCTTAGTTTTAATCATCATAGCTTAGTTTTCATTTAGTTATCATCAGTGGAAAAAGGTTTAGTCGACGAACATTTTTCGTCATCATACTATAATTCAGTCAATGTCTGTGTGTGTGTCTGTCTGTCTGTCTGTCTGTCTGTGTGTCTGTGTGTCGCTGTGACTGCCGTAGCTCCTCACTGCCTGCACCAATCACTCACTCACTTTTCACACAGGCATGGACCATAATAATATGGAGGTCTTAACGAAGCCCTTTTTTCGATTTGAAACATTAATGATTAATAATGAATTTATTAGTGAATTAAAAATGCGAAAACGCACCCAGGGAGCAGTACCCCCCACGGCCACAAGAGGGGGGATATCTCACAACGGGTAAGGGCTAGTAGTTTTAGTCGACGAAAACAACACTGACTCAGAGTACTTCTCTAAAACAAATGAAAAAAGAGAAAAATTAAATGTCTTGTTTACCGTATTGATATTTAGGTGTGTGGACGCAGAAGCGTACGAGGAGGTGCAAGGAGACGACCTGTCCAACGGCATCTTTATAAGCTTCCTCAAACAACGTCTCAGAGAGGACGAGAAGGTCACCGTCATGCTAGACAGGGTGGCTGAAGGTGTGTTCTACAATATCTATTTTGTCACAGAGTGTGTGTGTGTGTGTGAGTGTGTAAGCATGCACTCTTGCTTTGTGTATAATGTATTAAGTGCCCAAGTGGACACAGGCAAATAAATCGTTTTATTTCCTTTACTTTTACCAGACATGGGTCAGTGTAAAATCATGCGAGGGAGGCAGGCTCTGGAGCTACGCAGCAATCTGTCTGAGCGACGGACACTCGCTGACCGCATACGGAACTCTGACTGTCCTGCAGCCACGTCGGCACGAAACCTCCAGTGGTCCATCGCACATGGTACTGTTCAAACCTCCAGTATAGGTCCATCGCACATGGTACTGTTCAAACCTCCAGTGGTCCATCGCACATGGTACTGTTCAAACCTCCAGTATAGGTCCATCGCACATGGTACTGTTCAAACCTCCAGTAGGTCCATCGCACATGGTACTGTTCAAACCTCCAGTATAGGTCCATCGCACATGGTACTGTTCAAACCTCCATCCACATGTCCATCGCACATGCCATTTAGACCTGAGGACGATTCTACAAATGTCTTCTAAATCCTGACAGTTTTCTGAAAAACCTGTTTCTCTGTCAGTCGTTTTCTCAAAATTATATGTAATTGACCGCCGACCCCCATCTGAAAATATGTTGTTCCAGGGACCCCCCAAGAAGCAAAGATTTGAGTTCAAAACTTTCGCTCTGAAATAATATATATATTCAAAGATTTGCGCCACATTTTCACGATTTTTAGCAGACCTACAAGTTTATAGTGCGGCGATCTGCTATCCACACAGACACAAAAAAACAGAGCAGGCAGTCCGTCTTTGTATTGACAAATTGGAGCTTGAGCACGTCTATATGTTATTTGACTTTAGTATAAGGTCTGTACAGGTCTGTGATGATGCCGCACTGAATCAATGCACCCTGTCTCTTCACAGTGCTACCCGAGAGCCGTAGTCTACAGTTTGACTGTGGAGTGAAGGTTCAGCTGGGTTTCGCTGCAGAGTACTCCAACACCATGATCATCTACACACGGATACTGGATAAGCCCAAGAACATCACGTCCTGCTCCGCGCAGCTAACAGACTTCTCTGATGTACGTTGGTTGGCTGAATACGTCCACATATTTCACAGATCATCCTTGTTGATGTGTTGTCATGGCCCAGTGACTTACCTCAAGGTTGTACTTTATTGTTACATCCTGAGTACAGGTTCATAAGAATAAAACGTATTTACTATTTGGGCTTCCTTCAGACAATTAAAGCATTAGCATAACAGTAGAATAATGAGTATACCTTTCTAGCACGTTGGGGCATAAACAGGTTTAGCCCCTGTAATATATAATGCTCTATATCTACGGTATTCATACAATGTATGTTACATTTTATATAATGCTCTATAGAGCATTAGGCTATATAGGCCGTGACCGGAGACTCTGTTTTCGTGTGTGTGTGTGTGTGTGTGTGTGTGTGTGTGTGTGTGTGTGTGTGTGTGTGTGTGTGTGTGTGTGTGTGTGTGTCTGTGTCTGTGTGTGTGTGTGTGTGTGTGTGTGTGTGTGTGTGTGTGTGTGTGTGTGTGTGTGTGTGTGTGTGAGGGTGTGTGTGTGTGTGTGTGTGTGTGTGTGTGTGCGCGCAGCTACTCTCTGGCACCATTTGACCAATCAGCGTGAAACTTTGCACACACACTCCTTGGAGACCAAATATTTCACATCGCGGCCTCATGGTGGCGCTACAACAACCCACTTTAACATTCATAACTCTTGAACCGTAGCTCATACAATACATTTTCTCCTGGATTCCTTACTCACTCTCCATATTTGGAGAGTAATAACATGAAGTGCTTTTGGCAGGGTCCAGCTGTTGACCTGAAGAAGAGCAACCAGGAGAGCTTGGCCGAAGCAGGCAGTTTCTGTCTGTTGTCCATGGTGGACCTGCCGTCACCAGACGTCCCCAGCCTCTACACTCGCCTCCACAGCCTGCAGAGACTCAAGGTTAGTTATCCATGTTTGGCTATCTGCTCTGTGTGCATGCACTTTTTTTTACAAGGATATAGGAACAAAGACTGAGACATATTCCAACCAATTTCCAACAAATTTCCAATCCTGGAGTAGTCGGAAAGCATTAGGTTAGCAGGGATAATTATCCCACAAATCAGCTACATACCAGGCCTGTCATGTAAAAGCAAAGTATGCTGGCTATATTTTAGCAATATGTAATTGTTATTTGTGTCATCACACATCAAGGAAACATTTTGCTTCCTATTCCCTTTATAGACAGAGCTCACGTTCACTGTTTGTCTTCACTACCGGTACACAAACTTGGACGAGGAAGTCCAGGAACAACAAAGCATCTCGGTCGGTAAACCCCTGGTTTCCAAACTCAACCTCCACGAAGCCAGATTGCCCCGCTCCTCTTCCGCGTCTTCCTGTGACCCGAGCTCCTTCAACCTTCCCGAGTCGTCGTCCTTCACCGAGGGCTTCGAAACAGGCTTATTGCCCAATTCTGAAACGTCGTCTATTGGCTCAGCTTTGACTACGTGGTCATATCATCATCCAGAGGCTGTGAGAGAAACTGACTCCACTGCCTCTGCGACTTCACCTGGGAAACTCAACGTCCCCGAGGAGACCGACGGTCCTGAGTTGTTTGACTCTGATGCTCCCAAACCTCTTACCGCCAACAGGAGCTTGCCTTATAGCCAAGCAGATGACAATAACTACAAGTTTAGTCATGCTTATGATTTTCATTCTAGTTAGAGGGGCACACTACAATTATGTGCTTTTTACAGCAGACATTTAAACCGGTAAACACAGCTGAAGGTTTTATAATTAATTGTGGGTGTGCTTGATATAGGTGTTACGGCATGGTGCATGCCAGATTGACATTTGTATTCACAGTTTGTAGAATGGAATGGGCACAGTTCAAACGAAAGTTGTAAAGTTAATTTGAGTACTCTCAAAATGTAAAAAAATTAAATAAAAAAAAGATGTTTCTGTGGAGTTTGAGAAAGGGAAAATTCTTAACCCCTTATTAGTTTGTAGAAACGTGTATAGATGTATGCTAAAGCCTATTGGTATTTGGTACAGACACAGTATATTGTTTTGACAACTAATAAAAAATGTATTTACTTCATCCTATCCTTTACCCATCTGTAAAGCAAGTAATTGAAATAGACATATTATATTCTGAATTCCTGATAACATACCTATGTTGTGGTTTGTAGATATCTGAAATTGAATGCTCATGAATGGCAAAATGACATGCTGACATAATTTATCCTAGGAAGAATGCAGTGGTGGAAAAAGTACTCCAATGTTTTACTTGAGTTAAAGTATCAATACTGCAATATGGAAATTGTCCGTTACAAGTAAAAGTCTAGAATAAAAAATGTAGTTGATTAAAAGTACAAAAGTATTGGCATCAAAATGTACTTAAAAGTACCAAAAGTAAAAGTAGCCTACTCATTATGCAGAAAAAAGCTTTTCACCATGATCATGTAAGATGACAACTGAATGTATGTGACTGGTTAGCCGATTTGCTCGTCTACATATGACACAAATGTTCCTTTCATTGTCCAGTGGCATTTAATGTTTTTGTTGCCACAAATTTATGTCATATTTCAGGCACATATGACGACGTAAATTCTCCTTTCATTGTCAAATGTGAGTACAGTAGGCCTACAGTACAGTACAGTACAGTACAGTACAGTACAGTACAGTACAGTACAGTACAGTACAGTACAGTACAGTACAGTACAGTGTCTACAAGGTCTGCTAAAAGGATGTTATACTAGAGCGGTGCCGTTGGAGCCTCTACAGCGGTGCCCGTTGGGCACTGGCCTACAAATGCATGCCCCACCCAGATATTATGTCTGTGTCCCTTTTATGCCCATATATGGAGTATATGGGCGTATATGGGAGTGTCAGCCATGCCCAAATATGGAGTCTATGCAGATGTCAGAATGATATCAGAACAGGCCAGCTCCATATATGGACACATGGGCAGGGGCCCTGTCCAGAGGCCTTTTGTGCTGCAGGTTCTGCTGTTCTGCACTTGCGCAGTGACATCTCTGGATCACGGAACACCCAGCCATAGAGTAAGACAGAGTTACGACAACTCCGTTCACTTCATGGGGCCAGACGGCCAGTCCAATGGCGCGGCTCTTATATTGTCGATAATGGCGAATAGGGACACCGGAAGTTTACGGAATGCCGAGTACATGATGAACCACGTGACCGGGCTGTTTTCTGCCCCCTCAATGTGCAACTCTGTCTACACTCTAAAAGGCAAAATCTCGTCCACTCGCTCACTCACACTCGGTCACTCCAGCATGGCGGTGTTACGGGGAGATTGGTGCCTGTCGAAATATGTGAACATCTTGTGGAGTTCACATAATGTACATGGAGGTTTTTTAAATATGTGGCCTAAATGCCGCTACTCCGCTAGGTTGGACTCTGCTAATAAACTAACTTTTACGTTCAGACACTGACGTTACGTGATGTCTACACACGATTGTCACATATATCAGCAGCCAGCAGGTCACCAATTTCACTGTCACACCGCCATGCTGGAGTGACCGAGTGTGAGTGAGCAATTAATTGATTGAAATATTTATTAACAGTTTGCAGAATTACAGTACATTTCAAGCACAACTCAATACAAAGACTGTTAACTGTGAGTGGACGACCCAATAATAAAGCATTGCACTTGTTTACAAGAGGGTCCACCTTGTTCAATTCATCAAAACATTTAGAGACGTACTACAAATATACACTTCTATATAGCCAAAGAACAGAACAGGAATTCATCATAAAGGAGGTAAAAAGGGAAAAGAAACATATACAGTGAGGGGGGAAAAGGGGTGGGTGGTGGAGGGAAAGTGGACGAGATTTTGGGAATTGGAATTTGGCCTTGTACTGCCTGTGCATAGACCACAGAAAGATGATATATGTCTACTATGAGTCTTGGTCCCAGAGTCGGGGAACACCAGACCAAAGCCGTAGAAGAAGAGTCGCGGCCGACACGCTGTGTGGGCTATAGTAGCTATAGTTCCAAACATTGTAACTATCCCATTGAGATAGAAGGAGCACTTCCGCATTCCATTATTACAATGGGAGTCAACGCTATAGTGTCGTCACTCTCATACTAGCTTACACTGGGGTCTGGTGGGAAGGAACACCGCCGCCATCGCCATTTTGCAGTGGAAACTGGTGGTGGTGTGTGTGTTTGTTGCAGAGAGAACCTAAAGGGATCGGATCGCTTGCGTGCTTATTTAATCGAACCCCCTGCGGTTGTTATTATCATTTGAGACGGAGTGTCCGAAATAAGCACACATACGGGTCAAAACCATGACTGACTGTTCTTCTGCAGCAGAGCTAGACGTCCCGGGGCCGGAGTGCTCCGCCGTGGAGGTCCGCAAGCTGTCCGAGCTGAGAGTCATCGACCTGAAGGCCGAGCTGAAGAAACGCAACCTGGACGGGACGGGCAACAAGAGCGTGCTGGCCGAGCGCCTCAAAACGGTCTCACCATTACGTTAATTTAAACATCACTGTCTGTTTGTTATATATGTCAACGTTGACGTGTCGGCTCCCCAGAGCTCTAAATGTGGCCGACCGAAGCTCTAGCTGGGACAGTTTTGTTATTAAACCACCATTATTTACAAATAATGAACGAAGCTAACTGGCTAGCTGAAGGCCCCTGTGGCTGCATCGTTAGCATAAGCTAAGCTAATTTAGCAAGGGCTGCTCAATCAGCGCTTGTGTGCCTGGAAATGAAAACGGAAATCATGGGGTATAAACATGTAATTGTCGAGTTGTTATTGTCTATTCTGTCCCATAAATGTGCCTGCTGAAACGTATTACTTTGATAGTTGCATCATGCTTTCTTTACTAGCATTGGAAAATGATGGGTACATTTTGAGCCATTAAAACGCAAAACGTAGGCCTACAGAAATTGATTTGATGACTGAAGCAATGTAAGACCCATCTTACATTAGCAGTGCATGTTCGGACTAACGGGGCTTCGGATCTATGGGCAGTTTCCACATTGTTGGACCCCCAGAGCTGGGGGTCGTTCCGCAGAAACCTTTTAATATAGCAGATGTACCTACAGTTAATGTGTTCTGGTGAATTTTGGAACCAGGAGAAATCCTGGAGAAATGACAATGCAGGGTATGTGGAGGAGGAGACTCCTGCAGGATCCAGGAGTGTTGGCAGCCCTGCACTATGTCATGTTGATAACTGCAGTGTTTTAGCAGATAAAACACCTACAATTTAGCTGACCCTGCGGATGTCGTGTGTGTGTGTGCACTATGTAGGCGATCGATGAAGAGGGCGGCAATCCAGATGAGATTGTCGTTGCCCAGGAGCAGACTCCGAAGAAAGCCACACCGAAACGAGCAGCAGCCAAAGGTAAAATCACACTTTGTGTGAATCATACATAATCATACATCCCATTATGCGCTCAGCCAATCATATCATCACTATTGACACACAAAGCTGGCCACAGGAGGAGCTAGCGCCCCTCAAAAATACAGACGGAATTACTTCTGAGGAATATTTTGTGTACTGTAGAGCCTATTTTGGATTGCCTTGTTGAAATATGCTCATAATAAGCATGCCTTCCCTTTTTCAAGACCGCAATCGGCGCAATGAAAGAGTCAAATATTGTCTTATAGATGCAAGGCCAGACGGTGATGGACCAGAAGACAGCCCCGCTGAGGATGATGCTGGTGATGATGAACAGGTGAGTTCATTGAAGGGTGATATCCAATAATCTTTTCACATAAATATTGCAATACTTGTGCAAGAAGCAATTGGCTTGTCCTGGCTCCCTTGAAGCTATTGTAGGACACTAGCCTGGGTCAAGGCTTCCCAAATCTTAACCATCCCTTTGTTTCTCCAGAGCTCTACATATCACAAGTCACAATTATTACATACTCACAATGATTTGAGAAAAATATTTGAGATAATCCCAATTTCTTTAGTTACTATAATTGTCAATCGTTTCCATGTTGAAAAATGTCCATACTTTTTTTCAGAAATAGCAGATCTACAAGCTTAACCACACATGGCGTGTTGTAAGCTTGTAGATCAACCATTTCCACTATTCCGTAATTTTTTGGAAATAAAATAAATAAAACTTAAAAAATGTAAATGTGTCAGTTATTTATCCTATCTGCCCTGCACAAATTGTAATAATGAAGCCTAAAAGGCAAACAGAAATACAAATCCAGAGTGGCTGGATTGTAACCGCAAGGTTGCCAGTTCGAACCCGGGCTCTACAGTTGGTGTCGAAGTGTCCTTGAGCAAGTGCTCCTGATGTGCTGGTTGGTGCCTTGCATGGTTTCCGACGCCATCGGTGTATGAATGTGTGTGTGTGAATGGGTGAATGTAATGCACAATGTAATGCACAATCTATGTAAAGCGCCTTGGATAAAGGCGCTATACAGTATAAATGTACCATTTACCATTTTACCACGCCAGCAGGAAGAGCATCCAGACGAACAGCCCAACATGCAGGAGATGGACATCCTCGACATGAGCGTCGTGGACGACGCAGAGAACGACGACGGAACGCCTTCTGTCAAAGACGAGGAAGAGGAGGAGAAGCTGCTCACCATGGAGGAAGGCAACGAAGAAAGCGAAGACGCTGCCGTAAAGGACGAAGAGCCAATGGAGTCAGAGGAGCCTGAATCCAAAGTTGAAGAGGTGAGAGTCTGAAGTCACACGAGGCCCTGCTGGCCTCGTAACCTATACAACACTGGCTTAAAGAAGGCTTTTTGTTCACTTTCAGAGTTCTCAAATTCTGCCAGAACCCGAACTGACGTTTTTGGGGCCGGGCCTAAAATGTATACTAATTAGTAGTTAGCCGGGCCTCGTGCTCCATGAAAAGAAACGGAACCGTTGCACCCCTAGTGGGTGGGTCGGTAGGACTAATATGTGCCGGCTGCACTTGGATAATAATGGATAATTTGTATTTTATAATTAAGTATTCCTCTTGATTTATGTTTAAACAGATGACTGAGTCCAAGTGCATAGACGAAGATGAAGACCAGACCTGTTTATCACCCAAAAAGGTATAATTTTCAGACGTTATTCTGTAAAGCATAGAGATGTATCGATTTCATTTTTCTCCCCCTTCCCTATACCGATATCTCTAATTTGCTTGTCGTTCAGAATACGATACAGTGTGTGGGGGGGGGGGGTTCAACCTAACAACCGATTTGAAATGTACTCGGATACGGATCGCTGCAATGTGAAAGCATTGAATACAGTTGAAGTGTAAGTGTACCTCGGGTGCAGAAGAATGAAGGCCAATGTGAATCATGGCCAGCTGGGACCAGGCAATCGTATTCGGGAACAGTTTGAATCAAACGGACTCGGTGTGAATCTGCCCTAAATTCCTTATAACACATTACGTGGCATCGGAATCACATAAACTGGCACACTCACCGATACCAATGCCAGTATTTTAGGCAGCATCGGCGGCTTTTCCGATGATGGTATCGGAACAACTCGAGTAAAGCTGCTCATTTAAAATGTCATGATAACCTAGCCATAACATGTTTTAATAAAATATTTGTTTTTATTTTTAGGCACAAGAAAATGATCAAGATGTCGAGGACAAAGAAGTAACAGGTAATACTGAAATACGGGTTGGAAATTCACTTGAACGCAGACCTATCTTTTAACCATGGTGTCTGTGCTTGAAATGCAATCCTTGAGTGTAAATTCAACCAGGGAAGGGAGACTGGAAACCCAAAGGGAATTGCTGGCCTTGTGTTGAAAGTTGGTCAACCATTACATAAGAAATGTTTTATTGAATAAGCATATCGATCAATATATATCTTTTTAAAGGTATAATCAAATGGTGTTGAACTATTTGACGCACATTTTCAGCAATCAATTGTCGAGGTCAGGGAGGCTTTAGTTGTTGAAGGTGATTGCAGTGTTTCTAGGTCGCCCCATGAAGATCAAGATGAAGAACAACGGTCATCAAAGAACAATAGCGTTTTTAAAGACTGAATTGTGAATGCACTGGAAATGAAACTAATGGACTTGATACGATGGACTTTGTCAAACTATCATGTTTTCAACATGCGCGCTCGCTAATCAAGGAAGACGGACTACATCAATGTGCCTCCACTGCCGATCTTGTGGGGTCTACTCTCTTCTGGACTGAACTCTTCAGTCCGTCTGAACTCTCTTCAGGTGAAATGTGGAAGTCGAGTGTTTAAAACGTGAGTGGATGTCTTAATCCCCATGGTTGTTTGCCCTCCCCCTGTCTCAGCCTTTGGGTTCCATTTCCAGTCTCCCGTTAGGTTGTGCCCCCATCCTCATGATGCTAGAGCTAAGAGAGCACAGGCCAGGGGTCTGCCTGTGGCCTTCCTAATCACCAGGCTTGCCAAGTTCCTCGTTAACCATTGCTGTGTTTCAGAAGTGATTAAACTGTGCCATTCTATTCCTGTTAAATCCGTAGAAAATGACAAAGTAGCCGGGTCTTGTATATCTGAGCCGCTTTACGAAGATCGCCAGCAGATCCAGGAGGCGGCTGTTGAAGATCAAGCTGCCACCACCGCTGACGGAGGAGGGGAAGACACTGTGAGTGACATTGGCAACAAAGGCGACAGCGAGGCCACCTCTGATATTGCGGTTGATAAGGACACTGTGGCGACTGATATTAAAGAGTCTGGTGACACGACCGATATGAAAGAGTCTGGTGGGGACACGCAAAACGTCCCAGAAGAGACAGTTGAAAGCGAAAGCATTCAAGCCGTTAGCGTAGGTGAACGGGACCCCGCGGCGGGCGAAACGGTCGATTCAGAAAATGACTCTAAGAAGAAGGCAGAGGAAGAAGAGAAGAAGACAGAAGACATAGCTGACGCAGATTCATCCTCGGCAGCGAAAGAGTCCTCTTCTGTTGAGGGCGATGATCAGAAAAAGAGGTTTGTCGTTTTCTGTCTACTAGAAACCAAAAGGGATTATCTCTGTTGCATTGGCTCCCTTTTACTAGCAAAATTTGGGTGCTCTTTGGGAGGCAAAAAACGCCTCTGCATTTGTCCGAAAAGATCGTCATTGTTTACACCCCCGCCCCCACTAACTCCCTATAATGAGTAATGCAATGGAATCCTCTTTGGGCTTAGGTCCATCCATTCACTGTTAAATGACTCCACAAAACATACATGGCGGGTTTAGCGCTCTGTCAGTTTGTATTCTAAAAAGCCATGATAAAGTTTCGAACTATAAAAGCAATGGTAAGTATGAGTTCCTGGACGAGAAGAGAACAGAGCTGTATCCTCACCGCTGTATATTTATTATTTGTTTGTTTTGTTTGTCTCTAGCTCTGAGGATAAAGATGCCAAGGACGACTCAAAAGAAGAAAAGGGTAAGTGTAGGTGATGGTGCACATATCCGTTTTATTCCCCACAGACAGCTTGGTAGACTATTTCTCACTGTGTGTGTGTGTGTGTGTGTGTGTGTGTGTGTGTGGGGACAACGCTCCACACTTCCCAAACTCTTCTCCCTTCTGGCTCAAAAACTATGGAATGCACTTCCCATCACAGTCAGAACTGCAGCCTCACTCCCAATCTTCCGGCATAGTCTGAAAACCCACCTCTTCAGACTCCACCATGGCCCGTAGCACTTGCCCTAGCCTAGCCCCTTAGATAGCACTTTATGTAGACTTAGATAGTATTTTAGACAGACTTATAGCTCGTTACGTAGACGGCACTAGAATTGCATTTTATGTAGTCATAGCACTTGCACTTAGCTAAATGCCTAAATTGAAAAATTGTGTGTGTGTGTGTGTGTGTGTGTGTGTGTAGCTGCAGGCACTGAAGGCGCTGGCAATAGCAGGAATCTGTGGGTCAGTGGTTTGTCCACCACCACCAGAGCGACTGATTTGAAGACCCTCTTCAGCAAGTATGGCAAGGTTAGTCCAGACCATCACCAAAAATGGTAATGATAGAATTTGATATACCTATACTTTCCGTGCAATTGTATTACATTTCGCAGCAACGTGAGCTTTACATTCACATGATGGGATCACTGTGCCAGCATTCCCAGATACTAGACATTTTCATCTGTTCCGTTATTTGTGCATAACTCGTCGCTCACGTCCAACGCCATGGGTCAGTGGTGTTTCTCCGTGAACATTGTGTCAGAGTGAGACACACACAAAGCGTACATTTTTGAACGAAGGCAGACAGCGATGTGTCTTTGGCCACTGATGGTGTTTTGTTCACTCTTGTTCCTTGACTTGTTTAGTTTACCACTCCCTAGACTAACTCGTCTCTCTTTTCTCCCGCTCCGTTCAGGTTGTCGGAGCCAAGGTGGTGACCAACGCCAAAAGCCCCGGGTCTCGCTGCTTCGGCTTCGTCACCATGTCCTCCACGGACGAGGCCACCAAGTGCATCACTCACCTTCACAGGACTGAGCTGCATGGCAGGATGATCTCTGTGGACCGGGTGAGCGTTGTGGACTTTTGTATAGGTTTTGTGGGGAGAGAGTGGGTTAGAGACGGGCCTTGGAGAGGGTGCATGGGAGGGCGTTCAGGGAACAGGTTGAGGACTTTGTGGTTGCAAGCGGGGAAATAGGTCAGTTTGAGGGATGTCTAATGAATGAAGGACTGATTAGTCGTAGTGGGGAGTTGAGTTTGGGGACCAGCGGTAGGAAGCGGCCTGCAACATTGATATATTTCTCCATTTCCACTGTTGAGCACATGGTATTGTCTATTGTGTACATATACGATTATGATATATTTCTCAATTACATGAATTTTGCAGGCCAAAAATGAGCCTGCTGGAAAGAAGCCAGCAGACAACAAGGACGCTAAGAAGCCTGGCAGTGACAGGAGACAATCCACAGACTCAAAGTAAGCCTGAGAAACATTTTAAATTGAACTGTCATATTTAGTTTTCATATATGCATTAAGACTTAAAAACTAGACAACTTTGAAATATTGCCACATATTCATTCATGTGTACTGTAAAAGTTATTTCGCTTTTTTTGTATTCGTCCTGAGAGAACTAACTATATACTATGGCAGCATCATTAAACTCCAAAATGAGAGCTGCTAGTTTTCTAGGGGCCTGTGCAAACAGAGGTTTGTGCTCATGTACAAAATGGTCATACATGGTGACATACTGTACATTGTGTTACATCAGAGCCATAGAGTAAGACAGAGTTACGACAACTCCATTCACTTCATGGGGCTTTGTCCAATGACGGCTACATGAGGCACAAAGAAACCATTCCTCCTAGATCTAATGTGGCGTTGCCTCCTCTTCCAGGTCTGATATCAAATCTGAGGGTGAAGGAAAAGACGGCAAAGGTGAGTCACTGAATGGATATTGGATACCAACAGTATCACCAATCTAAGATGTGATGAGAATCTTCCTGAATATTCTTTATTTGGATCCCCATTCGCTGCCGCGGTAGCTAGTCTTTCTGGGGGTCCACATAAAACCTCACAACATAAAACAACATACAATATTAATTCAAACAACTGACACCATTAAATGCCAATGATATATATATGATATACAGTAGGTCAAACGTGTGCAAAAACACATTGATCATTCCAATTGTGTGGTCTCCAATTAATATTTTTTGAAGAGATTTGTTTTTGATTTGTTTAACATTTGCACATAATGAGTTCCACTGTTGGGTGACCCTATAAAGTATGTCTGCATTTGGTTTTGGACGTTCCAAATACCCCAAGCTTACCTGTCTCGTGTGATCCATGTTTTAGACCTGAACTAAATAATTTAATTGAATATGAACTGGTTGTTTTTGTAGCGCGTAATGAGAGGACTGTGGTGATGGACAAGTCCAAAGGAGAGCCTGTAATCAGTCTGAAGACAAAGAGCAAGGAGCGAGTAAGTCACATGCAGAAAACATACAGAACTCTGAAATGGTTAAATAGTAAGTCACTAAAACATGCAGAACTCTGAAATGGTTCAATAGTAAGTCACTAAAACATGCAGAACTCCGAAATAGTTCAATATTAAGTCACTAAAATGTGCATACGGTCCAAAATATAAATTTTTCAGAAAAAAAACAAAACATCCAGCTTAAGTGGATGGTTTTTGTCGAAGCACTTCTTTAGTTTTTTTTTTGTGTAACGGGTCGTACAGTTCCAGGAGAGTAAGGGAACCCTCTTTGAGTAGTTTCAGTTCGTCTTAGTCTGTTCGTTCCCAGTTACAGGGTTCATGATAATTATACAGCGGTAGAATACAAATAAAATAAAAGTAATCAAAGCACTTTTTATTAGGGATGTATTGATGAGACATTTCTGCCGATATTGATATTGCATTTGACTGTCTTTTTTGCTAAAACCGCTATATAAACACTTGAACGCTTGAACATTTGAACTCATTCTCATTCCCCCTCTGTCCTCTCCTCATCCAGAGCACCAAGAGTCGCGATCGCAAGTCACCCAGTAAGGAGAAGAAAGACATCCTGTCGTTTGACCAGATCAAAGAGCAGAGGGAGAGAGAGAGGCAGAGGCAGCGAGAGAGGGAGATCAGAGAGGTGGAGAGACGTAGACACTCTGGGTATGTAGCAGCAAATGTTAAATTAACTACATTAATACAAATGTACTTTTATTTATTTTTTGCCACTTACCGTTTTGTTTTATTGCATTGTTCCTCCCAGAGACCGAGATCGCGCTAGAAGTGGTAGTCGTGAAGGAAACCGGGATAGCCGTACGGAACGGGAACGCATCCGTCTGTTCCGGGAGAGAGAGGAGCGCGAGCGCTTGCTAAGGAAGAGGAAGTGGCTCGAGGTAAGCTAGCTTTTATTTATGTATGAACATAAGAAATATTTAGTTTATTTATATTTTTATATATATATATATATATATATATATATATATATATATATATATATATATATATATATATATATATATATATATATACATATACATATACATACATACATACAGACACACACACACACACACACACACACACTCCAAAGCCATTGCTTTTCATTACATGAATGTAGAAAAAAAGACTGAATAGGGTTCCTCCTGTGGCTGAAACACAAAACCAAACGTTACTTTAGTAACCCCAGTTCTTTAATCAAATGAGCAGAATGGTTCGCTTGCGGGGAGTGCCATCTCCTGGCACAATCACAGAAAACGGCCAAGCTACACCGGGCAATTTTGCACGTGTGCGAATGTGTTTACTGTGCGCTTTTACTGCGCGCTTACAGTGTGTTTGGATAGGACCAATATATGTCAATGATACCAGCTACACCAGCCGCACGGATACCGCGGGCCATCCTACGCGTGCTCTAAAAATAGGATCGGTTCTAAAAGTTTTACGTGCGTATGCCCCATACATCCTCCCGGAAGGTCCCGCACAAATCTGCCGCGCGCCACAGATCTGGTGTAGCCAGGGCATTTCGCACGCATACTTTGTGTGCGCAGTGCGCTTACGTCAAACGCACATATGCCCGGTGTAGCTTGGCCGAAAGGCAGAGCCATGTTCTCTCCGGAGAGGGACTACGCCCTATGCCCAGGCTAGAGGGGGATTCCAGATCAGTTTGCCAGTGTGTGTTTTTCTGTGATCGAGATCACATCCAGGAGACGGTGCTCCCTGCAAGCGAACCATTCTGTGAAATTTATTTAAAAAATAAACCTATATTTAATTGTGTATGTCGACAACCATTCTGAATTCGCTCATTCTGAATTCGCTCATTCGTTGAACGGCGGCCATGTTCATCCGCCAAGGTGGAGAAGCAACGCCTCGACGCCGACCGCATGGAGCGCGAGTTCCTGGAGCGTGAGAGGCTGAGGATAGAGTACGAGCGACGCCGCGAGCAGGAGAGGATCCAGGAGCTGCGGCGGCAGTCGGACCAGCTGAGCTTTGAGCAGAACCGCCGCGGCGTGAAGAGGCCTTACGACATGGACAGCAGGTAAACAAACGTCAGCCCAGTCGGAGGGAGCTCATCGGGGCAAAGCTACGGTTATTTATTAACCCATTCTGACCTGAGATCAGATTCTAAAAATGTCTGACATCCTGACAGTTTTCTGAAAAAGCCATGTTTCTATGTCAGTCGTTCTTCGATTTTTCAAAAATAGCTAAAGTATAACATAATGCTAACACCAAAAGGGGTTCCCACCCAAAATGGGTTAAGTCATCAGTCATCATAATGGTGATTAGGGCTGTCTGCTGTCGCCATTACAAATTTAAGTTGCCGATTAATTGTCACACAAGTCATTGCGATTAACGATTTCATTGTGTTTGTGGTATTGAACATTGGAACATTTGAATAAAGAATACATTTATGTTTGCCTGGTAATAAAAGAAATGCAGAGGGCAGATATGACGAATAACTGAAATATACAAAGTAATTACTGACATTCATTATTTTTATACTTGACGAAAATTGCTGAAATAGCAGATCAGACTACAAGCTTAGAACTGGTCATAAAGTGACACGTAAGCTTGTAGATCTGCTATTACCGCTTGTTTTTATGTATGAAAATCTTTCAATATGAAAATTATTATTAGGACAATAATTGTGGATTATCTCAAATAGATTATTATGTAATAAGGCCTAATGCTAATTTGAATCGTTGAGCTTTAAAAGCCTGATGGCAAATTAACTATCTTTTATAGTGGATGTTTTTATTTCTAACTCGTTTGTTTTTGTTTTGTTGCTTGTGCAGGACGAAAGACGATTGGGCAGAGAAGCGCGTCAGCGGTGTGGAAGACCGGTTCAATCGCTACCAAGACTTTGACCACCGTGGCCGTGGTTACCAAGACGACGCGATACTGGACCGGTCGTCATCGCGTACCCTGAGTGGAGACCGAGATGGCCAGGTTAGTGGCTTAGGAATATATCAGGTCGTGTGGGTACTAGTACGCTTTGTCTGTTACATCATAGATGAACTCAAACATTGAACAATCCCATTAAACACTTAACACCGCCATTATATGAACATTGTTTCTGAGAGATCTGTCATAAAAATGTGCCGTCATGAAAATTAGCTGATCTGACCGTAGTTGCCATGATGTAGTTTGACTCCGTTCTTGTGTTCTCGTCCCCCTTCAGCACTTCTCAGACAGGTCAGACAGACACGGCAGGGATTCTTCTTGGAACACGGGCTACGACAAGCGCGTGAACTCCAGGTTAGTACTTAAAAGGTGGGGGCGCCCGCTGGCCTAGTGGTCCGGGCACATACCACATAGGCGCATGCCTGACAGCATGTCACGGGTTCGAGTCCCGATGCTGCCGACCTTTGCTGCATGTCATTTGATCATTATCTCCCTGTTTCCTGTCTATCTCCACTATGTCCCGTCAACAAACAAAATAGGCCCCCCAAAAATATCTTTAGTTCTTAGCAGGTTGCTGCAGTTAACACAATCATTCCCGGGTTAGGGTTAGCGTTAAGGTGACAAAATTGTCAATGTATTTAGTCATATTTGTGTATGTGAAAAGGTAGACGGCAAACATTTCTTGTCAGTTTTGGTCAACAAAATGTACATTGCCTACTAGTACTGCCTACATGTCAGGCATCACGGATTTGGGTTTTGGTCAAAACTTTGACAATTACTGCGTGACACAAATGCCTTAAAAAATGAATATTTGTCACTTGACATAACATTTGTCAAGCATTTATGTGAAGTTTATCTCAAATATATCTTTTAGAGACGGAGGCCGTGACTGGGACTCCGGGCGGAAGATGGATGGAGACAGATCGTGGCAAAGTAGGAATATGTTTTTGTTAGTGTGCTAACTAGTTCTTAGGACAGAGACTGATTCTTAAACGCCTTGTAAATCCTGACCTAGGTTTTCTGAAACATAACAATTGTTTTATGTTGCTATATACTGTACATGGCAACATGAACCCCAAAAGGGGTTCCCGTCCTGAATGGTTATTGCACTGTTAAAACCATGAAACCCGATAGCTGTTGCATTAAAAGTTGTAGTGTAATTTTCTAATTGGATCCACCGGATGAAAATGTTATCAGGCTGCATTAGTACAAATGTAATTCCATATCCACATTGTATCGATTGTGCGACATGATCTAAAAACTCTAGTTCTCTCACTCTGAATGGTTTTCAGCCATACAGTACTGATTGCTGACTTGTGGTCCGTCTGTGCCTGATTGTCCTGTTGGTCTTTTCTAGGTAGAGACGGTGCTATTCCAGGCCAGAGCCACATGACCAGAGGAGGAATGGCCAGGTAATTAGAGGCGGATGTCTTGTGTGGTGGTGACGTGGAGGACTTAATTAGCTTGTGGCATGGAATTCATAAGCTTTTGCATTTGGTGTTTTTCAAAGAAAAAATATTGTAGAGCTGTAAATTACTTGCAACAGACGGTGAAGACGGTGCCCTTTTACTACAGGCAATTGTGTCTTCCACCTCATGCAAGATTACCGTCATACATTTATTCCATCATCGTTTAATAATTTATCAATTCATTGAATCATGTTCCCTTATTAAAATTATGCCAGTGTCCCTCAGGATAAAGTGAGAATAACGGTGTCCTTTTTTTTGTTTCCCCCCCTCTCTGTCTCCATGCAGCAGCCGTGGTGGAGCGTACATGAACACAGGAACGTCCCAGTCTCTCTCTGGTGCTCTGAACAGACAGAACCAGATGATGCAGGGTAGCGGGCTGCAGGGTGGGGGGGCCTTTGGCCGACGGTACTGAGACTGGCCTCTCTCTGTCTGTCTGAAAACGTCTTTGTTTTTTGTTGATCCCAAGGTAACACATTGGAGACTTGATTTTTTCCCCCTCTCACCAGGGTTCTAGTAGGCACTCAGGCTTTTATTTTCGTTTGCATTTGACTCAAAAATGAAAGACTGGGGAAACGCATTGGAAAGTCTGGCATAGGAATTTCACTTCCCACTTCCGTGTATTTCGCTCACCAATGACAGTGCAGAGGCGTGTCACGCCAAATTTGGTGGGGGAGGGGGGCTGGGGCATGATTGATTTGAATTAGGCCACGGACCACCATTTCACAGGTGACAATTTTAAGTTCCGCCACCCCAATCAAACACTGTAAAATCCTGTGTTAATTTAATCTGAAGGTGTACTAATGGAAACAAATGGACCCATACCGTGCACCCACACCAAAAAGCGACTTGATCATAATGTCACCACGTCTCATGTCGCCAAATCCTGAAACGATAAGCGGTTGGATGAGATCTCCAACCACTCCACCTTTTGTGGGGAAGGTGTGCCTCACCATGCTTATGATATTTCGCATCGTGCCTGACAAGGGATGTCTCGTTCACATTTCTTTTGCACCCGATCCGATTACCATCATTTGATTTTGAGACATGCCAATACCGATCTTTCCCGATCCGATCTTTATATTTTTTATATAACACTTATGCCATATCACAATAGCAACTATCTTAATGTATGTCACTCTATTCTAGTCTGTTGTGTTGCCTATCAGTTATTGAAAGGCAAAATGTGACTATACTTTTATTTTCATCATAGGTGTCTTTCACTAGTGTGACTAGTCATTGTTTGATGATCTCTGACTGGGAGTTTTTTTTTTTTAAACAACTCATTGCTTTTACAGAGCAAGTTTATATTCGGTGCTTCCCGTTGGAAAAGAATGGTGTGAGTGCACAGTTACAGTCCATTTGGTTACTAATAACTTAAGCACTAATGTAGCCACCTTAAATTAACCTTGTTTTTACACCGTGGCTGTCTGCTTGTTAAATGCCAGATCTGTTTTCAGTTGAATTATTTCTGTTAGAAGTCATGGGCAGTACTGACCTCTCCTAGCCCTGGTCCAGTGCTTACAGCGAGTCTCTCTCTGACGCCCTGTGGAAGTCCCTTCCACAGCCCTCTGGTGATATTCTCACTCCCGTGCGAGTGTTTACAATTCCCAGCAAATAAACAAAACGACGTAACTGACACAAAGCCTGCTAGACCTTGGTAAAAGTCTATTCTCGAAGCTGGGAAGCATCTCAGGTCCCCAGCTTCTCTCTAAAATGCACTTTGTGCCATTTTAATAACGCAATGTACCCTGAATTTTCCGGGCAGAGTCATTTCTTCTACTACGGCATTTCCGGGTTTTGCCTGTGCCGATCTGGTTGGATTGACCTGAGACGCTTCCCAGCTCCGAGAATAGACTTTTACCAAGGTCTAGCAGGCTTTGTTTCGGCGAGTAGTTACGTCGTTTTGTTTATTTGCTGGGATTTGAAAATCCTCGCACGGGAGTGAGAATATCACCAGAGGGCTGCGGAAGAGACTTCCGCAGGGCGTCAGAGAGAGACTCGCTGTAAGCACTGGACCAGGGCTAGACCTCTCCCAGCCTTCTATAATATGGGTTTCCGTCTGCGAGCCTATTGAAAGCCCCCCAGCCACCACATCTGACGTGTTCCTGTTTGCCTGTCACGATTATATTGAAGTGCACCTTGTCCAGCTGCATGTAAATCGCTCTCTGATGCTTTTTGTGAATTTAAGACCTTGTGTTTTTATTCTCTTGTCATGTAATTTGTATTTGAAGACGCGGGCAGTACAACTTGACTGTGTAACGTCCATGAGATCATACTTTATTTCAGTGATTTCTTTTTCAGATGATTACATTTCCTATTTTATTTACTTTAAATTGTAATTCCTGCGAATGATAGTTTAAGAAATGTTCCAAGAAGTAAGTCTTGAAAACAAACAAATCTGGTTAATTTATAACTGTATAACATTTCTGGTAACCATCAAACCAAGCCTGTACATAAAAGCTGTTTTTTTTCTTTTTTTTATTGTAACTTGGTTCACTTGAATATGTTCATTGACGAGCCATACATACGTAGTGGTGATGAACCAGTGATGTAGTAAAATTAGTTGATTTAATAGCTGCTTATAATAAAATATTTTTCATTTCATTCCTGCTGTGGCAACTACTTAAATATCAATTGGCGTGACAGAAATTGCACTGCAGCTCTCTCTCTAGGTCGTCCTCGGACGAGCCCTTCATCGTCTCTTGCAGTCATCCCGGTTCTCATACTGTACATCTGTTCACTGAGTTTTCCAGTTAATTCACTAGATTTCCATTACTGGTGTGCATTCTTGGGAATTGCAACTGGACTTGGATAGATATATTGTACTAGAAATAACTTCACCAATAATATGTATGTAATAATGGAGAGGAACTGCCAGTTCCTTCTGTGCTTTCTATTGGGCATAAGTTCCTCCTTTTTATACAAATGTAGTTCCTCTCCCTAACAAATTAACAATACATGTTCCTATGTGTCATTAAGAGAAAAGGGTATGTCAAAGGGGGCTTCAAGTTGTTTTGAAATCCTTGCCATACACGGCATCTCCAGTAGATAAAGAGTGCAGGCTTGCGCCCGCGCTTGTAGATGTGCTATTTTCGCTATTTTGGGCCAAAAATGCCCTCTTATGGGATTTCAGCCCCTGCCTCTCCAACACACTCTGCACGTGCCTGTTCCCCTCCCCCCAATCATGTGGGGATCACCTGGGAGTCCTGACCCACAGGTTGAGAAGCACTGGTGTACAGTATCTATAATGAACCGCCCTGGAATTCATCATGCACCAGCTTGAGGATCACCATCTGATGTCTGTCGCCATCTGTGTTGGATAACAAGGGCAGTGATGCAGGTAGATTAACATGAATGTCACTGATCTGCATGGAGAACGGCGTGGATGAAATGATGAAATGCGTTGAGCTTTAGCTTTAACTTGTGGGATGATTATTCACAGATGGTGAGAGAGATATGTAGAGTGGAAATGTTGGCAATTATTCTCTTTACAAATGGGGAGGGGAGTGCCACACAACGACAACGCACAGACATGACCCTGAAATAATTTGTGGATGACCCTCGTCTGAAAAAGATGGTTGAGAAGGGTGACTGTTTGAGAACAACGGCAGCCGGTATATACGTGAAAGCCCTAATGCAGAACCTTTGAATACTTTGTATTATAACAGTAAAGCAGTAGTTAGGAAAACTGACTTCCAGATGATTACAAGGGCCCATATGGTTTTCTAGTCGGTGTCTCGACAGTCATGAATCGACTCCTTGCAAAAAACTAAATATTTTAGTTTTGTAGTATTTTCAGGAAATTGAACAAGGAACCACATGCGTTTGATTATAATTTAGTTATTTAGTCACAAGCTCTTGTTAATCATTTTCATTGGTTAACTATTTATAAAATCCACACTAGTCTTAACTTCTTTCAATTGTTTCCCAAATAAGTAAGGCATTCATCATGGCTTTGTTTTGCAAACGAAGATCTAGGGAGGCGGATGTCCACGTCTGCTGCAGACATGTTGACTGAGGCCTGCTTTTGACCGCCAAACTCAGCCGCTGCAGGAAAACGAGTGCTCTGATGTTTGTGCTGTATTCCAGTTCTTTCTTTTTCTTCTCTTTTCTTCTTTTTCGGAGGGATTTCTTTAGGCAATCCTTATATCAGAGGTCACCGTACAGTACAACCTTTGCAGGCGACAATCCTCCATCCTAACGTAGCTGTGACTTCAACAGTAAGGCCTCTATGCTGATGGTCTCCGCCTGCACAAGACCTTCAGTATTTGTAATGAAGTCACTCCAGTGGATGTTGAGGATGGTACAGAGGCAGTGCTGGTGGAAGTGCTCAAGTAGTCGCAGGTGGTGTTTGTATAATGCCCATGACTGTGAGCCACTTTGTGCCATTCTTCAGGTCCCTTTTTTCCCAAACTCTTTTGTACAGCTTTTGTTAACCTGTCTGTTTTTTTTTTCATTATAATTTTTTATCCCACGATTTTGCAACTCATGTTTTCACAGACGGGTTGAGCGCCCCTCAACCTGTCTGTGTTTAGCTTTGATTTACAATCATTCTTCTGCACTGTAATGTTAGGCTTATTTTTGTTTTATTGTTTGTAGTTTTTATTTGAAATATTCAGGTCTATTCTTTAAAATGTCTTTTTATAACATGTTTATTTTTTGCTCTGTCTTGATCTCTTAAGTTAATACTTCATGTTTTATGTAAAGCTGTTGAAATGTGCTATACTAAACTTGCCTTGCCTTATAGACCATTTCCAATGCTCTGTCACTGTGACAGACTAAACACCATAGAACTTTATAGATTTAACATAGGCCTACTCCACATAAACAACTGATCTTGTATTGTATATCATGTATGTATCGTCATGTATTCAAAGATTGGGGTTTCTTGGGTTATTTTGTCCTTTGATATTGTTCAATTTAGAGGTATAGTTCTCATCAAAGTTCAAAACAAAGTCTGTTGACAGCCTATTGTGGGATACTTAAGATTTTCATTTCACCAAGACAGATATTGCTACATTTTACTACACTACATTATTTTCTTGGAAAATTCTATTGGGCTATTTCAAATATAGTGAAAATTGCAGATGTACCAGCTCCCAACTCTGTCAGAAGTGAGCTTGTATATCTGATATTTTACTACACATTGATATTAAAAAGGAATATGTAATTTGTACTTTGTATACTTTAGGTTTAACCCCAGTACGTTAAACTTAAGTACACGTTTGACTGAGCAACTTACACGTGTAGTTGAGTAATGTTTTAGCAGCATTTTGACACCTTGAGTACCGGGGTGGTTGAGTTGGCTACTGAGTACTTTATCGACCAGTGCTGACGGGCACAAAACCAGCATGCACTCTGCAGTTGAAATGTCTTCTTGACTATCAGCTGCCTGTAGATGGCAGCATTCCCAAGCTGATGCAGCAAAAAACACAACATGACTGACTAGTGTAGGCTATTAACTTAGTGCAGCCTCTTGATTATTTTATTGACTGAGCAGTCCAAAGTGTTTACTGTTGTTATACCCCCATCATTATGTGGTTCGATAAAGGTTTACTTAATCAGACCCGAAATAGAAATGTTTGCCTGGGGGTCGGTACACAAACAGTGACAAATTTAAAAATAAATAATGGCACCCATAAATATGTGTCCACACATTTTTACACTCCCCAGTGTTTGGGAAACACTGGTACCGTGAGTTAATTAATGGATCGACTGTCCTGGGGAAGCCTCACTGACTGATCTATATATCTGCACTTCTTCTCACAGAAAGTAAACTTCACTCTAATATTTATCCGAGGAATCCATGAATCTTATTGACAGCTAGCTCTGGTCTGGTCCATTGGCTATAGCTCTAATTCCTTCAGCAAAGGGTATTAGGGGCGGGCTATGGACCAGAGGGGCTATAATTGACAGCCAATTAAACACTTCCACTTCTAGTCGCGACCACAATCCTCTGCTCTATATTCAAATGGCTCTCAAACTTTATGAAGGACGCCCAAATTGATTGATTTGGCCGTGGACCCCCCCCCCCCCCCCCCCCAATCCCCCATCTGAAAATATGTTGTGCCAGTGACCCCGAGTATCGTTCTTTCTTTCAGCAACCCCCCCAAGAACCCCATGCCCTGACCCTGGGGGGCCCTGAGCCCCACTTTGCGAACCATGTAAACTGTCTGTCTATCGCCTCTCTCTCTCTCTCTACTGTGTGGCCATACAGCTAAGTGCAGTGTAAGTGGAGACAGCCCAGGGCAGGGCAGGCAGTGTGCAAAGTGCACTGTGCAGTATAATATTTCACAGAGAGAGAGCAGGCCATTGTAAGTTTATAAGTGTCTCTTTAAGAGGAAATGCTTCTGTAGCGGTAGCGCCGTGGTGTGCGGATCAGCATGCCGGGCATTGTCGGCCGGCTGTGTAGCGTGCTTGCTGCCCTGCCTCAGTGCGTATAGCGTCGTCGTCCACATATAGAACCGAACCCGAGCCGTCGCTGCCCAGCTGCCACCGTCCGCCTGCAAGAGCAGCTCCGTTTTAGCACCGTGTGCGATGGTCAGGAATGGATCAGTATGTTGTTGTGCGTGTGATTGTATGGAGGGAGGGAGAGCAGCACATATCAGACATGGATCTGTTGTAGCCGCCTAGCTTTGATGGAGGCTTGAGACTGAGGAACACAATAAGACACAGACTGTGTGTGAAGTTGGAGAGAGAGAGAGAGCCGCCCCGGCCGGCCGGCAGCACGAATGATGCGCTGCTATGCAGGTGTATAGGCTAGAGGAGATGATGACGCGCTGCCCCTCCGTTGCTGGACAACATTAGGAAGGATTCTAATCTAACATACCTCCGGAAGAAACGCAGCACTAAAAGCTGCTTCTGCCTGCTGGAGTGCTTCTCTTTTTTTTTTTTTATCAGCCATGTCATTTTCGACTAGTTTGCCAAGGACGACTTCTTCCTCATCATACATTTTAATCACCTGGATTTATAATCGCTAAAACTGACAGGAACGATATTTTAGGCTATAGCCCACACTGCGCAGCCTCCTCGTCTACAACTATCCATCTGACCGCATGTAAGTATACTACTGTACAGTATGTTACATTGTTAGAGAGCTACTGTTTACAATTCCCATTGCTGCTGCACCTCAATAGGAATTCCATGTCATAATGTTGTATTTAACGGTTAATAATCTGCACATAATATTCTAAATGTAACCACTAACCACTGTGACCACAAAGTCAATGCCTGATGTATTGTATGTCGGGATAATGTCAGCATTGACAATGGAAGCTGTGGTTAAAAGTACTTGTGTACATTTACTCAAGTAGGCTACTGCATACTATTTACAGATAAGTACAGTTTTCCTTTTTTTTTGCCTCATGTAAAACATTTCAGAACATTGACTTCTACTCCATTACAACTCAGAGGAAAATATAGTAGGCAACTTTTTACTCCACTACAGTTATTTGACAACTTTAGTTACTTTGTAGATTGATACTTTTTGAGTACTTCTTCAATGGAAGTAGCTTATAACATTAGAATGGACAACAATGTTATTTCCCTGACCTGAGCAGGTCAGCAGTGGTGGAAAAAGTCATTTTTTTTACCAAAGTAAAAGTATCAATACTGCAATATAGAAATACTCGTAGAAATACTTACTAGTAAAAGTCCAGAATTAAACCAGTACAAAAGTATTGGTATCAAAATGTAGAAAGTTCAAGTTCAAGTTTTTGAATGTATGAAATGTATAAAAAATATTTAAAAATAGCAGGTAGGCTATTTTCAAATGTCCCAAATGTGTATATAGTATATAGGGCTGAAGTGGTGAATTGTGTTGTAATAATCAAAATCTACAACGTACCTAGTAACTAAAGTTGTCAATGAATTGTAGTGAAGTAAAAGTATAATATTTGTCTCTGAGATGTAGTGGAGCAGAAGTGAAAGTATGCTACTGGAAATTGGAAATATACTCAAGTAAAGTACAAACACCTCAAAATTGTACTTGAGTACAGTACTTGGTTTATACTTTCCACCACTGCCGACGACTAATCGGACTCATTTGTGGACGCGACCAGACGCCGATGTCATCCGGAGTGAACGAGACCACCCTGAAAGGCCTGCCCATGGAGAGCTGGATGGCTGACCTGCCGTGTCCACTATGGGACATGCCCCTATGCAACCTGGCCATCCCAGGTAAGCACCGTGTCCACTGTGTGTGGGACATGCCCCCTATATGCAACCTGGCCATCCCAGGTGAGCACCGTGTCCACTGTGTGTGGGACATGCCCCCCTATGCAACCTGGCCATCCCAGGTAAACACCGTGTCCACTGTGTGTGGGACATGCCCCCCTATGCAACCTGGCCATCCCAGGTAAACACCGTGTCCACTGTGTGTGGGACATGCCCCCCTATGCAACCTGGCCATCCCAGGTAAACACCGTGTCCACTGTGTGTGGGACATGCCCCCCTATGCAACCTGGCCATCCCAGGTAAACACCGTGTCCACTGTGTGTGGGACATGCCCCCTATATGCAACCTGGCCATCCCAGGTGAGCACCGTGTCCACTGTGTGTGGGACATGCCCCCCTATGCAACCTGGCCATCCCAGGTAAGCACCGTGTCCACTGTGTGTGGGACATGCCCCCCTATGCAACCTGGCCATCCCATGTAAGCACATTATGCATGTTGTATCTTTATCCCGCTCTGCTGTTATTATTGCGAACGCAATGAGCACTAACTATGAGACCCTGCAGATCATGTCTGTCTGTGTGTGTCTGTCCCGCTGTTACACCACCCGCCCGCCACCAGAGGGCGCAGCTGTATCACACAAAACACACACACTTACGCACACACACACACACACACACACACACACAGGCACACACACACACGCACACACACACACACACACACACACACACACACACACACACACACACACACACACACACACAACTTAACTTAAAAAAAACTTAACTTAAAAAAAACTTTAAAAACACTTAACTTCAAAAAACGTAACTTAAAAATAAAATAAAAAATAAACACAAAAAAGAGAACTTTAAAAAGAAAACCTTAAAAAAGTATGTAATTTATTCTAATTGTTGTTATTGCCATTTACGAGCTGCGTTCGCTTCCCGCGTTTGCGCGTCTTACTTGTTTGTTATTATGAGTTATTTTGGGACCTTTGAAGACTGTGTGCAGAACTCTTCTTTTCCTTCGCATGCTCTTTATGCAACCTGGCCATCCCTAGCCTGGGAGGTATACGGTATACCATTTTGGGGTTTATGATCCGTTCGGGAGTGGATGGTACCTTACGTTATGTTGTAGTCACTGGTTTGTAGTAGGCATGTAACGATTCACTCAACGTCACGGTACGATTCGTATCACGATATGAGGTTCACGATACGATTTTTCACGATATTAAAATAAGTAAAATTACCGCTCATTTTATTTTATATAATTTATCTTCCCCCCCCTGAGATTCTTTATTTAACTACATTGCAAAAGAAGTAGCATTACTTTTGACAGTGCAGAAACGTAATTGCCTTCCTTGATGAGCATCAACGACCATCATCACCTGGGCACAGTCACAGACACACACAGCTCCCCTCTACAGTGCTCTACTACTGAAAGTGACTATCATTTCTCTCCAAAAGCACTTTAATATGATGGAATATGACTAAAGCTCACATTTCACATCATACACTAGCCCCCCTAAAAGAATTATGAATCGATTCATATCGTCGGGATTAATATCGATATATATATATACGATATATCGTTACATGCCTAGTTTGTAGTCATCAGGCACAAAATGGAATTAGAAGTACGCATCAAGGGCATCATCATTTCAGGGCCTACCCAGAATCTGACACGTCTCTTCAAGTACTTCTAGGAATGCGGTATAGTTTGTTTGGTATATGCATAATTTATTCCAACTCGTAGCGACTGGCGAGACAAAAAACAGCCTAAGGGGACCAAAACAAAGCGACGCTGAAGAAACCCGAAACCACAAACCGGAATAATTTCAATAATTACCACTAAAACGCCTTTTGGCACTCATCCGCAACTCATCGCATCCGGTCTAGACCAGATCACACGGGTCACACAGAGACCAAACTTTCCTCTGAGGTGGAAGGTCTGATGACGCGAGGTTGGGCCATCCCAGGTAAGCACCATGTTAGTCCGGCAGCCGGGCTTGTGGGGTGGGACATTTGGTATATAGTCTTTTTCATTGGCCTAAAACAGGGGTTTTCAACTGAGTATGAACCAGGGACCACCACCCTGACTGAGAATCAACCTGGGGACCACCACCCTGACTGAGAATTAACCTGGGACCATGACAGCCCTCATGACAAATGTGATGAGGTCATTTTGGGCATATTTGGGAAAGTGGCTATGGCTGTTTTTAGCCCAAGCGGTGTTTTTCTGTGCAAAACTAATGATTGCCAGAATCACGAAAACCCCCTAGTTTTCACATACTTTCACTACTTAAAGCATAAGGAAAGTTTGACATTTTTGCCTATGATGTAAATGGTAGGGTCACAAGAAACACCTATAAAAATATATACAGTTAATATGTGCATGTGTGTTTGTGTGTGTGTTAGGTGGTGAAAACCAACCATGCTCTTTTCGTGCTCAGACGATGCAGACTAGTCCATTCATGTTAAACCGGTTTGGGTGGGGAGTCGGGAGTGCCACCAGCCCACATGCACTGGTGTCGCGTAAACACACCACTTAAAATCATCACTTAAAAAAAATAGATGCCTCACTGGCCGCTGCAGTTCATTGGAGCGACGCATGTTGACGTGAGTGTGGAAGTGCGGAAGGCACGCTATGCCACGCAAATGACTACTGGCCAATCACAGAGCATCTTTTCCGGGGACTTGTCGTCAGACCTGAACATCCGCTCTGTGACACACATGGAAGGTTCTGTGAAGCACTAGTCTCACATGGCCAGACTGTTGTCTGGCTACACCAGACTAGTGAAGCACCAACCGAGGAAGCTTGCACTCACTGTTGCACATACGTCTCAGATCCGAAGGAAGCGTCTAGCTTTCTATGTCTATGCTTGGCCGTGACCATGAAAACAATGCATGCATTAAAAGTTCCTCGTTCCTCGTTTTCTTTTACCCCAGCCTCTAGAATCTAAAGTGCTAGTGACACAGGCACTAGTACTATCTCACTTTATATATATATATATATATATATATATTTTTTTTTTCAACATATATTTAAAACAATCCCTTAGTACATACATGTCAAAGTAATAATATTAATAATGACAATAATAAACAAAATCAACAAAAACAGACAAACAGAGCATTGCCATACATTGTGCACTTCTTTCACCTTGTACATTACATTCATGTGGTTGATCTTTGTTTTCACCTATCCTTTTAGCTAGTCTGTGAAGGGAGTCCATATTCTTATGAATGTCTTGTGGGATCTGATTCTCTCCATATCTGTATGATTACAGTCATCTCGTTAAGCCACTTCGCGAAGCAAGGAGGAGAGGATGGTTTCCAATCCAAACAGTACTATCTCAACCTTGATTGCTCTGCGATATGGCCGGGGCGCAGACCAGATCTGTCTAAAGCTTAGATAAACTAACTAAATAGCTCAGAATAAACTAAGCTGCAAGGCTTGCACTGCACTGTCCACTTGGTCCAGTGGGTGTGAGATAGTGCTGAGAGAGTACATGCCAACGCTCAGAGTTGAGGAGAGGTTAGCATGCAATTGAGTGAGTTTCTTTAGGAATATTTGTCACTGTAAACATCCAGTTGCAACCAGCTGCGGAGCTCTGAATCAGTCTCGTTTGAGTCTACCTGAAAAGTAACTGTTTTGGACGTTACACGTTTTTCACCCGACAGCAAGCAGAGACATTATGCCTCCAGTGTTGAGTGTTGTCGTGGGAACAAATTTGATATATCAAGGACTTTCATAAATCAAGCATATAATCTTCAGGCTTCATCTGGGCACAGAGCCCAGTCAAAACAAACTCGATATCCTGTATAATAAGCCGCCCTGCAACAAATCGTTTATTCTACAACTTGTATACACTGTCTGTGTTAAATGTTTAACTGTTGCACAAAATGTCTTCTCTGATGGCATAAAATAACCATAATAATCGTCTCTGTCCGATGTCCAAAATGGTTACTTTTGTAGCATTCAAAATATGAAAAGTAGCAGATTTACGAGCTCAAAATGGGTCGCTTCGTGCCGCTTTTCGAGCTTGTGGAGCTGCTACTTTTGATGCTTTTGCGTGACGCTGTAGTATGATCAAGTAGGGCTTTGATTTACGAAAAAAAAACACTCAAGTTCAAATATGGAGATACAAGGTTTCAGCCCGAGAGCAAACGATATGTATTCATATAAACTGTTTGTTTGTTTTCCAGGAAGCCACAATGCCATAACGTACTGTCTGGACATGAACGACAGATCGCCCGTAGATCTCACTCAGCCGGACATGCTGCAGAAGCTCGACAAGTTCATGAAGCCACTCATACGTCCGTTCGTTTACAAGTGGGCAAAAACCCAGGTAAGGTCATGATCATGGGAGTGAAATCGTTGCTGTCATGTTGCAGGCACTGGTTTTGAGTCATTAGGCCGGAAACCATCAGCCCCAAATCATAGGGCCTACCCAATAAAACCCAAGTTGATGCGGCATAGTTTAGCTTATAGAAATAGTTTGTTTGGTATATCCATCTTCTATTCCAACTCGATTCAGCATTTAGATGGCGATTTGGCGAACCAAAACAAAGAGGCTAAGAGCTAACCGGAACCACAGTTTCTTTGAGTATCCTTCCGTGACCCATACCGGATCACATGGGTCCGTTTGGAGCACATACCAGGCTTTCCTACGAGGTGGAAAGTCTGGTAACGTGCGGTTATAGTCGGGCAGAAACCTCTTATCTCCAGTATTTTACTTTTTGTGTTTTTTCGTGAATGAATCATCATCATACTACAGCGTCACACTTCCGAGCTTGTAGATTTTTGATGCTTTTGAATTTGAATCCTCAAAAGTAACGTAATCAGTTACTAATAAGAACGAGACGCCATGTTATCCGCAAGCGCAGCAACTGTCTGTTGCTGTAGAGTGAAGGGGTCCCACCGTGCCACACTTCAACCAGACAGATGTGGGAAGCAGCTGTCCTGTGGAACAGCCCTCCACCGTATAACACAAAAATTGCAGTAAATCTATCCCAGTTTCTCCAGTGCCTCCTCGATCCTTACCATCGCTCTAGAGCAGTGGTTCTTTAGCCTTTTCAGGCCGCGACCCCCCCCCCCCTCCCCCCACCCCCAATTAATCACATTTGATTAATTTACAAGCACTTTAAATTGTAGGCATTCCGCTTTAGTTTGACTCGGTTCCACAGTTAAACATTCAGATAAACATTTAGAAAAATAGCACATTTACAAGGTAACAACCTACACCTCACACCTAAGAGGCACGAAACACGTCCTCCAGGTGGTCACTTCCTGGTGTTTAGACAGCTGGTGGATGGAAAATGAATGGATGGAAAATCATTTTCTCACTGCTTTCTGTCCCATGGTGCCCTGCAGGAGTTCACTATCAAGCAGCAGTTGGACTGTGGGATCCGCTACTGTGACCTGAGGATAGCACACAGACCCAACGACGCCTCCACCGACCTCTACTTCTACCACGGTGTCTACACCACTGTCACTGTGGAGGTATACATGACACAACACTACACTACACCACGGTGTCTACGCCACTGTCACTGTGGAGGTATACATGACACTACACTACACTACACCACGGTGTCTACACCACTGTCACTGTGGAGGTATACATGACACTACACTACACTACACCACGGTGTCTACACCACTGTCACTGTGGAGGTATACATGACACAACACTACACTACACCACGGTGTCTACACCACTGTCACTGTGCAGGTATACATGACACAACACTACACTACACCACGGTGTCTACACCACTGTCACTGTGGAGGTATACATGACACAACACTACACTACACCACGGTGTCTACACCACTGTCACTGTGGAGGTATACATGACACAACACTACACTACACCACGGTGTCTACACCACTGTCACTGTGGAGGTACATGACACTACACTACACTACACCACGGTGTCTACACCACTGTCACTGTGGAGGTACATGACACAACACTACACTACACCACGGTGTCTACACCACTGTCACTGTGGAGGTATACATGACACAACACTACACTACACCACGGTGTCTACACCACTGTCACTGTGGAGGTGTACATGACACTACACTACACTACACCACGGTGTCTACACCACTGTCACTGTGGAGGTATACATGACACTACACTACACTACACCACGGTGTCTACACCACTGTCACTGTGGAGGTGTACATGACACTACACTACACTACACCACGGTGTCTACACCACTGTCACTGTGGAGGTGTACATGACACTACACTACACTACACCACGGTGTCTACACCACTGTCACTGTGGAGGTATACATGACACTACACTACACTACACCACGGTGTCTACACCACTGTCACTGTGGAGGTACAGTACATGACACAACACTCTACAGTCTACACCACTGGTTGCGGACCCCCATTTGAAAAAGATATGCCAGGGACCCCCATAAGAGAAGATGTTTATGGCTCTAGCAGTGATTCTCAACCATTTTAATTTCAAGGACCCCCCAGTTTGACATGCATTAAGGCTACGGACCCCCATTGAATGGCATTTCTATCTCTGGGACCCCCACAATTTATATTGTAAAATCAATGTTGATTTGTACTCTTTGTACTTCCATTTGTACTCTCTGAGTTACAGACCCATAAGGGTCCAGATTTGGTTCCTATCTATCATCTATAGCTAGGGGCCCCCTGAAACTCCCTCCAGAACCCCTTGAGGGGACATGAGACAATTAGTCTCATGTCGCGCAGCTGCGTCTAGATTCTCCCGGCGGATCCACAAACCATAGAAAGCCATAGAAAGCATAAGTGGACCCCAGGCTACTGTCACAGTAGAGGTACATGACACAACACGCCTGTACAGTTACAAGGGTTTCAAGCCACAACCTGTATTCACAGCCACATTGTGACATTGACATAATTTACTGGTTATAATAATAATTCCGTTGCTGTTGTGGGCAGAAACCACTTCTTGATCATACTACAGTGGCACACAGAACTATCCAGAATAGCGGATCTGAACGTTTGAAGCGTGTCGATCTTCTATTTTTGCTACTGTCGAATTTTAATCCTGAAAAGTAACAGTTTTGGACATATGAGGTTTCCACCCGATTCATATCTAAGCTTAAGGACCTAAATACCTGTCAAACGACTTCCTAAACGCCAACGACGTCCACAATCACCAGAGAGAGCTCCACCAATCACGTTCAACACAGATTTGACCCCATCAAGGGGTTAAATTCATTTTGCTAATCCACTCCTATGCCACACAGACGTTGAACCCCCTACCAACAGTCATAAAGGAATGTGAATCTTTACTCTCCTTCAAAACCGCTCTCAAAGAGCACGTGTGGCTGCAATTCCAAACATGCCCCAGTAAAAAGTCAGAGTCCCCCCCCCCACTCCCCTTTACTGTAGCCTACAACGTTTATATGATGTTTCTGCATAGTACTGTATATTTGTATGTCATTACATGTTCTGATGAAGTGAATATGAAGGACCCCAATGGAAACAAGCCATGGGTTTTCTTGCGTTATAAATCCTCTTAGCAGACCTTGTATTGAACTGTACTTTCCTGTGCTTTTTTCTGCAAACTGTTAATAAAGTATTCAATCAATCAATCAATAAATCAATCAAAGGAACCCAACCAACACGTTCTCCATCTGCCACTGCTACGTTGCCACTACGTTGTAAAAGGGGAGAATGTATAAAAAGAATTGGCTCGTGCTGCAAATATATTCATGCCTTAGTGTTGAAGAAATAAAAAAAAGTGGTGAGACTTAAAAGAAAGTACTCACAAGGAAAAGTGAGTCACGGTCGGCCGCTGTTGGAGGAGAGGTGACTGCAACACTCTACTCTCTCTCTACTGCAGTGCTTCTCAAAACGTTTCATTTCAAGGACCACCACCCCCACCGCCCCAGTGTGCTATTATACATTAGGGGCCACGGAACCCCATTAACCCATTTACCCATTTTGACCTGGGAACGATTGTACAAATGCCTTCTAAAGCCTGACAGTTTTCTCGAAAAACCCATGTTTCTATGTCAGTGGTTCTCAATATTCCATGTCAAGGACCCCCAGAATTATATGAAATTGGCCGTCGTCGACCCCCATCTGAAAATATGTTTGTTCAAAAATAGCAGACCTACAAGCTCGGGGCGTGCCACTCGGTGGCGTGCTATGAGCTTGTAGATCTGCTATTTTTCAATAGCTAAATTATAACATAATGTTTAAAACACCAAAAGGGGTTAAGACCTGAGGCCGATTCTACGAGTCTTCCAAATCAGTTTTCGGTTTTCTGGAAAACGTATGTTGCTGTATCAGTGGTCATCATGTTGAGGTCTGCCCCAAAATTATGTATTTGGCCGCGGACCCCCCCATCCCAATTTTCTTTTTTTACCAGGGACCCCCCTGAAGTAAATATTATTTGCTTAAAATTAGTTTAAATGTTCGCTTTAGAAATATATACACTATATATTCAAAGATTTGCAAAGATTTCCAGGATTTTTCAAAAATAGCAGATCTACTATGAGCTATAGAGCACCGAAGTCCTGACTAACTAGCTCATCCCTTCGATTCCCCTGGTTCGCGGAAGTAATTTCTCTATGGAGAATAACATGGGGTGATCTTAATATCGTCTACTATAAGCGTTGTGGTCCAAAAATAAACAAGCTGTCTCGGCGTTATTGTCAGGGAGGTGTCTCTGTATCGTTTGCAACAGTCAGTCACTCATATATGATACAGTCTGCTTCTAGCGAAAATGTAACTAATTCAGTAGCAGTAACATTAGCGTTTTCTCTCAGTCAGTTGATTCTTCATATCCATATGAGTGAAGCGGCCGGGATGACATGTTTATTTTTCAAACACAGTTCTTATATGAAGCAATCTAAAAATTCTCCTATGGCGATTTCAATGCAACTAAAAAAATACATGAACCTGGGGACTGACGCCCTCTACTGAAAGTGACGTCAGACTTCGGTGCTCTATAGAGGTATAGAATAGAATATTGCCACTTTTCAACAGGTGGTCCGTGGACCACTGGTGGTCCGTGAAGGTGTTGCATGTGGTCCCTGACCATGCATTTAGTAATGTAGGAAAGTGAAGATTCGTATTTGAATTTATTGTATTGGGTTAGGGTTAGAGAAAGTTGAGAAACAATGCAGTAAATGTTCTGGTGACAAATTATGACGCATCGATTTTGTCAGTTACTGGGAAGTCGGATGTCAAGAACTTCCACAGAAAAGTGAGTTAGAATCTCAAGGGAAACCATACCGGATTGCCTGGTTGAGTCACCATTACAAGGAACTGTGCCCATAATCAATCGCAAGTGTCTGCTTACTCATAGAATAAGTTACAATGAACAGCAACATGAGTTTAATATGGAAGGTTAATTTCTTTCCCCCACACCATGACCATATCCCCCCTCCCAACACAACAATGGTCCCCAGGAATTTCCTTCTTCCGATCTACAAGATCGGGCATTTAAAATTTGGTATGATCATGGCATTAAGTCAGTCAAAGATTTGTTTGATGGTGGCACGTTCGTTTCGTTTGACCAGATTGTTCAAAAGTATAAGCTACCCAGAACCCACTTTTTCCGTTACTTGCAAGTCCGTGATTTTGTTCGCCAAAAGTTTACTAGTTTCCCGACTATTCCACCAATTTCACCTATAGACATAATTATAGCGTCAGCTCCTCTTAGTCTTAAGGGAAAGATATCGTCACTCTATACCTCATTATTTGACCTTCAACCTTCAACCACTGCCTATAAGAATATTTGGGCCCAGGACCTGGAGGAAGAAATTTCTGATGAAACCTGGGAGGCCATTATGGGTCGTGTTCATTCTTCATCAATATGTGCTAAACATGGGGTGTTGCAATGTAAAATTCTCCACCGGGTGTACTGGACCAAGGTTCGGTTAGCCAGGATCTATGATAGTGTTGATCCAACGTGCGATAGATTTGACTTGCCAACCTGTCTTGCCTGGATGATGTTTGTGAACGAGATCTGCTTTGTATATTGACTAAATTGGAGTGCCTTTTCTATCTCATGTTGACCGCCTTACACTTGTGCCCCCGATTGAACCTGTATAACTGTCGCCTGACAGCCCAACCTGCCTTGTCTGGACGATGTTTGTGACCATGATCTATGAATATTGACTATATTGGAGTTTTTATTTCATTTTTTATATATTGTTTTTATTGTTTTGTTGTGCTTTGAATGTTCTTTGGTTGTCTTGATTTGGAGTTTGTGTTTTGTTATTGTGTGTGTTTTAGTTTCTTTTTGTATTTGTCACTTTGTATTTGTCACACTTCTATTCTATTTTTTTCTATTTTGTAAAAAACAAAAAATGAATAAACAGAACATTAAAAAAAACTAAAAAAAAACAATGATCCCCAGGTTAATTCTCAGTCAGGGTGGTGGTCCCCAGGTTGATTCTCAGTCAGGGTGGTGGTCCCCAGGTTGATTCTCAGTCAGGGTGGTGGTCCCTGGTTCATACTCAGTTGAAAACCCCTGATTTAAAACAACAGAAGCTGACCAAAGTGCTGTACAGGTTAAAACAAAAACAGAACCTCAACAGAGCCCATCAGCGCACAAAAAAGTAAGGACAACATAAAACTCATGTTTTAAGACAATCAAGTGCAATTAAAAGCCAAGGAAAAAAGGTGAGTTTTCAATAGGGATCTGAACACTTCAATGGACTGGGCAGATCGTAGAGGGAAAGGTAGATTGTTCCAGAGTGTGGGGGGCGGCTGATGCAAAGGCACGGTCACCCCTGGTTCGTTTTGTTTTTTCAAGTACAGTTAGTAATGACTGATCAGTGATCAGCAGACCTCAGAGCATGGCTGTACATAATTGTACATGGCTGGAATGTAAGGCCGCAGAAGCTCGGTGAGGTATATATCGGGGCTATAGCCCGTTTAGGGATTTAAAGGCGAATAAAAAGGACCTTAAAAATGACTCTGAACTTGACAGGGATGCCAATGAAGTGAGGCCAAGACAGGGCTGATGTGTTCACGTCTCTGTGTGCCAGTGAGAAGGCGCGCTGCTGAGTTCAGGACCAGCTGCAGGCGCCTGAGGGATGACTGATCTAGGCCGATGTACAAACATACTGCACAGTATGTTTGCACATACGTGCAATTTGGCCTCACGTATTAGGAGGGCTGTATGCTAAAATTAATATCAAATATCTAAATTCCGAATCAAGCAACTTAAAAACGGTGTTCACATAAGCCCGAGTAGACTATACAATGATTTTATTATTCTTTTTTTTAAGTGAAATAATATATAATGTATATTATTTCACTTTATATACACAGTATATATTTTATATATTATATAAAATATATAGGCTACTGTGTATATAAAGTAAAAAATGTGATTACATGCACCACTATACAGATTAGAACATACATTTGAGATATTGTGTTGGTCAAGTGGGCACCTTGGACATCTGGGCACTTTGATGTAAAATTGGCTAGTTTGTCTAAAATGTTAAAACATTTATTTGAAAAATGGTCTTAAGTAAAAGAACGTACACATGATCGTTACATGCTTAAACATTCAACAGTTAAGGTACGATATTTCTACAATTGCTAGAAAGTAGAAATTGCTAGAAAACCTGTATATATCCAATCATTTTTGGGCATAAACAATAAGTTAAAGGACAAAATTGAGTTTCATAATGATGCACCACAGTACATCATTATGAAACTCAATTCCACCAATTTCATATCGAGGTGCCCAGATGTCCAAGCGGTGCCCACTTGACCTCTATCCATTGTGGTGTTGTCTCTTTGACAGACGTCCACCACTGTACAGAATGTACATTGAGGTCTTGTGTTAACCCATTTTGGACTTGGACTAATAAAAGGCTTCTAAATCCTAAAAAAAATCTGAAAAACCCTATGTTTCTATGTCAGTGGTGCTCAACCTTTTTCATGTCAAGGACCCCCAGAATTATCTCTATTGAGCCACGGACCCCCATCTGAGCTTGTAGATCTGCTATTTTTCAATAGCTAAATTATAACTGGATTAACGTCGTCTCTTTGACAGACGGTCCTGCTGGAGATCAGAGAGTGGCTGGACGCTCATCCCAGAGAGGTGGTCATCCTGTCCTTCAGCCACTTCCTGGGCCTCTGCCCAGACCTGCACGCCCGGCTCATCTCCGACATTCGCCAAGTGTTCGGCTCCAAGCTCTGCCCCAAAATGGTACAGTATGTATATTATCCCATTCTGACCTGAGATCAGATTCTAAAAATGTCTTCTATACATCCTGACAGTTTTCTGAAAAAGTTATGTGTCGTATCTGCCCCGTGCACCATTTGTTTACGAAGCCTAAAAGCCAAACGGAAATGTATTGTTTTTTCCCATGTTCCCATGTTTCAATGCCAAAAACAACAATTAAATCATTAAGCATTTATTTTTGTGAGAATTAATCGTCAAGTACAATGTGGTAATCATGATTCGTGACAGCTCTCTTTGTATCGTTTATTGTTTTGCTTAGTTTGAAAGACCTGATGCTGATTCTACAAAATGTAAATCAGTAGTTCTCACACTTTCAAGATTTCCCCACAAAGATTTTCAAAAATGGCAGATGTAAGAGCTCACAGTGCATCACTTTGTTCCGCGCTGTGAGACTGTAGACCTGCTATTTTGTTCAGGCTTTTCTGCCTTTATTGATAGGTTGAAAGTAATCTGACAGGAAATGGGGAGAGATATGGGGGGAAGACACGCGGCAAAGGCTGTCAGGATCGGGAGTGGAACCGGAACCCAGAACCGTCTGGGAGTCGAACCCGCGGCACGCCGTCGGGCTGGCTCAGCAGCCTATAGGTGGTCTTTTTCAGGCCAGTTTGTAAATAAACCGGTGTTACACTGGTTTTAATATATCAGTCCATTCTCTCATAATGATTTACACTAGTGAGTGGGGGGGGGGAGTAAATGTAACTGAAGATAAATGACCTCCTGTAAATATAACGGGCAACGTGCAACAGCAAATCCTTATCTGCTCCTGAGCAGAATGCAGAACGCACTGTGTACAAACAGCAAGAAAAGCATTCATAATTGTTTCCTTCATACTCACTGAACGCTGCATTAGTTTGGACTCAGCATAATTGTTATGCGTACACGACACGTTGCAGCACTTGCCACACAGATGGAACAAGTCAGGACCTTTTATTTGTCGCTTACGAGCGTTATGTGAGGGTGGCAGGTTCCGCAAGACTGCTAATAACAACACAACAACAATAACTATTACACTGGATATTTTATTAAAAATAAAGAGAGCAAAAAGAGAAAAGTATTTAATGCAATTCAAAGAAATAGTGCAGAATCTATTTAAGCAGTATTGAAGCACTTCTTTCGCCCCAGTATGTCTCTTCTTGCTACCTTTTTCTTTTGATTGATGCTAGCGATGTATCGGATATGGTTACTATATGCAGATATCTTGGTCACTTGTTCTCATGTTTTTGATGCTTTGTTTTTCTCGACCACAGAATGTGATTTAGGGGCCTGGGCCGTGGCTCAGCGGTCCAGGCACCTTGGCTGGTAATCCAGTCTGGCAGTGTGCCGCGGGTTCGACTCCCGATCCCGACGGCCTTTACTGCATGTCACTCTCCCCATTTCCTGTCAGCCTACTGTCTGTCCCCCTATAAAAAATATAAAATAAAGGCGGAAGCCGCAAAAAAAACTAACATTTAAGAATGTGATTTAGATAGCATGTTTTTTAGACAGATGCTACTAGGTTCATTGATTACGTGGTATCCCATAGTTTCAATTGTGCAGGATTTTATTTAGATGTTGTTTAGGGGTGGCAGTGGCTCAGGAGGTAGAGCGGCCGCTTGTTCGATTCCGGGCTCCCCCAGAGTTAGTGTCAAAGTGTCCTTGAGCAAGATGCTGAACTCCTAACTGCTCCCAATGAGCAGGTTGGTGCCTTGCATGGTTTCCTCCACCATCAGTGTATGAATGTGTGTGTGTGTGTGTGTGTGTGTGTGTGAATGTGGTGAATGCAATGCACAATCTATGTAAAGCGCCATACCGGATGGTATAAATGCACCATTTATCGAAAGTGGGCTCGATAAGAACCCGGCTCGATGAGCCTGATCGATAAGCTGTTTGTTATCAAAAAGAATTAACGAGCTCCATCCCTATTGTTTACCTTTGGTTTATTGACTGGAGTTCTTGCTTACTCTGCCTATTCCCATTTCTTGCTTGCAGTGTTGTTTTTGGCAGCAAACTTTTCTATTTTAGTGTTTAGTCTAGTTTTAGTCGACTAAATATCATAAGATTTTTGTCGAGATTTAGTCGACTAAAATGTATTTCATACAGTCATAATGGCTGATTTTACACGCCATGAAGCGCCATGTATAAAATGACTTATACTGGATCTCTTGTCCACGTAGTCCCTTCCTAACATTTTAGTCTAGTTTTTATTTGTTGACAAAAATCGACAGTATATTTAGTTAGTTTTAGTCATCATAGCTTAGTTTTCATTTAGTTTACAAACTTTCCATTTAGTTTTCGTCAGTGAAGAAAAGGTAGTCGACGAACATTTTCCGTCATAGTTTTAGTCGACGAAAAGTGGCTCTGTATAGGAGTGTCTGCTAAATACCTGAACTGTAAACCGTGTTGGGGAGGTCGTGGGTTGTAAAGAACTGTGTTGTGGAGGTCGTGGGTTGTAAAGAACTGTGTTGTGGAGGTCGTGGGTTGTAAAGAACTGTGTTGTGGAGGTCGTGGGTTGTAAAGAACTGTGTTGTGGAGGTCGTGGGTTGTAAAGAACTGTGTTGGGGAGGTCGTGGGTTGTAAAGAACTGTGTTGGGGAGGTCGTGGGTTGTAAAGAACTGTGTTGTGGAGGTCGTGGGTTATAAAGAACTGTGTTGGGGAGGTCGTGGGTTGTAAAGAACCGTGTTGTGGAGGTCGTGGGTTGTAAAGAACTGTGTTGTGGAGGTCGTGGGTTGTAAAGAACTGTGTTGTGGAGGTCGTGGGTTGTAAAGAACTGTGTTGTGGAGGTCGTGGGTTGTAAAGAACTGTGTTGTGGAGGTCGTGGGTTGTAAAGAACTGTGTTGTGGAGGTCGTGGGTTGTAAAGAACTGTGTTGGGGAGGTCGTGGGTTGTAAAGAACTGTGTTGTGGAGGTCGTGGGTTGTAAAGAACTGTGTTGGGGAGGTCGTGGGTTGTAAAGAACTGTGTTGTGGAGGTCGTGGGTTGTAAAGAACCGTGTTGTGGAGGTCGTGGGTTGTAAAGAACTGTGTTGGGGAGGTCGTGGGTTGTAAAGAACTGTGTTGTGGAGGTCGTGGGTTGTAAAGAACTGTGTTGTGGAGGTCGTGGGTTGTAAAGAACTGTGTTGGGGAGGTCGTGGGTTGTAAAGAACTGTGTTGTGGAGGTCGTGGGTTGTAAAGAACCGTGTTGTGGAGGTCGTGGGTTGTTTGTTTGCGTCCTTTTGTTAAACATGTGACTTTGAGAGACCTCCTGCACCGACCGTACAGTGAGAGTGAACGGAGTCGCTACCTCCAGCTCATCATACAGCCCAACGTTCTGCTGCCAAAGTCCAACATCACTATATATAGGGTCCTTTGTTTGTCTGTGAACGCACAGGCGGTCAATACAGGGAGTTCAAAGCAGTTCAAACTAGGCCACTGGTTCCCAAACACTGGGTCGAGACCCATTTGTGGGGCGCGGACACATTTTTTTTTCAAATTTATTTATTTATTGTTTCCTACATTTTGTTTTTAATAATTTACTATTTTAAAAGATTTCATGATATTTTCAGTAATTACAAGAAGATAATTTGAAATGTATAAGTGCGTCTGTGGGTTTTATGAATATTGAACCAATTAAATTGTAATTGGAACACATTCTTGGTTCTTGTTCCAATTTCCAGAGAAGTAACTGTTTTGGATATATGAGGTTTACCCCCGACAATGGCGACATTGTATTGCTACAGAGATATTTGGCCTTAACTATTATTTAAACGTTCCCCATATTGTGCAGCCCCAGCATGACCAAGGACCCCCTCCCCCACCCTGACAAGCACTTGGAATTGGAGGATTGTAGCAGATTTAGTTCGACTCGAATTGTGAAAATAGCTGATCTACAAGTTCACAGAGCCTCACACTGACAGGCTTGTTGAGCTTGCTGATTGGCTATTTTCACAATGTTAGCCTCTTTCTTAGCTAATATTTGACAATTTGACCAACACCGCTGAAGTGCCCTTGAGCAAGGCACTGAACCCCCAACTGATCCCCCTGGAGCTGCTTAGTGGCCAACAGTATAAGACTGCGGTTGTACTGGTCAGCTCCCAGGTTTTTGTGTGTGTGTGCGTGTGCGTGTGCGTGTGGGTGTGGGTGTGGGTGTGCGTGTGCGTGTGGGTGTGCGTGTGCGTGCGTCTGCCTGCGCGTTTCTATGTGCAGGGCGTTGCTGAAAATGAGCACTTGTGCTCAGCTACTACCCTGGGTAAATAAAGGATAAAAAGACAAACAAAACTAAAAATAGACAGAAAGGAAAGGTCTACTGAGTCACTGCTGTTCTCTTGTGGATTCATGCAGGAGGTGGTGACCCTTCGTAACCTGTGGAGTTTGGGCTACCAGGTGATCGTGTCCTACGAGCTGCACCAGGCCAGCTGTGACGGTGACCTGTGGCCTCACATCCCGTATTGGTGGGCCAACAAGTGCAAGGCCGAGGCTCTCATCGAGGCCTTCGAGGAGATGAAGAGACACGGACGGCCAGGTATAGACCAATTATTTGATTACTAAACATCGAGACTGGACACACGGGTGACTGTCTCATCATGTCATCAACAGATCCCAAAACCAGTTGTTTTGGGGATCCTCTTGTGTGTTGTTGGCCAGTGAGGCGCACCCTATAGCGAGACACGTATACCTCATCGCTCAACGGTATTGCACGCCCGAGGACAGCTGATATACAAGCGTTGTGAGCTAGAGGTTCTCTGCTGTTCTACTGTATGCGTGTGCGACACCTTCACGGGATGAAGCATAAATTAGGCTTGATGGGCTGCAGCTGCAGCTGCGCGAGCACGAACCGCTCTGGTACCGTGATCATTAGAGCGCTCCCTCCGGGTCTGATGACAGCGACTGGAAGGTATGGTTTTGAGGAAAACTGCTTTGAATTGCTAATGTTGTTTACAAGAAACTAGAAACAGAAACCGAGCACAATATATTTCAAGGGTGAGAGATGACAAAATAAAAATCCTAAGCATTCTTGCTCCGCACACTGGCAGAAAAAACCCAGCTGAAAGTTTGATGTGATGCATTTACACGTGAGTGCAGCCAGTGACCACTTTTACATTGCATCTCTGAGCTGTGAGGTTCATGTGCTGTCTGCCTGCGCGCGGATTCTGATGCTCATCAGTGATTGGTTAATACAGTTGCAACCACTATATTAATGGCAAGTATTTCATACAGCTTAAGTAAAAAAAATCTGAACTATCCCTTTAAACGGTGATTATATTTTCCGTCCCATAGCTGGAGCGGTGGGGCCTTGCCATAGCAACCGGACCAATGTTAAATGTTCAACAAGGAGACAACAGGCAGTGGCTAAAATCAACGGGCACACAAAGGGCTCCATTTGAAAGGTGCTCATTTAATTGCCTGCGTGGCACGTTGTGGGCGCAATTAATGCGCATGTTTCAACCGCATGCCCTTTCTGTGGAAGGTGATTGTTATCTTTTCTGCTCAGCACCTGCCTAAATGTTCCTTCAGTTACTTACAACAGCAGACACTGGCAACACAGAGATGTGTGGGAAGGAACAGGGGCGTCATTAATCAGGGCATGACAATTGCCATCTTATTTATAAGCCATCTTTAGTTATTTAAAATTGTCCCCGACTCTGAATTGTTTTAGCAGATTAATCTGATTGTGCGATTGATGCCCGTCCATCTACATTTGACGCCTGTTATAATTTAGATTGGACTGTTATTGTACGCAACCATTCATTTATGACACACTTTCAAAGTGGCATCGCTATTTTGGGAATGTCATTATAGTCACATTTCTTTCTTCTCTATTTGCCCCTAAACAAATAGTGGATATAGTGGCTCTACAAGCTCTCAGTGCATCGCTTAGCGACACGTTGAGAGCTTGTAGATCCACTATTTTTGCTATTTTAGAAATGGGGCTATGGTAACTTATTTTTTGCCACCCCCCCTATTTCTTTCTGAAAAATAGGGGATAGGAATCAATTGGCATAACGAATAAATTGGGGGAGGAAAAAAGGAGTAAAACATAGTTGGCTACTGACGGGTCAAATAATGTTACTGGACCTGTGGTTCTCAAAGTGGTGTCCTTGAGGGGGTTGGTTTCATCTGTATGCTCTCAGAGTTATGGGGGTCCTTGAAATAAACAAAACAGTTTGAGAACCACTGCACTAAAACAAAGTGATGAATTGGAACACCCGAGGCCGTTTCTTCAAATGCCTGGCTTCTAAATCAGTTTTCTGGAAGACTTATGTTGCTTTGCTGAAACCTCTTATCTATTTTTATTTGATCTTTTTGTGTTTTCTTTTTCGAGTAAATCAACGCCGTACTTGGTCATACTACAGTGTCACACAAAAGCATCAAAAGTAGCAGATACACAAGCTTGAGCTTCTTCTTCTATTACTACTTTTGAATCCTTATTCTGAATAGTAACAGTTTTGGACATATGAGGTTTTCCACCCGACAGAGATGATATACAGCTTAAATAAAAAATGACACGGATGCTTGTGCGTGTGTGCGTGCGTGTGTTCTCTCCGCTACAGCGAGTTTCTTTGTGACGGGCATCAACCTGACAGAGGATCTGAAGTACATCTGCTCCCACCCGACAGAGTCCCTGAAGGACCTGGTGATGTCCACGTACCCAGCCCTGCTCAGCTGGGTCCGAGAGCAGAGCCCGGGCTCCAGGATGTCCTCGCTCAACATCATCGCCGGCGACTTCATCACCGAGAGCCACTTTGCTCCCGCCGTGGTCGCGCTCAATGACAAGCTATTGAACTGGCCCTCGTGAATCTTTATTGTGTTTTTTTATTTATGTTTTGCATCAGAAACTTCTCACATTGTCACCTTCCTAAAATAATGGCCAATGTCATTGGCCAATCATTTCACACAAACGGGGGGCGGCAGTGCCTCAGGGGTAGAGAGTCCGGATGGGAACCGCGAGGTTCCCAGTTCGATCCCGATCCGGGCTCCCCCAGAGTTAGTGTCGAAGTGTCCTTGAGCAAGACTCTGAACCCCTAATTGCTCCCGAGGAGCAGGTTGGTGCCTTGCATGGTTTCCTCCGCCATCGGTGTAGGAATGTGTGTGTTTGTGTGAATGGGTGAATGTAATGCACAATCTATGTAAAGTGCTTTGGATAAAAGCACTATATAAATGCACCATTTGCCATTTTATGTAACACAAGAGGTTTCAATTAGGTCAATTTGTGTTTTGTCTTGAGACTCACGCATACTCCAGTTTTAGGTGACAACCTACTCACAGCAGTGGTTGGAAAACTACAACATCATGTCACTTAAGCCGTGGTGATAAGCGCCTCATCTCCCTGTTTTTACTAACAGACATCACCTAAAAGGTGAGTACTGTAGGTTATCTTATCACCTAAAAGTTGAGTATGTATGTGTTGGCCTTTAGGCAGTTGTATACGTGACTGTCTGAAATATAGGCGATTTTACGTAAGGTGCGTAAAATCAAAGAATTACATAGGCCGTTATTTTAAGAAGTCCCTCAGGGCTCTGTACTGGTGTATTTTCTGTTATTATGGGGAAAAGCTTTCGCTGAAAATAGCAGATCAACGAGATTGTCAATCTGCTATTTTCCTGCAAAAGCTTTTCTCCACCATTTACGGACGCTGGGGTTTAAGCGGGTAAAGGGCCAGTAAGTGGTATTGTTTTGTTAAAGCAAAGTTTTCTAATAAGCTCTGTGTTCTGATTATAATGCTGCGGCTCCTGAGGCTATAGTGCTTACGTACAGTAAATGGAAAAATGCGTTTTCGAGTGAGGATATCTGTTCTAATCTGATCTGATCTAATCAGTAATGGAGAGAGAGAACTCGTACTGGTTGTGAAATTGGACGACAGAAAAGGAAGTGAGCAGACAAAATTGGAACTAGAAGACAAAAAACTGAAGCCAATAAATGTGTACTCTCTCCTGAACGAATTAAATTAGCCTGAAGTTGTATTTTCTGTTTTTACTAAAGTGTTGGAGAGACGGGGCGACTCTATAGTGATGATTATTATCAGAATAAAGAGCTTTAACTTTACTATTTTATCCATAAAATATCACTTACTTACACTACCTGTTGAGCATGATTTATGGTTCGTCGTACAACAGTGTCACGCTCCGAAAATAGCCGATCTACAAGCATTGTGAGCTTGTAGGTCGTCTAAGCATAAATCAGGCTTTACAGAAGTAAAAAAAACAAGAAACATGAATTCACGGCATGAAATGCACATGTGCTTGTTTTGCTGAGCGAGAAAACATTTCCAGTGACTTGAATCATTTAAAAATGTTAATTTTGCTTCCTGGAGACAATGGTGTGGTGACTGCTTGAAGAAGAAAAAACACATTTTGCACAGAAAAATCCAGATTATTAACTCTGGGAGTGTATGTGATTGGAACATTATGGGACTAGGCTATTATAGTTTAGAAATTATTCAGTAGTTTCTTTTTTCTTTTCTTTTCAGTTCATTCTTCTAATTAATTTTTTTTAAGTTCGCAAGATTTTCAAAGTATTATCTTGGAGAAAAGGCTTGGTTTTAGGTTTTTTTTATTGTAATATGGAACATTTGTCAGGGGGCGATAGATCATTAAAGGTATTATGTAATTGTGTTAAAAACTATACCATAAAATACATATTTTCACAGTTAAAACTGGTACATTTAAAGGTATATTCAGTGATTTCACTTAATTCAAATATCACTTATTTTTTTGTTTTGTTGTGATAATCCTCCCTACTATAGAGTGTGCTGGCCATATAAGGAGTTCCTCCCTGTCCCCTGGGTGTCAAAAAACCTTAGGTTTCGTTTTTGACTCTCTATCCTGATTGGACGAAAGGCTGGGTCCCACAGCCAAAAACGAAACCTAAGGTTTTTTGAGTGAAATCACTGAATATACCTTTAAAGAACCAAGGCCATAACGTAGCTAACATTATTTTTTTGATCTTTCTTGTTGTTTTCTTTTTGCGATGACAGCCTCGTGTCAGAGTCAACTAAGGGTTCAGGATTTCACCTGTGCGTGCGTCCTCTCGATGTGTGCACTGATGTGTTTACCTCGGCCTGTTGTCAAATCCGTGCCACTCTTTATGCAATGTACTGTTTTCACACCTCAGACAATGTGGTCTGTTTTACTATGTTACTGTGACGAGCAATAATAATAATATATTATAGACTTATTATAGCTTTGCAAGCACAAGACATGTTCCATAAGCCAAAAGGAGCACATACAAGCAAGGTTAGAAAGGTTAACAAAAAAAAGCAACAAATTCCATTTCTTAACCAACTCTAGCGTCACCTATTCTGGCGACGGACATTCGCGGGAAAATAGCAGATCTACAAGCTCACAGCGTGCCGTGTTGCAGTGCATGTGCATGCTCATTCATAGTCTGGATTTTCGGTGGTGAGGTGACCACCGGAGCTGAAATAACGTTGAGCGGTGGTGAGTAAAAACAGAGAGAAGGGCTGGGGCGGTGGCGGTGGTTTGCTCTTCACCGCGGCTCGTGATGTCATGTTGTAGTTCGGTGGGCACCTCACCACCAAAAATCCAGACTATGTATGAGCCTTCACACATTTTCAGCACAGAGATTTGGTGTAAAGAGAAAAGACCACACCAAAAAGGTCACGTTAAGTATAGAGGGCTTCAATGAGTAAGCAATATTTAAGAAATATTTGGGTGGGTGGTGGGGGATATACGATCTATAAGCTCACAACGTGTCGCGTGGTGATGCATTGTGACCTTGTCGATCGGCTATTTCCGGAACAGTCCGAAGATCGTAAATCAAATAATTTAGAAAATGTCGGCCTAAGGTGACATATACCCAAAATAGGGACGCTATAGGGTTGAAGTGGTGGAATATGTCCAGTTATTTATTATGTAGAATGTTTTATTCAATGATTGAATGTTTCACCGACATGGAAGTACATCATGTGCATGAAGAAAACCTCACACAGCATGATTGATCACAACCTGGACTGGACATTTTGAACAGCTAAAGGCTAAATATGTGTTGTTAGTCCACAACATGCTTACATTTCAGACCAACCCGCACCTCCGTGCCTGTGGAGAACAGCTCGTCAATAAACATGAGCTTTTTTAAGCAAACCGACACTGTCATTTTGGCGCCTCTGTTGTTCATGAATATATCGCCGCTGCCGTGCAGACAGGCTAGGCTGCCTCTAAGCCAATGGGAGACATAAGACTCATAAGACCTATAGTCTGAATGTCATAAAACCCATACTCTGAATGCTGCAAGTAAAGCCGCAAGCTGAGGCAGGGGCTGCGGCACACAGACTGATTATATGTTCATAAACGAGAACTTGCTGCAGCTGGCAATAATGACTGAGTCATTCTTGTTTATAAATGAACGGCCTACTTGATCATACTACAGCATCTCACGAGAGCATCGAAAGTAGCAGATCTACATGCTCGACATTGACCTTGTAGATCTGCTTTTTTGGCACCATTTTACTGAACTCATTTGGGGCCACAGCGCCATCTGGTGGAGGTCTCTCGCCACACCAAGTGCATTTTCAGTCAGGAAGTTAAACATTTGGAATGTAACATGTCCCGCGATTGTCATTGAATCCACCCAAAACATACTTTTTGTTATAAGCGAAATACTAACTTAATTTTGATAAATCAGGCGTGATAAGGCGTCATACGAAAATAGGCGAACTTGGTGACGGGTGAGTTAATTCTAGGAATAAGGTTAGATTTAGTTAACCATTTAAGCATAGTTTACTTAGGTTACGTTTAGGAATACTTATACCAGGCTGAGCAGTTCCGCTGGCTGTACGCCCGGGAAGCTTAGCAAGCTTTACAGTATTCCAGGAACCATGTGTTCTGATGCAAACTAACCAGACCGGTTCAGGGACGACACGCTCTGTTGACACTAGTGCTAATGTTAAGTTGCTGTCGGGCAGAAACCTGTTATCTCCATAGTCTAACTTTTGTATTCCTTTTTGACCCATCTCTTTGGAGCGGTGAGCCACAGGGTGCGCCGCGCTCGGGAATCATTAGTTGATTTGACCCCCAATCCAACCAATTGAGTGCCAAGCAGGGAGGCATTGGGTCCCATTTTTACAGTCTTTGATGACCCGGCCGGGGGTCGAACCCCAGACCTCCCGATTTCAGGGCGGACACTCTAACCACAAGGCCACTGTCTGGTTGATTCATGTTGTTTAGGTTGATATCTGGTAACCTAGTTTCTCTGCTTTAATTGCACTCCAAGTGACGATTTGCGTTCATCATTTGTTGACTATAACAGTTGCTCTGAACCAGTGTTCCGGCCTGGGACCACCAGTGGTCCTTGAGGGGGTTCCTGGTGGTGGTCCCCACCTATATGATGGAGTTTACATTATAAGAGTTACATTATTGTTAAACCTCTGCATTACTTAAATTACATGAAGAAATCTAGAAAATGTAGAATAATTGTTATCTTGATAATCTTGGCAACGTTTGCCTGTTGTTTCTCCTATGGTATCACATCACATCACATCACTTTTTCCCCAAACTGTAAATAAAGTATTCAAACAATTAATAAAAAAAGGGAAAAAAGACCCCATCATCACATCGGAAATGGTCTTGCCATACTTTTGCGACGGTCCCTTGTTTCCAAAAGTAGGCATGAGTGTTGCCATGTCTGGTTATTTTAAGCGACTTTTGGCTTGTTGCTTAATTTGGCCTTGCTTCTTCAATGTTTTTAAACCAGTGTTTCTCGAACATTTTTAATGTCAAAAGGACTCCCAAATTAATATTTCTTTGTCTGCAGTGTGCAGAATCTGCGGATCCCCATCTGAAAATATGTTTTGCCAGGTATATAGCTCTGGTCCATAGCATTTAGATTAGCTTATTTCTCTCACGAAATCGATCTGGCAACATTGGTAGGTATGTTCTCTCTTGACAAAATGACAACAGAGTCCACGTTGTTCAGATTGTAATGTATCGCTGTCAGTAAAAGCGAGTACACCACCCTCAAACTTGATTGTTTGGACTGACAAAGCAACACAAATCCATCCAGACACATGATCCTTAGAAAGCCGGCTAGCCTCAAGCTTTAGAGCTATGGAACAGAGCTAGCCTCAAGCCTTTTTTTAAAGCCTGACCCTGGCTGAGAGCTGCACGTCATATCACTCCAATCAATGGATTATCATCATAGGAATCAAAACAATGAAGAATGGATGACACGTTTACCAGAGGAGCTGTGGGACATTCCCATAACACACCTGTCTATACCTGGTAAATATCTACAGCCTTTTTTTAACACTTTTGTGTTATTGCCAAAGTTTTCATGCCGTTTTGGTAAAACAAAAAATACTTGCCAAGTAAACCCAGTGGTTGAAGAAGTAGGTGTACAGGCTTAGGTAGCCCCATATGTTCCCTCTCCCATATGGGGCTAAGGCTTAGGATACTCTAATTTTGTACTTGAAGTAGTAAAAGTCCTGTAGGCTATTCAATATTTACTTGTCTTGAATGCAATTACACATATAGGATATGGATATTGTTTTCAAAACAATAGGCCTATACTTAAAGTACCAAAAGTAAAAGTAGGCCTATAGTCAATAGTCATACTCATTGTGCAGAATAATGTCCCATTTCAATTTTCAAATAGCCAATCTTAGATTGGCTATTTTCAAATGGCTAAAGTATAGGGCTGAAGTGTGCTTTTTAATAATATTCATAATGTAAGTAACTATAGTAACTATAAAGTTTTCAAATAATCGTAGTGGAGTAAAATACAATATTTGTCTCTGAGATGTAGTGGAGTAGAAGTATAAAAGTATTGGAAAAAATACACCAGTAAAGTAAAAATAATAATAATCTCAGAACTTGAGTACATACTGTACATGTACTTAATTACTGTGCAAACCACATCACACTTAATGACATGAATCTATAATGTTTGTTTGTATTTAATGTAATCTGTTGTTCGTATTTAATAGGAAGCCATGATGCCATGAGCTACTGTCTGGACATCAACTCTCCGCTGGTCAGGTCCGAGTCGGACACCTTGAGGCTGGTAGATGGAATGTTTCACTGTCTCACCAGACCGGCCATATTCAGATGGGCAACAACACAGGTGGATAAATAAAATGCATAACATTCAACTCCACCCGGACGGGGCATTGCCTTGGCAACAGTTACACTGTGCACTTTTATATCTGTTGGATCATAACTTAGCCTACTTTTGTGCCCAACCCAACTTCCCAAGACCATCTGTAAACAATTCCCCCTCTATCAGTAATGTGATCTATTACATCACATTACCCACACTGAACATCATTTTCTGTTCATATATTTCTGTTATATATATATATATATATATAACGGGTAAGGACTAGTATATAAAATGTTCATTGCAAGGATGCTGTTGGGCAGAAACGTCCTACCTACATATTCTAACTTTTTGTATTTTTTTCTGTAAATGCTCGCCCTACTTGATCACACTACAGCGTCACACAAAAGCAGCAGATATAGAAGCTCAAAATGTGACACGCTTTGAGCTTGTAGATCAGCTACTTTTGCTGTTTTTAAATTTGGATCCTGAAAGGTTTTGGACATAGGAGGTTTCTACCCGACAGAGACGATATGTATGTGGCTGTGTGGACCGCTAATCTGAATATATTTTGTGCCAGGGACCCCATAAAACAAGATTTGTGTCAAATCTTTCCAAAATGACCACAGACTTTTCAAAATGTGTCAAATAGTGGGGTTTTGAGGGGGTTCCAGGGAGTCCCCCGATCTACAAGCTCAGAGCTTGTACTGTAGGTCCGGGGACTCCCTGGAACCCCCCTCAAGGACCCCTGGCGGTCCCCGGCTGGCCCCCACTTTGAGAGCCACAGTTATGGCATATAGGCATGGGAACTATCAACATTTTAACCAGGAAGTGAAATTAAGTACCAGGAAGTGAACCTGGACCTGGTTTTGTTACAGGTACAGGTCTACTAGACCTGTAACTAACACCACAGTTCAATGAACTTCATTCATTTCTCCTTTCATTTCATTTCAGCATTGTCATAACTCGTGTCACATTTGCCATTGACAATGAAAGGAGAATTTACGTCACATGTGTCTGAGCAAATCGGCTTTTTGTTGACATTAAATAGACAGATTTTTTTTAAACATTGTATGATGGTTAAAATATAGTAACATAAGTTGACAAATGAATTCATGAGGAAGTATATTAATTTTTTTTATTGGATGATGTACGATGACAAGAGCGCCCCTCACTTCACACGGGTGTGATTTGAATGTTATTTGGATGACCCTAAGAATCATAAAAAACCTTGAACGATTTACTATTCCAAATTACTTTGGGTCAAATCTTAGATTGACTGGCCTATTAGGGGAATGGGTTACAGTATTTGCCATACACACACATTATAGAAACACACCCCAATAAAGAAAATAAATTCCCAGGCGCATAATAACAAATACTGAAAATGTTGTTTCATGTTACCCATATCTTAAGTTTGATTGGCTCGACAGCAGATTTGAAACAGAAACAAACATGAAGGTACTGTCATCATTGATATGTTTTTCCGTTTCATAAGCCAATGGTTCTTGTCATTTCATGGACCCCCAGTTTGGTATCCATTAAAGCAACAGGCCCCCATAACTTGGTGTACACATGGAACTGGTCCATTTGGCCACAGAACAGAACACTGTCCACCCCTCTCCTTAACAGTAACAGTAACAGCTTTTGTATTGGCTTTCGTTTAAATGTACCCATTCCACAAATTTCAATCAATCAGTCCTCTGGAGTTATAAGGGTCCCACTAGAATCCCCCCCCCTACACCCCATTAATGTGGGCGCATGCTGGGAATCCTTCCTCAGCTCATTTCAGAGTCTGAACGCAACAATATATGCAGTTGAAATATATGACCCACACTGATGTGTTATTATAAATGGTTCTCCTCTGTTCAGTTGAAACCTACTTCTAATGCTTCCTTTGATGGGTTGACCTCCGTTCAGATTAAAGTTTAGCCTATTTCTATTGCTTTGTACCGATGGGTTCTAAATGGTTGTCTTCCGTTCAGGATAAAAGCATTGTGGAACAGCTCTCAGTTGGAATTCGCTACTTCGACCTTCGCATTGCACAGAAACCTGACGAGTCATGCAGCTACCTGCATTTCACACACGTCATCTACACACATCTAACAGTTCTGGTGAGTATAGGGGCTTACACACTATTTATTATCTTAGCGATCAGTCTATTGAATACTTTTTGGATTAATCGAATCATGATCAAGAAGCACTTTTTATCATTTGTAAAATATTTATATATCAAGAAAATCAACCTGGGGACAAAAAGGCAAAACAATATATCCAATATTATTCCTCATCATATAATTATTCAGTGACACACAAAAATAGCATAAACAAATAGCACATCTCATCGACACACTGTTGCACCACTATTAGACCAATAAGGGTTGTATTTACATGACGCACCCAATTAAAGATGTTATAACTGTCATGGTGTCTTTGTAGGAAACGCTGACATCAGTGGCGTCATGGCTGGACTCTCACCCAAAGGAGATTGTTATTCTGGCTTGCAGCCATTTTGAGGGACTGAGCGACCAGCTCCATCAATCCTTCATTAGGGCTCTGAAGAAACTCTTTGGCTCCAAACTCTGTCCAAGTGAAGTGAGTTTGCCCTGCTTTCATTTTTTCACTTTAGATTAAACAGTTCAAGCAGCACTTCAAGCACAGACCCTAGTGTCACTATTCTTGGTCACAGATTTGGTTCAAATAGAAGATCTACCAGCTTATGGCAAAATTTCGAAAATAGCCCTGCAATGCATTGTGAACTTGTAGATCGGTTATGAGCTGCCAAGGCCGATTCTACAAATGCCTTCTAAAATCAGTACCGGTAGTTTTAACTTTTTCAAGATAAAAAAAAGAAAAAAATCACAGCACGTTACTTCATGCATCTGCTATTTTGGAAAAATGTTTAATTGCTTCCAAGGCGGGCTCTCCACTCTACCCATTCAGCTGTGGCTGCCCAGTAGCTAACGCATAACGTTGGTTAGGCAGATCAGATGCTACGCTTGATGTTTCTGTTGTGTTGACTACAGGGCTCGTTCCATTTACTGTGATCTTACATGAGTGGCTTTGCATGATAAGAGCATCTGCTGAGTGCCTGCATTTTTAATTGCAGTGTTCTTCAGTTCAGACAGCATTCTGCTCTAGTGTGCCTAAGTGCTGCTTCTTGAACCCAGTTCACTTTTGAAGTAGTACGAACTAACCCATAACAGCCACAGGGGCATGGTGGCATGGCTGTGTGGGTAGAGTAGAGCATAGACATACAGTAGAAAGGTAGACGCCTCATTCGGTTCTGTGGCGTCTGTAGTACTCCAGTGAGGGGAAGCTTCCACGTTGGTGACAAGGAAAGTACCAATGAAAGGAAGGGACGGGAGTCACATGACTGGACACCGGGGATGCGCCACCATGCCACTCACTTCCGCCCTCAGGTGCGATACAGGTAGCTCCAATGAATTGCAGCCGCGCATGAGGCATCTAGGTTTTTATATAGAGAGGACATAGTGGCATGGTGGCGGCCATGGCTGTGTGGGTAGAGTAGAGAGGCCACCTGCTGGAAACAGTAGGTTCCCGGTTCATGTCCCAGCCTACGGTAGGTGTCAAAGTGTCCCTGAGCAAGAAGACACTCAATCCCAAACTGCTCCCTGAGACACTACCTTCGCGTAACCAGACGACATCACTGTGTATCACTTATTATTAGTAGTATGCTAGTAGTAGGTGGAGGGGTAACACAATTGAGGAGCCTCCTACTTTTTCTTACGTTTTCATTATTTTGGGCCAGTTTGGAACTTGGAAGCTGATCTCCCCCAACTGGTAGTTTACAGAATGTCCCTCTCTCTTCCCCCTCTCCTCAGGACTCGGCGGTGACGTTGAGGACATTGTGGTCATGTGGTCAGCAGGTGCTGCTGTCCTATGAAGACCAGGCAGCGGTCAGCCACCAGGAGCTGTGGCCTGCCATCCCTTACTGGTGGGCCGACCAGCCTACAGCCCAGGGGGTCATCACATACCTGGAGAGGAGGAAACACCAGGGACGACCCGGTAAGAAACACCTGGGACGGCCAGGTGACTAAGAAACAACTGGGACGACCAGGTGACTTTCACACTGTTTCACAAATCACATGTTAAAAACATTTTCAGTCGTGACTCGTGATATTTAATTTAGTCATTGTTGTCAGATTGCCACTGGGATCTAATTGGTCCATTCACTTGGACAAACAAATTGATCCCCGACTTTCCCTCTGTTGAATAGACTGTTCCAAACAAAATATCTGAGAGCATGGCACTGGCAGGTGTTGCAGGCCATTTTAGTACGCACAGTGAACTGTGGAAGGTCCCTGTATAGCTGTTTCATGTTAGTGCGCACAGTGAACCGTGGAATGTCCCTGGCTGGGTAGCTGTTTCCGGCTCTGTTTTGGCTCCTTTGCTCCTGGATACACACCAGTGTCTTCTCAGCCGTGAATCCTAACCACACTGACTGTGTTTGGCAGGCAATATGTGTCCATGTTTCCACATGTTGAAGTCCTCACACCAATAGGCTAGGTACTGTATACAGTATGTGATTAACCACTTAGTTTAGCATACCTACTTTGTCGTATAACGAATAGAGAAACGGCAGTTTCTAGACTACAGTACAAGCTCACAACACATGGAAATTGTTTTGTTGGAAATTCTCGCCTGTAATGACATGACCAAAATAGGGACGCCAGGTTGGACTGAATCATATTTGAACTGGGGAACCCCCAAAACAATCACATTTGAACTGGCGTCCCCCATATTTGAACTGGAGACCTCCCACCCTGACAAGCAACCGGAATTGTAGGATTTGAGGCACATTTAGTTTGACTCAGTTCTCATAGATAAATTGGTCAGAGAGGCTTATTGTCTATCCCTATGACAATGCCATAGATGGAACCCATGAACTATGTGGTGCAGAGGCGAGTGCAAAGTAACTGTTAATAAAGTATTCAATCAATCAATCAAAAACCCACTGAACTACCAGGACACTAGCCTGCCGCAGCCAGTGTGCTTTCTGGTCTAGAGGGGCTGGACGTCACTATATTGAGAGCGACGCCCCTCTGCACTAGTTCACTCCCACTCCTAGACCAGGAAATGTCTCACGTTTCCCAGGGCTTTAATTTTTTGAGCTGTAGCGAACGAAAATAAAAGCCTGGGTACCGAGACCACCGGGACACCAATATGATTATGAGCTAATTAACCACTTCTAATGCTACATTATAATGCAGTAGAACAATTGTAGTTTAGTGACTATAGTGTGTACTGTACATTTGATGTTGAACTTATTGTGTGCTGACCGTTCTCCTGTCCACTTCAGGGGGCTTCTTTGTCTCCGGTCTGAACCTGACGGCTCAGAGGGGTTTCATGGCCTTCCACCCGCAGCAGTCCCTGAGGACGCTGACCGCCACCCACTGGACGTGCCTGAGAGAGTGGCTGCAGGAGCAGACGCCCGGACCCCACTCCCACTGTCTCAACATCGTCGCCGGGGACTTCGTAGGACCCACCGTCCCCTTCTGTCCTCTGGTCATTGCGCTCAACTACAAACTGCTGAGGAAAAAGACCCTTTAGAGATACAAGCACTTTATATGGAGTAGTACCGAAGGTCCTGACATCACTTGTTCATCCCCTGGTTCACGGAAGTAATTTCTCTATGGAGATTAACATTAGGTAATCTTAGTCCACATTTTTTAAATCACACTTGTGTGAAGTGAGGGGCGCTCTTATCATCATACATCATCAGCCAATCAAATCATCACATTCCACGATACACACAAACACACAAAGCTGAGCATAGGAGGGGGCTAGCACCCCTAAAAAAAAAATATTGTCCCGGCGATATTGTCGGAAAGGTGGCTCTGTATATCGTCACTTACTCATATTTGTTTCTGGTGAACTTGAGGGAGTTCCAGAGGGTCCCCAGTAAAAGGAGTTCATGTAGCATCAAAATCAGTTTAACATCTTTTAATCTTTTAAATTTTATGCGTCGGCCAAAATAGCCTTGTGAGCTTGTAGATCACCTATTTTCGAAGGAGAGAAAGAATAAAAGATGACATTACAAAAGTAACATTATACAACTATTTATGCTAATATTGCTGTTGTGGTAAAAGGTCAAACATAGCTGCTATGTAGACTCTGTCCGTCCCCCCTGTGTTTCTCTGATATTGTAGCACTGACCTTTGAGAAGGGCCAGAGAGTGATCATTTCTTTGAGCATAATACAGGCTACCATTGATTTATTAGTCACGAGACAGCAAGGAAATAGTGTCTGTTCAGCTGAGTTTGACATGGTGACTTCCTTCTACAGCGAGGTCACTCGCGGTCAAAGCTGCAGTACTTTAGCTGTTTGGCAGTGGTGGAAAAAGTAGTTAATGTTTTACTTAAGTAAAAGTAACACAATGTACTGTAGAATTACTCTGTTACAAGAAAAAGTCCGGAATTAAAAATGTACTTGAGTAAAAGCACAAACGTATTGGTATCAAAATGTACTTTTAAGTACCAAAAACGGTAGCAGTAGCAGGTCTACAAGTAGATCTACTTCGACCTTTGTAGATCTGCTACTTTTGCAAAAAAATTATGTTTTTTTTTTACGCTTATGGTTCTCGAGTTACGTGCATTAAGTTTTTCTCAAAATTGAACATTTTGTAGTTGGGCAGTTTCCCCCGGACAGCGACGATATTTTTCTTTACCCATCGTTTTCCTCTCTACTCCAGTGGATGATAACTGCCGGTAGGCATTATGGGTAATTAGGGGATGTTATGGGTATTAACAATATATTTTTTGTTTTGTAAACACAGGGAAAAGTTACAGTACATAGGTACAGTATTCCATACTAAATATATATCCAAAACTGTTACTTTTCAGGAAATGGAAAAAATAAACTGGAATGTAGTTACGGTAGTTGGTCACTCACAAGCAGCTGGTTGATACTGTCATTAGTTTTAATACAATATATACACACACACAGTCACACACACACTTTCAAGAACAAGCACTTTCACTTACAAAATCTTTTTTACAATGGGCTGAATCCCATTGTAAAATAATCTAGAGTTGCAAATTGCGGCTATCATATGAGTATGACCCTCTTGTCCTACCCAGAGCAAATATATTTCTAATGCATTATGTTATAGGAAATACAAAGTTATGGTCAAATTGTTTAGCAGAATATACGGTATGTGGCAAATATGCCTTGCTGTTTTTGTTTTTACAATAATACACACAGTAACAATAATGTGAAGTAGGCTACTGTATATAATGTCAACTTGTCAAAAGTTGATAAAGTGCAGTCAAATTATTCAATGTGCATTTCATTATTGTATGTGCCCTCATTGATGGTGGTGGTAGCCTTCAAATGCTGTCAATTCAAATGACAAAGTATTTGTGTTTCATGGGTGTGATTTTTTCCCCTAAAAATATTTAATTTAAATGCCTGTAAATACACTTTAACATGAATCCAACATTTTAGCAAAGAACGCGTAACCGTAAACAAACGTGTGTGTATTAATAAAGAACTTGGAAAGCATCTAATCTGCAATGCAATTTTATACAATGGAGTGATGATCAAAACGTCGAAAACCCCTGCTCCCTCCCTTGCATATTCTCAGTTGAATTCTTGAATATGAAGGACCCCACCCAAATTAATGGAAACAAGCCATAGGCTTCTTGGGTTACAAATCCTCTTAGCAGGCCAGATCTTGTATTGAACTGTACTTTCCTGTGCTTTTTTCCTCTGCAACTGTTAATAAAATATTCAATCAATAAATCAAATGTATTGCATGGATGGCTTTATAGAAGTGTCTATTTGTACTTCTAAATCAATGTTTTGATGAATTGAACAATTAAGGACCCTCTTGTAAACAAGTGTAATGCTTTATTGGGTCGTCCACTCACAGTTAACAGTCTTTTGTATTGAGTTGTGCTTGAAATGTACTGTAATTCTGCAAACTGTTCATACATATTTCAATCAATCAATCAAAGGATAACGGGTTAGGTAGACCTATTCCATTTTTACATTTTCTTCTCGGTGTGTCATTTTACGACGGTCCCTTTACAGCCCTCACATAAACAAAGCTATTTCCTGAAAAGAAAGAGACCTGCACTGCACAGGAGGAACAGTATAGCCTTTGTGTTTCACCACACCACTCAAAAAGACCAGTTATATAGCTCATAAAAAACGAATATGATCCAATAACATAAATGAGGAATGCATGTAAAAGGGGACAACAATTGCAATGGATCATCATCTTCGTCACAGCGACAACAATAACAATAATGATGCAGAATGGATGACATGTCTACCAGAGCAGCTGTGGGACATTCCCATAACAAACCTCTCTATTCCTGGTAGGTTTCACAAGCCTATAATATTAACTCTTATTGCTTCAGCTTAAAGTTGTGATTTTCCGCCTTTTAGTTCTGGGTAAAACGTTGTATAAAATCGGACTGATGATGGCAAAACACTAGCAGTTGCTGCATGTCAGCCTGTCACATGAGTGTAAGCAGTAAAGCACTGATATGAGCAATCATTTGAATCCAGGGACCAGATTTGCTATGCAATATGCTACAGTGCAGTCTATGCAGACTCATATCTCTGCATGGGAGACCAATCTAAGAACATTTATATTGTTGTCTCCACCAGGCCGAAGGCATGGGGGGAGAGTATGTTTTGCACTCCGTCCGTCCGTCCGTGTGTCCGTGAGCAGCTAATCTCCGGCACCGTTAACCCGGTCGATGCCAAATTTTGCACACACACTCCCTGGATGCCAACGATGAACCTCTGCCCCAAAATTTCCAGAACGGCCTGTTATAGCGCCACCAGGAGGCCGCTTTGTGCAAAACTAGTTTTTGCACAGTACACCTACAGATTTTGTCCAAACATCGCGCAAATTGGTACACAGTCTCTCTAGTTCACATCTGGCTTTTAGAGCGCCACCAGGAGGCCGACTTTTGTAAAACACATTTTTGGATATTAGGCCTACTCCTCCGGATTTTGTCCAAAAATCCCGCAAATCGTTACACAGTATCTCCATAGTCATGTGCTCAAGACGGATGTGTCTGATATTTCATATTCCATCCTAATTGGCTAACATTGGCTTTCAAATTTTGCAGGATTGGCCTGTTTTGAACAAAAAGCTTAAAGCTTAAAGTTGTGATTTTCCGCCTTTTAGTTCTGGGTAAAACGTTGTATAAAATCGGACTGATGATGGCAAAACACTAGCAGTTGCTGCATGTCAGCCTGTCACATGAGTGTAAGCAGTAAAGCACTGATATGAGCAATCATTTGAATCCAAATGAATATTTCATATTCCATCCTAATTGGCTAACATTGGCTTTCAAATTTTGCAGGATTGGCCTGTTTTGAACAAAAAGCTTAAAGCTTAAAGTTGTGATTTTCCGCCTTTTAGTTCTGGGTAAAACGTTGTATAAAATCGGACTGATGATGGCAAAACACTAGCAGTTGCTGCATGTCAGCCTGTCACATGAGTGTAAGCAGTAAAGCACTGATATGAGCAATCATTTGAATCCAGGGACCAGATTTGCTATGCAATATGCTACAGTGCAGTCTATGCAGACTCATATCTCTGCATGGGAGACCAATCTAAGAACATTTATATTGTTGTCTCCACCAGGCCGAAGGCATGGGGGGAGAGTATGTTTTGCACTCCGTCCGTCCGTCCGTGTGTCCGTGAGCAGCTAATCTCCGGCACCGTTAACCCGGTCGATGCCAAATTTTGCACACACACTCCCTGGATGCCAACGATGAACCTCTGCCCCAAAATTTCCAGAACGGCCTGTTATAGCGCCACCAGGAGGCCGCTTTGTGCAAAACTAGTTTTTGCACAGTACACCTACAGATTTTGTCCAAACATCGCGCAAATTGGTACACAGTCTCTCTAGTTCACATCTGGCTTTTAGAGCGCCACCAGGAGGCCGACTTACATGAGTGTAAGCTTTCAAATTTTGCAGGATTGGCCTGTTTTGAACAAAAAGCTTAAAGCTTAAAGTTGTGATTTTCCGCCTTTTAGTTCTGGGTAAAACGTTGTATAAAATCGGACTGATGATGGCAAAACACTAGCAGTTGCTGCATGTCAGCCTGTCACATGAGTGTAAGCAGTAAAGCACTGATATGAGCAATCATTTGAATCCAAATGAATATTTCATATTCCATCCTAATTGGCTAACATTGGCTTTCAAATTTTGCAGGATTGGCCTGTTTTGAACAAAAAGCTTAAAGCTTAAAGTTGTGATTTTCCGCCTTTTAGTTCTGGGTAAAACGTTGTATAAAATCGGACTGATGATGGCAAAACACTAGCAGTTGCTGCATGTCAGCCTGTCACATGAGTGTAAGCAGTAAAGCACTGATATGAGCAATCATTTGAATCCAGGGACCAGATTTGCTATGCAATATGCTACAGTGCAGTCTATGCAGACTCATATCTCTGCATGGGAGACCAATCTAAGAACATTTATATTGTTGTCTCCACCAGGCCGAAGGCATGGGGGGAGAGTATGTTTTGCACTCCGTCCGTCCGTCCGTGTGTCCGTGAGCAGCTAATCTCCGGCACCGTTAACCCGGTCGATGCCAAATTTTGCACACACACTCCCTGGATGCCAACGATGAACCTCTGCCCCAAAATTTCCAGAACGGCCTGTTATAGCGCCACCAGGAGGCCGCTTTGTGCAAAACTAGTTTTTGCACAGTACACCTACAGATTTTGTCCAAACATCGCGCAAATTGGTACACAGTCTCTCTAGTTCACATCTGGCTTTTAGAGCGCCACCAGGAGGCCGACTTTTGTAAAACACATTTTTGGATATTAGGCCTACTCCTCCGGATTTTGTCCAAAAATCCCGCAAATCGTTACACAGTATCTCCATAGTCATGTGCTCAAGACGGATGTGTCTGATATTTCATATTCCATCCTAATTGGCTAACATTGGCTTTCAAATTTTGCAGGATTGGCCTGTTTTGAACAAAAAGCCTCAAATCATGAACGCAGCGTGCAATTTGACGTGAAATCTTTCACGCACTTTCCTACTAGGCTGAGGAATATAGCCCACCCATTTCACATTGGCCTGTTATAGCGCCACCAACAGGTGGATTGTGCATGCGTGCGATCAACACGGATCTGCACCATTTCCCATATTCCATCCTGATTGGCAAAGATTGGAACAAACAAACAAAAAACATGTTTATATTACTCCTAAACATTCCTATCCTCCTGGTGGAGACCTGTGCCCAGAAGGGCACTTTTTCTAGTTAGACATGATTTAGTTAGATCTCTCTCTCTCTGTTCTGTATATCTTTGATGACTGATTTATTCATTTATATTCTGGATTTTCCATATTCTGTGTACACCCTAGTTAATAATTTATTCATACTTTTTTCTCCTATGTGTAGGCCTATATTCTATATTAGTATATTCTCTACATTATCTTAGCCTATTCATCTTGCTGTCAAGCTTATATAACTGTCTTATATAACTGTTTGTGGGGTTTTTTGTGTTTTTTCTTTCCTATTGACACCCTACTTGTCTTGATCATATACTACAGTATCACACAAAAGCATCTTGAGCTTGTAGATCTGCTACTTTTGATGCTTTTTAAATTTAAATCCTGAAAAGTAACAGTTTTGGGACATATATGAGGTTTCCAACTTTCCACCCGACAGTTCTATCCGAATCTCTGCTTTATTCACTACAACACCACTGATGCTGCTTTTCCCACACTAATTAGGTTTTTATTACTTTATACTGTAGTACTGTACTGTCGTACTGTTCCTTATTAGTAAAACTGACAAAAGCCCCCTTTCCACTAGCAAGGTGGAACCAGAACTTTCCATAACCTGAACCTATTTTTTTAGTTCTGGTTCTTGTTCCACGTACCCATAGTGGAAAAGAGGCCAAAGTGGGAGACATACAGTTAGAAGCTAAGCATATAGTATGCAACGTTGCCCTGTGTTTACTGTTTACATAACCCAATCAATGAATAAATGTTTTACCATCATCTCCCTCTATTAGTCTATTATAGGCCTACCAGCAGTCCGTAACAACCTTCCCAATCATGTAACCAAAGTAAAACGAAAACCCCAAAAGGAACTAAAACTGCATGATAAAAAGAAGTGTTGCAAATGAGACTGTGTTATAGGCTACTGTAACACACTGTAGTCAGGGATATTAAAATCTGGGAATAAATTCCTTGCCATTAAATGTCTTCACCAATGTGTTTGTAAATGTTTCTAGTAATACATCTCACAATTAATGGAATTCAGTTTCCCCTAGGAGAATCTATGACAGCTGCTGTACCATTAACATTAACAACCTATATGCAGGCAAAATATACAATTTTTCATTCTGCTTTAAGTAACACGTGACGTGAGGAGCCAAACTAGGGGGTTTTCATGATTCTGAATCCATTGCAAAGCATTTGTTTTGCACGAAAAACACTCCTTGGGGGCTAAAAACGGCCATAGCCATCATCACAAATGTGATGAGTTAGAAGTTTGGAAAAGAGTTTAGCCGTTTTGGGGAATTTATTCCCAGATTGGACATTGTTTTGATAATAAAATTATTCCCTGACCAGTGGTTGTTCACGGTCCATTGACCACTTAACACAGCATTTACATTAATTTAGAAACGTATTAATTAATATTTTCAATTAAAATCTTAGTGTTATTCCAATTTTTGTAGGAGTCTTGCCCTATAAAAATTGGTCTGTGACCCACAAATGGTTCCCGACCCACTGTTTGTAAACCAGTGGTTTACTTTAGATCAAGCTGGATGTCTCGTGGGGGAGGGCGAGGAACAAGCACAAAGACACCTTTTCAGTGCTGAGCTCATCACTAATGTCACTAATGTCATGAGTCTGCACTTTCTGCTCACATAATGACTGTACTTATACCTCGTCTTGTTTTGAACCTTAATACGCTTGACTGTTCCTATAACTAAACTCATGGCGGTACTTTCCATAAGGTAGTAGGTACTGTGTGGAAGCTACTGATAATGCAGCTGCTGACGCTGTATAATACAATATGCCAAAGCAGACGTGCATCATTACATTTGCTGATGTGTTTTTAATATAAAACTACTGACTCTTTCTTTTTTTTCCTTTTGTCTGAAGGACGTAGAACACAAAACTAAAGTAAAGTACAACCTTGATATTGTCATTGTCGGGCACAAACCTCTTATCTGCATATTTAAACATTTTGTGTTTGTTTCTTTTGGTAAATTAACACCCTCATTTTCTCATCTTTGCTTTTGGGTGGTCCCTGGAACAAAATATTTTGAGATGGGGGGGGGGGGGGGGGGGGAACGGCGGCCAAATACATAATTCTAGGGGTTCTTGACATGGAAAAGTTTGAGAACAACTGACAGAGATACAGGTTTTTCAGAAAACTGTCATGATTTAGAAGACATTTAGTTGAATCTGGTCTCAGGTCTAATTGATTAAACTTATTGCTTTTAGGAAGCCATGATGCCATGAGCTACTGCCTGGACATCCACTCTCCTCTGGTCAGGTCCGAGTCGCTCTTTCTGAAGTTCCTGGATAAACTGTGCCACTGTCTGACCAGACCTTTCATATTCAAATGGTCCAAGACACAGGTACAAGACACAATGCACTGTACTGTACTGTACTGTACTGTACTGTACTGTACTGTACTGTACTGTACTGTACTGTACTGTACTGTACTGTACTGTACTGTACTGTACTGTACTGTACTGTACTGTACTGTACTGTACTGTACTGTACTGTACTGTATGACCAGATCTCTCATATTATTCAAATGGTTCCTTTATACAGCACTAAGTGATACGCTGCAAGCTTGCAGATATGCTATTTTTGGAAAAATCTTGAAAATGTGTTCTTTGAAAATAATCTTTGAATATATATATATTCAAAGATTATTTTATACATATTATTTTTGTTAAAGCGTACATCTTTCTCTCATGGGGGTCGGCAGCCAAATACAGTACATATCATTTTGGGGTCCTTGACTTGAAATTGTTTGAGAACCACTGAAATGAACCACTGAAGGATGTTTAGAGAATTTAGGATTTAGAAGGCATTTGTAGAATCACATCAACCACAGTCTTAACGGGTTAAATGAATTCCCCTAGTTGAACAGGTCTAACATTCCTGGTGCGCATATCCGAACGCACCCTATATGTCTCAATAGGAGATCAGCGAGACACCAATTGTATAGATGGATGCACCTGGGACGTATCCTCAGTGATGTATCCCAAGGTCATCAGGGTTTCGGGTCTCTCGAACATCATACCCCTCGCTCAGGCGATCAAGTCGCGACTTACGTCCCAGTAGCTACTCTCGATCAGTCCCATTAGGGAAAGACCAAGGCCACACAATCCGTTGGAACTACTCCAGAACTACTCTGCCAGGGCTGGGAGGTACGCTTCTGGTGCATGGAAGGCATAGGCTCTGTGGGTTGACTCCTGTCCGGGCCCCTCCTTTTTTTAATTTTTTTTATAATTTTTATCCCACGTTTTTGTAACCCATTTTTTACCCCTGTGTCAAATTATCTAATGTGATCCTGGGCTCTACACAATGCACCCTCCACCAACCTGGGGAGAGCAACGGACTTGAACTCATGCTTCCTTCATGCCTGAGTGTCCAAGTTGCTCCTTTACACCTGACAGGGGGGAGTTTCCCTGGTTGGACGTAGCGCGTGGAAGGAACACGTTATTCCAACCAGTTCCTTTCCCCTCCATCAGGCACCCCGGCTGTCCAGCGGAGGCAGGGGTCCGGGCCCCTCCTACGTCTCACCAGGTCCACTCCTGCTCTCACCAGGCCCAGGACCCGTGCGTTGCACCAGAGTCCCAGCACCAGACACTTCATTCAGGAGTGGTGGATTCCTAAGCCGCAATGGTTATATTGTATTAACATACTTTATCCACACAGATTGGACAACCATGCATTTAACATGCATCTAAGACTGAAAAGCTGAGCAAAGCAAAGCAAAGTTACCATGTTTACCCAGGGTAACTGGACTAAGCTCAAGAACTTGTTTACAGCCAGGCCCTACTCATAGAACATTTCATGGTAGGGGTTCATTTTAACGTGCCGGTCCGGGGATACGAACTAGCGACTTTCCGATATCAAGACCGCTCCGCAAACCGTTCGGCCACCGCTGCCACCATTAGACACCATTAGACCACCTTATACTACTGCAATGCTCTAAGTCAGATATTTGGAGATGGAAATTAAACCATTTCTTTCCTACTTTGTTCTGATGTATTGTGCATGTTTCTCCTTCTTTCAGGATAACAGCATCGTGGAGCAGCTGTCGATGGGAATTCGCTACTTCGACCTCCGCATTGCACAGAAACCACATGATTCAACCCACTACCTGTATTTTGCACATGCCTTGTACACTTATCTGACAGTTCTGGTGAGTATACAGGGCTTAGATATTTTAATATCTTGTTCCACGGTAGGGCTTTCTGCAATTATAAAATATTTTATTCATGATTATTTTATTGATTACTTTAAGATGAATTGATTAATCGAGAAGCATGTTTTTATTTATTTTTCTATTTCTGATACCATGTCATCATTCATTGGTGTCAGACAAAAGTACAGTACAATATGTCGCATAGTGATGCAATGTGAGCTTGAAAACATGTGAAAACAGCAGATCTGCTGTTTTCGCATTTTTTTAATATGGGGAAATCATGACATGCCCTCCATCCAAAAATACATATTTAGGAAAAATAAGAAAAATGTTTCATTTATTAAAATCTATTTTAATAGATGAAATCGAGTAGTTAAATGACCGGTTGCAACCCAAGTTGTATTTACATCTGCCAATTATGTCTTTGTAGGAAACGCTGACATCAGTGGCGTCATGGCTGGACTCTCACCCAAAGGAGATTGTTATTCTGGCTTGCAGCCATTTTGAGGGACTGAGCGACCGGCTCCATCAATCCTTCATTAGGGCTCTGAAGAATCTCTTTGGCTCCAAACTCTGTCCACGTCAAGTGAGTTTCATCTTCTGTCAAAGTTTTATTGGTCAACATTATTTTCACTCCTTTCAGATTAGATATGCACAGATTATGTGTTAAATAGCTCTATATTGGGTGCACGGTGGCTGTAGTGCACTCGCCTCACAGCTAGAAGATCCTGGGTTTTTCCCAGCTGGGGATGCTGTGTGCGCTGGGGGCGTGTTCTCTCCTCTGCGGCATCAGTGCCCATGCCATATCCTAGGTGGGGTTGACAAAAGGGCCTTTCTGTGTGGAGTCACCGTGTCCCCTAGGGGGTGGCATGATGTTGTTCACATCATTTCTGTAGGTCAAAGGCCTGTGCATCCAATAGCCTTGAGAGTGATTTTACATACCTTTTTATAAAACAACTTATTTAGTGCTCAGGATGACCACGGGGCTGTACATACAGTATAAGACCTTCGGTTTAAACTTCCTATAAGGACCTCTGTTCACTCAAGATTCATTTCCATCAAACCATTCTCCCCCCCGAGTGTCCTCAACAACACTGCGTGTACTGTAAGTGATTTCTCTCTGCCTACTGTTAGTGTTGCAGCACAGACTATATTAATGCACCATGTCTCTGTCTGTCTGTCTGTGTGTACGGCTGTAATGCACGTATAACTCGAGAAACGTTCGCCCCACCGACTTCGAATTCGACACCCGCGTTCCACACCCCCACAGGGAGTGCCCGGTGTCGAGTCAGTCGGACCCACGGTCGTCCAGAACCGCCACAAAAGGCCTCTGCCCGGGCTCTGGACAGGGCCCCTGCCCATGCTCCATATAGAGCGTCGCAGTCCCGCCCCCGGCGAGAGGCCCGGAAAAGAATTCCCTGAGAGAGAGAGAGAGAGAGAGAGAGAGAGAGAGAGAGAGAGAGATAATCAATAAACCATTTGGCGTCCTCTCTTTCGAGCCTCATGTTTAGATTTTAGATTAGGTTGTTTTTGGTGTGAAGGGAGAAATGAGATCAATAATGGAAAAAATTGGAACTTTAACATTATACAAATGAACCTGATAAAAGAGTACTCTCTCCTCATTGGATGGAATTATTGTCTTCAATGCTTGTGAGCTTATAGATTTCTTCTCTTCTGGGTTCACTGGCACAAACAAATTTTATACGGCGGTCTACGGCCTAACACATCAATTGGGCCGGGAACCTTGACATTAATATGTTTGAGGAACCTTACAGAATGTCCCTCTCTCTTCCCCCTCTCCTCAGGACTCGCCGGTGACGTTGAGGACATTGTGGTCATGTGGTCAGCAGGTGCTGCTGTCCTATGAAGACCAGGCAGCGGTCAGCCACCAGGAGCTGTGGCCTGCCATCCCTTACTGGTGGGCCGACCAGCCTACAGCCCAGGGGGTCATCACATACCTGGAGAGGAGGAAACACCAGGGACGACCCGGTAAGAAACACCTGGGACGACCAGGTGACTAAGAAACACCTGGGACGACCAGGTGAGAAACACCTGGGACGACCAGGTACAACACAACGCTGGAATACCTAATAATACACAAGTCCAAACAGAGTCCTGACGAAGCAACAGTAATTGGTTGAAATAGCTGTCCAGTAGCATCGACTGCGGGCACCCACTGCCGTTATAAGAACTCTTCGCACCCGTAGCTGTCTACCCATGCTTCAAATAAGCATAACAGCACACCATGCTTCAAACGAGCATGATGGCACACCTAATCAAAATACCGAAAGAAATCCCAGCTTTGCTGATCAGACAGATCGAGTCTCGCAGAGCAGACTTGCAGAAAGTTTGTTAGTTACGGTATTTTGCAAGAGTAATGTCCTGCCATATGAATTCATTTTGATGTGTTGTATTGTTTTGGTAACTGTTGCATAATTGCTCAGCTTGTAGATTGGCTATTTTTGCATTACAAAAAAAACATATAAATATATATACAGTATATTCACCCAAAATAAGAAAGGCAGGTTGAAACTTGGGGTTTATTATGTTCCAAAAAATCTCTTCATTTCGTCCAGAGGGGTTTTTCGTCTCTGGTCTGAACCTGACGGCTGACAGCTTCTACATCGCCGCCCACCCGAAGCAGTCGCTGAGTTCTCTGACGCAGAAAAACTGGACGTGCCTGAGGGAGTGGCTGCAGGAGCAGACGCCCGGACCCCACTCCCACTGTCTGAACATCATCGCCGGGGACTTCGTAGGACCCGCCGTCCCCTTCTGTCCTCTGGTCATTGCACTCAACTACAAACTGCTGAGGAAAAGGCCTAAGACTACTTAGATATGTACAATCTATGCACTTTATTGACTGTACGTGTAAACATGCCAGTTCTCCATAGGCTATGTGCCTCTTGGACACTTACTTTCTGTATTTCTGTCAATGGAAATGCATCGTCGACTTTCTCGAGCATTCTCTCTCTGCATAATTCCTAACTTGTGAATGGGGGGCGGGGGACCACATCCTTGCCATCAAATCAGTTTGCTGTTTAACCCGGTGGAAACCACATTATGTCCAAAACTGTTACAAAAAGCTTAAAAAGCATAAATAGTAGATTGACACTTTGTGCCACGTTTTGAGCTTGTGGATCTGTTACTTTTGATACTTTTGTGTGATGCTATAGTATATGATCAAGTAGGGCGTAAACACAAAAAGTTCAAACATGGAGATGGGAGGTTTCTGCCCCGACAGCAAACTAATATAAAATGTTTACATACAGCACATCTCAGTTTACATAAGATCCATGTTGTACAGCCCTGTAGTATTTTGTGTTCCATGATAACGGCTAAAATGATCATCCAGATTATTAGTTGATCGGTGTGTACTAGTGTAGCTATTGTAAATTAGGTCAATGTTTTTGTGTCACTTTATGACACTTGTTCACCATGGAGTTCTGAATATGCCAAAACAAACATCCAAGTGGTTATATGTGCACCTGTAGATTTAACATTATGTATATTTTGTAGTACGACAAATAACAAAAGTAGCTGACCTATATATTCTCACGATGCACTGCAATGAATTGCATTTTTATAGCGCTTTTCCAAGTGCTCAAAGTGCTTTACAATGGTTCATTCATTCATTCATACATTGGGAGCACATTGTAAGCACAATGCAGCACATTGTAAGCTTACAGATAGATCACCTGTTTTTGCCAAAGGTTCGTCCATTTTGGTCAAAGGATCATTAATTTTTGCCAAAAGTTCATCCATTTTTGCCAAATGATCAATCATTTTTGCCAAAGGTTCATACATTTTTGCTAAATGATCGTTCATTTTTGCCAAAAGTTCATACATTTTTGCGAAATGATCGTTCATTTTTGCCCACTGTTCTGATACTAATTTATGACATGCATACATTCACATACATACGTTCATGTGGTTAATATGATGACTGTGATTATTAATCACAGTTGATAAAGGTGTTTTTATTATTTTCATAGTTTCTCTTTGCTGCTCATTGCTGTGAACAGTCCATCTATTCTAGAATCGTGATTTATAATTAACATTATTCTTACTCCACAGTGCATAATACTGCATTCATGGCATTCATGATACGACTATTACAGCCAATGCATTATGTATGTACTGTACTATAGCATACAGTTATGGTCAAAGATTGTTCCAGTGCATACACATCACAATAATCTTTAAATTATACATACTCATACGCCTCTCGTTTTTACTGTTTTGTTTATAACACTGTCATTAAATTACATGTATGCAACCAAGCTGTGTCATAAATGAATATAAGTAATTATGACTAGTTATAAATCATTCATATAATGTAATAATGCAGTATAACAATTTGTTACAAAGCTTCACCGCACTCTGTCTCATTGACCACAGCATATAGGCTCAGTCATGCTTGCATCATTATGTAGCCTACATTGTACAGTGGTTGAAACTAAGTAACTACATTTATGAAAATGTAAAGTAAATTTTGGGTGTCAGCCAGAGCTAGTAATAGCATTGCAAAGAATGTTGACACATTTTCAAAACACATTGGAATAAAACAAATGTAAAGAATGTATATAGGTAGTCATTTGACATTTGGCTGTGGACACCCATCTAGTAGCCTGGTTAATAAACCAGACCGAATCAGCCGTTGGCAAAAAGAATTTACCCATCTAGATCTGTGTTAGATATTATGTTCAACAAAACAATTAACAGTGCAAGTACACTGTTTTTGATTGATTGATGTATTAACAGTTTGCAGAATTACAGTACATTTCAAGTACAACTCAATACAAAAGACTGTTGAGTGGATGACACCATAAAGCATTACACTTGTTTACAATAGGGCCCACCATTTTCAATTCATCAAAAACATTTAGAGACGTACGAATATACACAACTAGTCAAAAGGAAATCATCATAGGAGGTAAAAAGGGAAAAGAAACATATACAGTGATATACGTGGATATCCACGGTTTTGCAAGCCGTGGATGGTCACTGACTGGCCATTACGGGGATCGACCCCGCGACCGTGGCGTTATCAGCACTGTAGTGTCTGGATGTCACCACTGGAGGGCAGCGGAGCAATATTGAGTCACCCCATAGCCTGGAGCGATGGTCGCGTGTCATTGGTGGTTGTCAGGACAACAGCTAGTTAGCATTTCATGTGTTATTGTTATTTGAACATTCTAGTTTCTTATTCATTAAATACACTTTATAATCTGCATTCATGTGTTAAATTGAGTCACATGTGTTTTTTATCAATATAATAATCAAACACGATACGGTTACGTTCGTCTCCTGGACAACTAAACGTCCAATCAGTGCGACCGTCCCTTCTCTGGGCTATGGGATCCGGTGACGTTCAGAACGTAAACACGTCGTTAGGTTAGTGTGACGCGTCAGCGTGATCTGGGCTCTATTCTGCTTTGCAGGTTGCACACCCGGTCGGGAGCGGATACGGAAACCGATTGTGAGCGTTCATGTGTGTGTGCGTGGAAGAACCGGATACAGTAGGGGCGGGCTCTAGACCGGACATGAGCACTAAAAGGGAAATGGAGTAAAACCGATTGAAACCTCAGTGGATTTTCGTTCTGTCACTGGTTTAAACAACAGGGCAGGCGTTTTTTTTAATCTTCGTTTATAGGAACTTTAACATCAAAATAATACTTATACAGCTGAACCTGATCAACGATAACCATTAATCAATAATCAGTTCAAACTGTCACAGTGAGTGAGATGTCAACACACTGGTGAGTTTTTACAGGCTATTAAACTAACATTAGCTTTAAAGGTAAACACACTTACTACTCCAGTGTGAACTTTAATTCCCTATACACCAATATGTTTGGAATAGGGATAGCAATGAGTACTATCACAACAACATAGAGCTATTTAACACTGTTACTGAACAAACACACTATAGCAATGATTACTATCGGATTAGAATATAGAGCTACTTTAAAGCTACTCTAAACTAAAGCAATGATTACTAACTATCACAACATAGAGCTATTAAAACTGTTACTGAACAAACACTATAGGAATTATTGATTACTATCACAATATATATCTATTTATCTTATTTTAATAACATCAATATCAACCCTTAAGCCATTCAAACACAGGAAAGCGATTTGTGTAATTTTAGATTTTTAGATACGTTGCTGTCTGGCTGAAACCTCTCGTCTCCATATTTTAACTTTTTGTGTTTCTTAAATCAACACGTACCCTACTTGGGGACCATACTACAGCCTCACACAAAAGCATCAAACGTAGCAGATTCACAAGCTCGACCTTGTGGATCTGCCCCTTGATGCCTTTGAATTTGAATCCCGAAAAGTAACATTTCTGGATCTGGACATATGAGGTTTTCCACCCGACAGAGACAAAATATTTATAGCAAACTGCTTTAGAAGGCATTTGTAGAATCGGCCTCAGCAGGTCTTGATGGGTTAATGTTCTATTTCAGAGGTAGAGAGAGAGACCCAGCCAGGGCAGGTTCTGAACTTCTGACCCAGTGAGTCATCATGAACATGGTGGGCTCTAAGGCCAAGAAGCGCGTGGTCCTACCCAGCCGCCCAGACCCGCCCACCGTGGCCCAGGTTCTGGAGGACATCCAGAGAGCGGCGCCCTTTGACCCCGTGTTCACCTTACTGGACGACACCACCCAGGGTAGGACCACCCTCTAATATCCATACCCCTCGAATCCCCTAGTAACCCTACGACCCCGTGTTCACCTTTCTGGACGACACCACCCAGGGTAGGACGGTATCCAGAACGCTCGCCTTAAAACACGCTCGTCGCACGCCCTCGTTCTTTTTTCCGCCGACCGCACGATGGGGAGGTTCTCGTATTTGTTATACTGAGAATAAGGTTAGAAATAAGTTTAGGTTAAGGCATAGTCTTACTCGTGCTGTACTCGGGCACCAGGAATACCTGGCTGAGCAGTTCCGCCGGCTCTACGCCCTGGGTGACTGTGTTTTGAGGTGTGCTTTCCAGTATTCGGTAGGACCACCCTGTGTTCAGTGTACTGGACGACACCACCCTCTAATCCCTCTAAACCCTACAACCCTGTGTTCGAAATCAAATGGCTACTTTGCAAAACAACAACGTACCTGCGCGTGCACGTGAAAAAGATACTGGTCTCACGCCGCGTTACCCTGTGCAGCGACCAAAACCCCACTGCCTGTGATCCTAGTTTACTGAGGCACTACCCTGACTCTCTGCATTTGATGTAATAGGCTTGTGCTTAATGTAAGACACACGTTTGAATAAGGACGCGCTGTGATTGGCCAGTGCACTTGTGCAAGGATGCGCTGTGATTGGCCAGTAGCCACTTTGAGTGGCAGTCAGGGCAAACGCTCTCGCCAGAACATTATTACTTACGCAAGCAGAGCGCGCAAGTAATGTTTTCGCCCGGTTTTGCTGGGACCAAATGACCACAAATGACCATATTTCTTACGTCATCATTTAGGGCTAGTCATACGTATACTATATACATAATCAGTAAAAATAAAATAGCAAATTGTGCCTGATCTGCTGGGACCAGAGTACGTGGTGTGTATATGTATGACTAGCTCTTAATGATGACTTAAGAAATATGGTAATTTGTCGTCGTTTGGTCCCAGCAAACCAGGCACAGATTTGCTGTTTTCTTGCATAAACATCAAATGGCGGGACAGCTGTCACAGTTTTTGGCGCAAAGTAACCACAGTATACCGCTAATCAACTTACAACTACACACTCTATATAGTATATATGTATACGTATATAGTATATGCCTATATACTATATATATTTCTTACGTCATCATTTACAGCTAGTCATATGTATACTATATACATAATCAGTAAAAAATAAAATAGCAAATTGTGCCTGATCTGCTGGGACCAGAGTATGTGGTGTGTATATGTATGACTAGCTCTTAATGATGACGTAAGAAATATGGTCATTTGTGGTCGTTTGGTCCCAGCAAACCAGGCACAGATTTGCTGTTTTCTTGCATAAACATCAAATGGCGGGACAGCTGTCACGTTTTTTGGCGCAAAGTAACCACAGTATACCGCTAATCAACTTACAACTACACACTCTATATAGTATATATGTATACGTATATAGTATATGCCTATACTATATATATACTATATATAGTATATGCCTATATAGTATATGCCTGCTTTGCTGGGACCAAACGACCACAAATGACCATCTGCTGGGACCAGAGTACGTGGTGTGTATATGTATGACTAGCTCTTCACCCAAACTTATATAGATAGAAACTTGAATCATACTTAATAATACTAGGTGTTTATATGCATAAAGTAGGTAGGTAGCAAATAGTTACATCTAAAAAGTATACATTTCAAACGTTCCTTCACAGAGATACTGAGATTTGACAGTTTACAGCGGTCGAAAGGACTTGCGCACTCTGCTTGCGCACTAGTTGGCCATTTAGTGTGCAACAAGCAAGTATGCACTCGAGAGAGTGCAGTTCTAGTTTACTATTCTGTCCATATCGGGTCACAACTCGAACTGGGCTGAGTCAGCTAAGCGAACATTGCAACGTTCGACAGGCAACTTGCAGGCTTTAGCGAGCACGGTGGTGTGTATCATGGCTCAAGTTCACTTGAGACGGCGCTCCTTCGTAACTGTAACTGTACTTTACCCCCTACTTACTAGTAGGAGGGGGGCGTGACCATTTACTCAAACGCGAAGATTCCATGCTCGCGTCACTCTGGAGTTAGAGGTCTGCTAAATGCCTACATTGTAAATTTGTGTCTCAGATCTCGAGGGCACTTGATGGATGATGATGATGATGAAGTGGTTGAAAATATATATTTTGTTGTTGTGTGTTCAGATGCCAGGGGGCAGTGCGGAGACACTGAGGTGGAGTCCAGGTACCAGCAGAGTCGTCTCTACCTGGACCTGAATGAGAGACTGCAGGAGGTCAAGGGTCAACTGGCCCGTCAGAGGGAGGAGCTACGGACATCCGGAGAGAGACTGGACCATGATGTCAGCGAGGTGAAGAGAGGACTAATGCTCTGACATGATGTCCCTATGACGTCATCTTGATGTCACTGTGACATTGTGAAGATGTCACCGGGGTATGGACAGGACTGATGATGACCTCATGATGATGTCACTCTGACCTCACAGTGATGTCACCGGGGTGAAAAGACTAAAGTGGACTGTTGTTGCTGTAAAGTGAATGTTAAGACGATCAGATGTCTTCACCTACTGACAGGACTTTTAACATCTCTAAAGTCAATGAATAGGCTCTGTGCCCCGCAACTCCGAGAGTGTACAAATTGAACCAAATGGACCATTTGCACACTCTCAGAGTTACACACCTGTAAAGGGCCATTTGGAACCCCCTCGAGGAACCATGAGGGTCCCTGGACGACACTTTGATGTTTTATTCATTATGCATTTTTTGGTCAATAAAGATCACATCAAATGGAAGCCATCTTCTCATGGTTTGTGAAACTGAAAATATTGTTTTTTGATATGTTTTGGCCTAATTTCTCAGAGCTAGTCTTTGCTATGTTAATGGTTATATATTGAACATAGTATAGTATCACATAAGGTTTTCATGTTGTAATAAACACATGAAATAGAAGTGGTCGTTTGTTAATTTCAAGTCAAACTGACAAGATGAAGATGCTCTGTCTAAGGGCACTGTCACATCGCACTTTTATTAGTGTGGTTGCCCGAATGGGCAACCAGACTCTTGTAACTGTGACACTTTATTATTTCACTGGAGTAGTCTTTATTTTGACGCTTTATACCTCCCACACTGTACGCTGTACGCACTTGAGCCATATGTCAAATTGACCGGAAAAATCGGGAATCGTGTGCTTGTATTTTGTTAAGAGAAATGTTGTATAGTTTAATTGATATGAATTTATTAGTGAATTAAATTTCCCCATTGACATGAATGGGAAAAGGCAAAAATTCACATTCAAGTATTTGTTCCTCGGAGACTGTAATCACTATAGTTACAAAACTTTTAGGGATAATTCCACATTATCCCTAAAATTATTTAACCTTAAAATTTTATCGGTCGGCCTCATGGTGGCGCTATAACAGCCCACTTTACCTTTTGGCTTATAACTCTTGAACCATAGGTCGTAAAATAAAAAATATTTTTTCCCTGGATTCCTTGGGTCATGACGCATCTCCTCATATAGGCCACGCCCATTTCCGCCATGATAGATTTTCCGCCATTTTGAATTTTGTCCAAAACACACTTTTTGCTTTTCCTCCTACAGATTTTGTCCAAATCTCACAGAAATCGGCACACGTGATCTCTGGACCCATCCAATTAAAACTGAACTGCAGAATTTTGAAAGTGCGTATCGTTCGGCCGTAATCGTCTTCCGAAGTTAGTAGGAGGGGCCTATATCACAAAAAATGCCATAAATCACGAACGGAATGTCCAATCCATCCCACATTTCAATCACATGTCAAAGCAATTCCATTTTCATCCATAGGGGGCGCCGCAAATGCGAGAAATGTAACCGTTTGTCGCAAAAACATGAATTTCGGGGGTTAAATCCCCTCCGAATTACTTACGCATGATCTAAGGCGTGACTTGAAATTGTAATTGGCTGGCAATACTAGTGGGAGGGGCATATGTAAGCCACTGCGGCAACCACACTCTGCAATTTTTTTAAATTTGTGATGCCTTTGACAGATGTTTGTAGAAGTCGTTCAGTTATTGTTACATCATTTTGTAATTAACCTCTTAAGTCCTACATAATATATACACTTAGTCGCACAACAATGTTCAATTGTAAAAATGGCTGATCTACAAACTCACAACACAGCATTGTGAGGCTGTTTTTGAACATTTGTAAAGGATAATTTCACATGTTTCAAGTGATTAAAGGATGGATGGCTTTGCTGGCATTTAATGTGAATCACCACCAGCCCAGGTGAAATGTATGCATAGTTCTTGTGAGGCTGGAATCTATTTTACAGTATGGCTCTAGATGCGGAACATAGAAATGTTATGTCAGATTTTCACATTCAGAACCGTGTTAATCAGACCAGTGTGTGTCCATGTGGAAACCTCGTATGAATCTGATCTCAGGTCAGAATGGGTTAATCAGACCAGTGTGTGTCCATGTGGAAACCTCGTATGAATCTGATCTCAGGTCAGAATGGGTTAAATACTACTGAAGTTTCACTTGTAAGTTTGGGTAAGAAACTGTTTTTTTTTTTTGCAGAGACTTTTTGTCTAATCACGTGGTCTGGTTCTTTATTTTCTTTACTTTATACGATAAAGCGTCCAGTACAGGAGTTATGTACAATTTGTCAATTTGCAGGTATTTAGAACAAAATTATAGACTCAAAATCTATACATGCTGCAAGTGCTCCGTCTTCCAATAAATAAGGTTTATCAAGTAGAAATACATGTTTGGTTATGGTGACATACATTTTGTGCGTTGTACATTTACATGACATTGGCAGTTATAAATAAAATTGATATAAATTAACATGTTTTGAGTACTGAGTTATTTCACCGAGCTGGTCAGTTCAGGTGAAGAAGTTTAAATGGTTTAATGTTTGAAATTATGTTAATTAATTTATTATTAGCCAAATTTGTTTGATACATATCAAGTAGTGTCTAATGGGGGTCTAATGGGGGCTCAACAAATGTGGATTTGGGAACAACTGCAGACTGCAGTACAGTATTACGTTATTAACAGATCCCTGATTGATCTAAAACGAATCCACAAATCACCAACAACACAGCAATAAGGCATTAAAACGTTTCCTTTGGAAAGTCAGAAAGTGACGTGCAAAATAAAAAATAAAATCTGCCAATTTATACACACTATGTTACACGTATACCGACGGTAGGATACCGTGTCTTTTAGGGGCGTTTCTGTGGTCAAGATAGGGCTTTTTTTTTGTACTGTAGCCTACCTGTCAGTTCTGCTGCTGGAGTCGGGTCTTCATGTAGGCTATCCTATGTGGTCTTCAATGTATAGCCTATGTGGCGTGAACACTAAATCCAGGCTAAAATCGCGAGATAGTCAGCAAGTCATTAATTACAGAAGTATTTCACACACCTTTGATTCGCTGTAATAAAGGAACTAAAAGGTGATCATGAAGCAGAGGGAAACACAAAAGTCAGTTGGCAGCGCCACAGCCCAGCGACACCCACGTTGTGGCCAGAAATGTCACTCCGTTTGTAAGCTAAAGGATCCCACATAATGTAGGTTTGTAATAATGTTGTTTTTTGATGAATTGAACAATGTGGACTTTTGATGAATTGAACAATGTGGACCCTCTAAAACAAGTGTAATGCTTAATTGGGTCGTCCACTCACAGTTAACAGTCTTTGTATTGAGTTTGTGCTTGAAATGTACTGTAATTCTACAAACTATTAATAAAATATTTAAATCAATCAATCAAACCAGAGCTAGACTACACCATGATATATTATTAGGAGTACAATAACTTTGCATTGTGAATAAAAAGGTATAGCCACAGTGGGGTTGCAGTGTAATGTAATGCTGAAGGTTTAATCACAGGGCTGTCTGCTTTATGTACTATGATTAAACGTGCATTCTGGTATTGTGAATCAATGATTGAGAAAAACATCAGAGGGGTTTGAACCCGTGAAGTTATATAAAGTTTAATTCAAAGTCGGGTGTCTAAACCGCTAGACCACTGAGGACGCTGCCAGGAAGGGGACTCATGTCTGTATTGACTATTTATAAGCCGTGACGTAACCCGCTTCCGGGTCTTATTCAAGAAAGCTCCACGTCCTCGCGGGCGTGGCCTCACGTCATACCCGGAAGGAAGTGCCGCCCCCCCTCAAATCAAGAAAGCTCCACGTCCTAGCGGGCGTGGCCTCACGTCATACCCGGAAGGAAGTGCCGCCCCCCCTCAAATCAAGAAAGCTCCACGTCCTCGCGGGCGTGGCCTCACGTCATACCCGGAAGGAAGTGCCGCCCCCCCTCAAATACGGAAGAGACGCGTGGAGGGGGTTTTGCTCAGTGTTGTTTTGCCACGTCACCATGTCGGTCGTCGTCGTGTCCGCAGCAAGCAGGTACGTTCAATGTTATTTAATACTTAACGTTGTTGTTGTTCAAACATCTGTGATCACTTTATGTTAACTTGTTGTGATGTTTATATATTATGTTCGTGCCACTCTGTAAAACCGTGTTCCAGTAGCCTAATGGTTACTCTCGGCGCCTAGTAGACAACAGGGCCCGGGTTCGAGTCCCCATCGAGGACTGAGAGTTAGCTTCATTCTTACCAAACTAGCACAATTGTTTTAGCTTTTCTCGTCGAGGTCCATTATTCATTCAGTATTTGAGTCTAAAAATGGTGGTCCCGTGGCTCAGATACGGAATGAATAAAGGACCTCGACTTGATGCAAACAAACAGTGTTGTGTTTGTTAAGAAGAAAATAAACTCGGTCATCGACTGGGAAGTGAACCCGGGCCCGGATGTTCACATACCATCGGCTTAACCATTTGGCTACTGGATCATGGTTTTATAAAGTAGTAGTAGTAACATATATGAACACAACACAGTAGGAACAAAGCATTCTGGGATGCACGCTAGTTCGTTAGCTAGCTAGCGTGCTGCCGTCGTGAACGTGCACAATGATAGTCAACGGACCAGCGCGTTCATGTGTTTGGGGCCAGGCTGCAATACCTTCATTCGGCCACTATGTCCATTTCGCCTCAGGGTTTCCTCTGGGTGCCTTCTCTATTCATAATATACTCTATGCTCACAATGGTGGTCCGTGGCTGAATAAATAATCGACTAGAGGTGAACAGAGTAGTGTTTAGATGGTTCTGTTATGACTGCATGCTGTAGTGTTTAGATGGTTCTGTTATGACTGAATGTTGTAGTATTTAGATGGTTCTGTTATGACTTCCCCTCTGCATGTTGTAGTGTTTAGATGGTTCTGTTATGACTTCTCCTCTGCATGCTGTAGTGTTTAGATGGTTCTGTTATGACTGCATGTCGTAGTATTACTATTTAGATGGTTCTGTTATGACTTCCCCTCTGCATGTTGTAGTATTTAGATGGTTCTGTTATGACTTCTCCTCTGCATGCTGTAGTATTTAGATGGTTCTGTTATGACTTCTCCTCTGCATGCTGTAGTATTTAGATGGTTCTGTTATGACTGCATGCTGTAGTGTTTAGATGGTTCTGTTATGACTGAATGTTGTAGTATTTAGATGGTTCTGTTATGACTTCCCCTCTGCATGTTGTAGTGTTTAGATGGTTCTGTTATGACTTCTCCTCTGCATGCTGTAGTGTTTAGATGGTTCTGTTATGACTGCATGTCGTAGTATTTAGATGGTTCTGTTATGACTTCCCCTCTGCATGTTGTAGTGTTTAGATGGTTCTGTTATGACTTCTCCTCTGCATGCTGTAGTATTTAGATGGTTCTGTTATGACTTCTCCTCTGCATGCTGTAGTATTTAGATGGTTCTGTTATGACTTCCCCTCTGCATGCTGTAGTGTTTAGATGGTTCTGTTATGACTTCTCCTCTGCATGCTGTAGTATTTAGATGGTTCTGTTATGACTTCTCTGCATGTTGTAGTATTTAGATGGTTCTGTTATGACTTCTCCTCTGCATGCTGTAGTGTTTAGATGGTTCTGTTATGACTTCTCCTCTGCATGCTGTAGTGTTTAGATGGTTCTGCTATGACTTCTCCTCTGCATGTTGTAGTGTTTAGATGGTTCTGTTATGACTTCTCCTCTGCATGCTGTAGTGTTTAGATGGTTCTGTTATGACTTCTCCTCTGCATGCTGTAGTGTTTAGATGGTTCTGTTATGACTTCTCCTCTGCATGTTGTAGTGTTTAGATGGTTCTGTTATGACTTCTCCTCTGCATGTTGTAGTGTTTAGATGGTTCTGTTATGACTTCTCCTCTGCATGCTGTAGTGTTTAGATGGTTCTGTTATGACTTCTCCTCTGCATGTTGTAGTGTTTAGAATGGGGGTGGGCAACTTTGACGATAGAGACTATATTTCCACAGTCCACTATATTTCCACTCTCACTCCAGAGGGCCACGTTGCATATTACTGTTGTAGCAAAAATAGCCGATGTACAAGCTCAAAACGCGTCGCAGTGCAACGCGTTTGGGGCTTATTGATCAGCTATTTTTTCCCCAAGACGGTGGATTGTGGCCCATGCCTTCCTGCTGTTATTTGTCATGTTGGTGTTCTCTATATCTTTTCGTCCTGGGCATGACGTTAAACTGTTCTGTTCGAGAGGACCGGCGACCCTCGAATGTAAACAGCCACGAAAGGAAACTATGTGTGTGTGAGGTGTTCTCTATCATTTCATTCCAGTACTACTACTTTGGGTAGTGGCTGGACGTTTGTGTAGATATTGAAAAGGAGGGGGCGAGCAGGCTACCTTGTGGTAGGCCGTTCTTTTGGGCTTTCCATTTACTCCTCTGGTCATTTAACTGGACATAGAAGCGCCTGTTGTTGAGGAGGCTTTTCCTGACCATTGTGCGGTGTTGGACAGTGTCGTAGGCAGCAGAGAGATCTCTGAATGCTGCTCCAGTTATTTGTTTTCCCTCAAACCCATCCTCAATGTGTTGGTTGAGGTTGAGCTCTGTCCAGCACAGGAGCGGCCAGGACGGAAACCACCTTGGTCTTTAGTCAGCTTGGTGTCTATGAGTGGCAAGAGGCGTTGGAGTAGCAGCCTCTCTTCTAGGTGATGCAGAGGAGGGAAATGGGTCGGTAGCTCTTTGTGGATAATGGGTCTTTGCCAGGTTTAAGGATTGCAACCACTTTGGCCTTTTCCCAGACAGAAGGGATGGTTTTCTGTGCTATGCATGTGTTCAGCATCCCCACAAGCCAGGTCTTTGCGTTGGGTCCCAGGTGCTGTAACATTTCTGCCAGTAGGTCATCAATCCCTGCTGCTTTTCCGGGTTTCAACTTTCCCATTGCAGTTTCAAGTTCTTCTAGGTCGAAGGGTTTGGTTTGAGGGCTGGCTGATTGTGCTTGGTCTGATACCACTGCGCAATGGTATTCTCCTGTGGGTCGGTGGCGGTCTTGGTCACAACTGGTGGCCAACAGTTGTAACCAACACCGCCACCGACTCACATAGAATACCATCGCACAGTGGTATCAGACCAACCACAATCAGCCAGCCCTCAAACCAAACCCTTCGACTTAGAAGAACGTGAAACTGCAATGGGAAAGTTGAAACCCGGAAAAGCAGCAGGGATTGATGGCATACTGGCAGAAATGATACAGCACCTGGGACCTAACGCAAGGACCTGGCTTGTGGGGATGCTGAACACATGCATAGCACAGAAAACCATCCCTTCTGTTTGGAAAAAGGCCGAAGTGGTTGCAATCCCTAAACCTGGCAAAGACCCATTATCCCCGAAGAGCTACCGACCCATTTCCCTCCTGCATCACCTACAAGCTCTATGAGAGGCACTAACATTTCTGAACAGACTATATTTACATCAATATGTCTGGGTCCCCACCTACTCACTCAGGGTTGACGTGTCACACCTGCAGTGATGGGAGGGGTACCAAAATGTGGTGTTTTGATTGGTTGATGGGGGCACTCCCTTAGTATAAAAGTGTATGTTTTGTGTACACATGACCTGATGAAGATCAAATAGATCGAAACGTTGTCAGTATTTCAATACAGAACGTTTTTTTTATACCTGTGAAGTGCGGGCTCCATCCAATACCTACACCAGTTGTGATGCAACAGAGTTTGCTGTGACCGTTGTGAATTATGGGTGGTGTGGTTTTTGCCAAGACGGTGGATTGTGGCTCATGCCTTCCTGCTGTTATTTGTCATGTTGGTGTTCTCTATATCTTTTCGTCCTGGGCATGACGTTAAACTGTTCCGTTCGAGAGTACCAGCGACCCTCGAATGTAAACGGCCACGAAAGGAAATTATGTGTGTGTGAGGTGTTCTCTATGGGTTGGGTTTCAGGTGGTTGTATTGTAGTAGCTTGACATTTCTTGGAGGGCACTTTCAAGGACAGACTCAATCTTCTGGAAGTCTGCTTGTTGGGTCGTAATGCAGAGGTTGTCGGCGTAGATGAAATGCTGGCATTAGGCATTGGGTAGTGGCTGGTCGTTTGTGTAGATATTGAAAAGGAGGGGGGCGAGCACACTACCTTGTGGGAGGCCGTTCTTTTGGGCTTTCCATTTACTCCTCTGGTCATTTAACTGGACATAGAAGCGCCTGTTGTTGAGGAGGCTTTTCCTGACCATTGTGCGGTGTTGGACAGTGTCGTAGGCAGCAGAGAGATCTCTGAATGCTGCTCCAGTTATTTGTTTCCCCTCAAACCCATCCTCAATGTGTTGGGTGAGGTTGAGCTCTGTCCAGCACAGGAGCGGCTGGGACGGAAACCAGCTTGGTCTTTAGTCAGCTTGGTATCTATGAGTGGCAACGAGGCGTTGGAGTAGCAGCTTCTCATATAGCCTTGTAGGTGATGCAGAGGGAAATGGGTCGGTAGCTCTTTGTGGATAATGGGTCTTTGCCAGGTTTAAGGATTGCAACCACTTTGGCCTTTTCCCAGACAGAAGGGATGGTTTTCTGTGCTATGCATGTGTTCAGCATCCCCACAAGCCAGGTCTTTGTGTTGGGTCCCAGGTGCTGTAACATTTCTGCCAGTAGGTCATCAATCTCTGCTGCTTTTCCGGGTTTCAACTTTCCCATTGCAGTTTCAAGTTCTTCTAGGTCGAAGGGTTTGGTTTGAGGGCTGGCTGATTGTGCTTGGTCTGATACCACTGTGCAATGGTATTCTCCTGTGGGTCGGTGGCGGTCTTGGTCACAACTGGTGGCCAACAGTTGTAACCAACACCGCCACCGACTCACATAGAATACCATCGCACAGTGGTATCAGACCAACCACAATCGGCCAGCCCTCAAACCAAACCCTTCGACTTAGAAGAACGTGAAACTGCAATGGGAAAGTTGAAACCCGGAAAAGCAGCAGGGATTGATGGCATACTGGCAGAAATGATACAGCACCTGGGACCTAACGCAAGGACCTGGCTTGTGGGGATGCTGAACACATGCATAGCACAGCAAACCATCCCTTCTGTTTGGAAAAAGGCCGAAGTGGTTGCAATCCCTAAACCTGGCAAAGACCCATTATCCCCGAAGAGCTACCGACCCATTTCCCTCCTGCATCACCTACAAGCTCTATGAGAGGCACTAACATTTCTGAACAGACTATATTTACATCAATATGTCTGGGTCCCCACCTACTCACTCAGGGTTGACGTGTCACACCTGCAGTGATGGGAGGGGCACCAAAATGTGGTGTTTTGATTGGTTGATGGGGGCACTCCCTTAGTATAAAAGTGTATGTTTTGTGTACACATGACCTGATGAAGATCAAATAGATCGAAACGTTGTCAGTATTTCAATACAGAACGTTTTTTTTATACCTGTGAAGTGCGGGCTCCATCCAATACCTACACCAGTTGTGATGCAACAGAGTTTGCTGTGACCGTTGAATTATGGGTGGTGTGGTTTTTGCCAAGACGGTGGATTGGGGCTCATGCCTTCCTGCTGTTATTTGTCATGTTGGTGTTCTCTATATCTTTTCGTCCTGGGCATGACGTTAAACTGTTCCGTTCGAGAGTACCAGCGACCCTCGAATGTAAACAGCCACGAAAGGAAATTATGTGTGTGTGAGGTGTTCTCTATGGGTTGGGTTTCAGGTGGTTGTATTGTAGTAGCTTGACATTTCTTGGAGGGCACTTTCAAGGACAGACTCAATCTTCTGGAAGTCTGCTTGTTGGGTCGTAATGCAGAGGTTGTCGGCGTAGATGAAATGCTGGCATTAGGCATTGGGTAGTGGCTGGTCGTTTGTGTAGATATTGAAAAGGAGGGGGGCGAGCACGCTACCTTGTGGGAGGCCGTTCTTTTGGGCTTTCCATTTACTCCTCTGGTCATTTAACTGGACATAGAAGCGCCTGTTGTTGAGGAGGCTTTTCCTGACCATTGTGCGGTGTTGGACAGTGTCGTAGGCAGCAGAGAGATCTCTGAATGCTGCTCCAGTTATTTGTTTCCCCTCAAACCCATCCTCAATGTGTTGGGTGAGGTTGAGCTCTGTCCAGCACAGGAGCGGCTGGGACGGAAACCAGCTTGGTCTTTAGTCAGCTTGGTATCTATGAGTGGCAACGAGGCGTTGGAGTAGCAGCTTCTCATATAGCCTTGTAGGTGATGCAGAGGGAAATGGGTCGGTAGCTCTTTGTGGATAATGGGTCTTTGCCAGGTTTAAGGATTGCAACCACTTTGGCCTTTTCCCAGACAGAAGGGATGGTTTTCTGTGCTATGCATGTGTTCAGCATCCCCACAAGCCAGGTCTTTGTGTTGGGTCCCAGGTGCTGTAACATTTCTGCCAGTAGGTCATCAATCTCTGCTGCTTTTCCGGGTTTCAACTTTCCCATTGCAGTTTCAAGTTCTTCTAGGTCGAAGGGTTTGGTTTGAGGGCTGGCTGATTGTGCTTGGTCTGATACCACTGTGCAATGGTATTCTCCTGTGGGTCGGTGGCGGTCTTGGTCACAACTGGTGGCCAACAGTTGTAACCAACACCGCCACCGACTCACATAGAATACCATCGCACAGTGGTATCAGACCAACCACAATCAGCCAGCCCTCAAACCAAACCCTTCGACTTAGAAGAACGTGAAACTGCAATGGGAAAGTTGAAACCCGGAAAAGCAGCAGGGATTGATGGCATACTGGCAGAAATGATACAGCACCTGGGACCTAACGCAAGGACCTGGCTTGTGGGGATGCTGAACACATGCATAGCACAGAAAACCATCCCTTCTGTTTGGAAAAAGGCCGAAGTGGTTGCAATCCCTAAACCTGGCAAAGACCCATTATCCCCGAAGAGCTACCGACCCATTTCCCTCCTGCATCACCTACAAGCTCTATGAGAGGCACTAACATTTCTGAACAGACTATATTTACATCAATATGTCTGGGTCCCCACCTACTCACTCAGGGTTGACGTGTCACACCTGCAGTGATGGGAGGGGCACCAAAATGTGGTGTTTTGATTGGTTGATGGGGGCACTCCCTTAGTATAAAAGTGTATGTTTTGTGTACACATGACCTGATGAAGATCAAATAGATCGAAACGTTGTCAGTATTTCAATATAGAATGTTTTTTTTATACCTGTGATGTGCGGGCTCCATCCAATACCTACACCAGTTGTGATGCAACAGAGTTTGCTGTGACTGTTGTGAATTATGGGTGGTGTGGTCTTTGCCAAGACGGTGGATTGTGGCTCATGCCTTCCTGCTGTTATTTGTCATGTTGGTGTTCTCTATATCTTTTCGTCCTGGGCATGACGTTAAACTGTTCCGTTCGAGAGTACCAGCGACCCTCGAATGTAAACAGCCACGAAAGGAAATTATGTGTGTGTGAGGTGTTCTCTATGGGTTGGGTTTCAGGTGGTTGTATTGTAGTAGCTTGACATTTCTTGGAGGGCACTTTCAAGGACAGACTCAATCTTCTGGAAGTCTGCTTGTTGGGTCGTAATGCAGAGGTTGTCGGCGTAGATGAAATGCTGGCATTAGGCATTGGGTAGTGGCTGGTCGTTTGTGTAGATATTGAAAAGGAGGGGGGCGAGCACGCTACCTTGTGGGAGGCCGTTCTTTTGGGCTTCCCATTTACTCCTCTGGTCATTTAACTGGACATAGAAGCGCCTGTTGTTGAGGAGGCTTTTCCTGACCATTGTGCGGTGTTGGACAGTGTCGTAGGCAGCAGAGAGATCTCTGAATGCTGCTCCAGTTATTTGTTTCCCCTCAAACCCATCCTCAATGTGTTGGGTGAGGTTGAGCTCTGTCCAGCACAGGAGCGGCTGGGACGGAAACCAGCTTGGTCTTTAGTCAGCTTGGTATCTATGAGTGGCAACGAGGCGTTGGAGTAGCAGCTTCTCATATAGCCTTGTAGGTGATGCAGAGGGAAATGGGTCGGTAGCTCTTTGTGGATAATGGGTCTTTGCCAGGTTTAAGGATTGCAACCACTTTGGCCTTTTCCCAGACAGAAGGGATGGTTTTCTGTGCTATGCATGTGTTCAGCATCCCCACAAGCCAGGTCTTTGCGTTGGGTCCCAGGTGCTGTAACATTTCTGCCAGTAGGTCATCAATCCCTGCTGCTTTTCCGGGTTTCAACTTTCCCATTGCAGTTTCAAGTTCTTCTAGGTCGAAGGGTTTGGTTTGAGGGCTGGCTGATTGAGGTTGGTCTGATACCACTGTGTGATGGTATTCTCCTGTGGGTCGGTGGCGGTGTTGGTCACAACTGGTGGCCAACAGTCGTAACCAACACCGCCACCGACCCACATAGAATACCATCGCACAGTGGTATCAGACCAACCACAATCAGCCAGTCCTCAAACCAAACCCTTCGACCTAGAAGAACTTGAAACTGCAATGGGAAAGTTGAAACCCGGAAAAGCAGCAGGGATTGATGACATGCTGGAAGAAATGATACAGCACCTGGGACCTAGCGCAAAGACCTGGCTTGTGGGGATGCTGAACACGTGCATGGCACAGAAAACCATCCCTTCTGTCTGGAGAAAGGCCAAAGTGGTTGCAATCCCTAAACCTGGCAAAGACCCATTATCCCCGAAGAGCTACCGACCCATTTCCTTCCTCTGCATCACCTACAAGCTCTATGAGAGGCACTAACATTTCTGAACAGACTATATTTACATCAATATGTCTGGGTCCCCACATACTCACTCAGGGTTGACGTGTCACACCTGCAGTGATGGGAGGGGCACCAAAATGTGGTGTTTTGATTGGTTGATGGGGGCACTCCCTTAGTATAAAAGTGTATGTTTTGTGTACACATGACCTGATGAAGATCAAATAGATCGAAACGTTGTCAGTATTTCAATACAGAACGTTTTTTTTACACCTGTGATGTGCAGGCTCCATCCAATACCTACACCAGTTGTGATGCAACAGAGTTTGCTGTGACCGTTGTGAATTATGGGTGGTGTGGTCTTTGCCAAGACGGTGGATTGTGGCTCATGCCTTCCTGCTGTTATTTGTCATGTTGGTGTTCTCTATATCTTTTCGTCCTGGGCATGACGTTAAACTGTTCCGTTCGAGAGGACCGGCAACCCTCGAATGTAAACAGGAGTAGCAGCCTCTCTTGTAGGTGATGCAGAGGAGGGAAATGGGTCGGTAGCTCTTTGGGGATGATGGGTCTTTGCCAGGTTTGGGGATTGCAACCACTTTGGCCTTTCTCCAGACAGAAGGGATGGTTTTCTGTGCCATGCATGTATTCAGTATCCCCACGAGCCAGGTCTTTGCGTTAGGTCCCAGGTGCTGTATCATTTCTGCCAGTATGTCATCAATCCCTGCTGCTTTTCCGGGTTTCAACTTTCCCATTGCAGTTTTGAGTTCTTCTAGGTCGAAGGGTTTGGTTTGAGGGCTGGCTGATTGAGGTTGGTCTGATACCACTGTGCGATGGTATTCTCCTGTGGGTCGGTGGCGGTTTTTCGCGTCTCGGTTCCTCAGGTGCAAGCTGCATAGTTGGGTTTGTGTGTGTCTTTCTTTTTCTGTCTTTCTTTCTTAGGACGGAGATCAAGGTAGACGCCGTTGGAAGGCTCAACACAAGCCGATGCCCCTAGAGATACATCCCAAAGCTTCCCTCAGGGAGTTCAGCAAGCCAGCTAGCCAGCAAGCCTGCCCAGTCAGCGAACGCAGCCAGTCAGCTCCGCCAGTCAGCCAGTGTAGAAAGTCAGGCTGCCAAGCCAGAGCATATCAGCCCTTGCAGTCAGCCACTGCAGCCATACCAGCCTTGCTCAGTCAGCTCAGCCAGGCCTCTCTCGAGGCCTGGCTCTCTGTCTGCCTGGCCCGGTCTGCCCTGCCCTGCCTTGCAGCAACAGAACCAGCCTTTCTGGCAAGCCAGCCAGCTCAGAATGCGAGCTGAGCAAGCCAGTGCAGCAGCAAGCCCAGACTAGGTTACCGCAGCCTTACTGTGCAGCCACAGCCACTCAGCCAAGACCAGCAGGAGCTGGCCAGGCTCCAACCCTTGCAGCGCAGCCTTAGGCCGGATAGTCCCCCTGCCTGCACTTTGTTGCCTTTCCTGGCCTGTCTGCCTGCCTAGGCGCCTCGGTCTTCCTGTCTGTCTGCCTTGGCCTGCCTGTCTGAAACTGGTTTAGACTAACTGCGTGCTTGCCAGCTGCGTTGGCTTGCTGAGCTCGTATTCTGAGCTGGCTGGCTTGCTAGCAAGGCTGGTTCTGTTGCTGCAAGGCAGGGCAGGGCAGACCGGGCCAGGCAGACAGAGAGCCAGGTCTCGAGAGAGGCCTGGCTGAGCTGACTGAGCAAGGCTGGTATGGCTGCAATGGCGGACTGCAAGGGCTGATATGCTCTGGCTTGTCAGCCTGACTTTCTACACTGGCTGACTGGCAGAGCTTGCTGGCTGCGTTGGCTGACTGGGCGGGCTTGCTGGCTAGCTGGCTTGCTGGACTCCCTGAGGGAAGCTTTGGGATGGATCTCTAGGGGCATCGGCTTGTGTTGAACCTTCCAACGGCGTCTACCTTGATCTTCATCCTAAGAAAGACAGACAGAAAAAGAAAGACACACACAAAGTCAACTATGCAGCTTCCACATGAGGAAGGCAGGCAGGAAGGCACGCAGGCAGGCACAAGCTGCCTGCGTGCTTGCTTCGCCCTCCAGTTGCTGCTCCAGTTATTTGTTTTCCCTCAAACCCATCCTCAATGTGTTGGGTGAGGTTGAGCTCTGTCCAGCACAGGACGGGACGGAAACCAGCTTGGTCTTTAGTCAGCTTGGTGTCTATGAGTGGTATGAGGCGTTGGAGTAGCAGCCTCTCTTGTAGGTGATGCAGAGGAGGGAAATGGGTCGGTAGCTCTTTGAGGATGATGGGTCTTTGCCAGGTTTGGGGATTGCAACCACTTTGGCCTTTCTCCAGACAGAAGGGATGGTTTTCTGTGCCATGCATGTGTTCAGCATCCCCACGAGCCAGGTCTTTGCGTTAGGTTCCAGGTGCTGTATAATTTCTGCCAGTATGTCATCAATCCCTGCTGCTTTTCCGGGTTTCAACTTTCCCATTGCAGTTTCGAGTTCTTCTAGGTCGAAGGGTTTGGTTTGAGGGCTGGCTGATTGTGGTTGGTCTGATACCACTGTGCGATGGTATTCTCCTGTGGGTCGGCGGCGGTGTTGGTTACGACTGTTGGCCACCAGTTGTGATGCAACAGAGTTCGCTGTGACCGTTGTGAATTATGGGTGGCTCCCTGAGGTCCTTGATCCCCATGGGGTCCAACAGTGGTCATTGAAGCGTGCACACACACATGCACACATGCACCTACACACGTACAGGCGCACATGCGTATGCACACCTGGACCTTTAAATGAACAACAACACAAAAACTAAGGCACTGGTGTCGGACTTCTGGTTTACCGGAACGGGGTTCAACTCCCTGCAGTGCCCTGCTCAATGTGTTGTATTTCATTCATTGGTCCATGGTCTCAGGTCATTGAGCGGCGCGCTATAGTGCGCGATTCTTCATCATTGTTGAGGATTTTTTAAAGGTGAAAATCAAGGAAAAGCAAAAGGCTATAGTCCATGGTCACGGACCGCATACTGGTCAAGGTCATTTATACTGGTGAAGATCATTTACTAGTCTTATAAAGGTCATTTATACTGGTCACAGTCATTTACTAGTCTCATGAAGGTCATGTATACTGGTCACAGTCATATACTGGTCATGGTCATTTCTACTGGTGAAGGTCATTTATACTGGTCAAGGTCATTTGTACTTGTCAAGGTCATTTATACTGGTCAAGGTAATTTACTAGTCTTATTGAAGGTAATTTATACTGCTCAAGGTCATTGATATTGGTCAAGGTCATTAAGTGGCACGCTATAGTGCACGATTCTTCATCATTGTTGAGGATTTGAAAAAAGGTTAAATCGCAGAAAAGCGAAAGGCTAAAGTCCATGGTCACGGAGGGCATACTATACTATGTTGTTTTTCTTTTTTTGGTGGTGTGCGGGCTCCATCCAATAACTACACCAGTTGTGATGCAATAGAGTTTGCTGTGACCGTTGTGAATTATGGGTGGTGTGGTCTTTGCCAAGACGGTGGATTGTGGCCCATGCCTTCCTGCTGTTATTTGTCATGTTGGTGTTCTCTATATCTTTTCGTCCTGGGCATGACGTTAAACTGTTCCGTTCGAGAGGACCGGCGACCCTCGAATGTAAACAGCCACGAAAGGAAACTATGTGTGTGTGAGGTGTTCTATCATTTCATTCCAGTACTACTACTTTGGGTAGTGGCTGGACGTTTGTGTAGATATTGAAAAGGAGGGGGCGAGCAGGCTACCTTGTGGTAGGCCGTTCTTTTGGGCTTTCCATTTACTCCTCTGGTCATTTAACTGGACATAGAAGCGCCTGTTGTTGAGGAGGCTTTTCCTGACCATTGTGCGGTGTTGGACAGTGTCGTAGGCAGCAAAGAGATCTCTGAATGCTGCTCCAGTTATTTGTTTTCCCTCAAACCCATCCTCAATGTGTTGGGTGAGGTTGAGCTCTGTCCAGCACAGGACGGGACGGAAACCAGCTTGGTCTTTAGTCAGCTTGGTGTCTATGAGTGGTATGAGGCGTTGGAGTAGCAGCCTCTCTTGTAGGTGATGCAGAGGAGGGAAATGGGTCGGTAGCTCTTTGGGGGTGATGGGTCTTTGCCAGGTTTGGGGATTGCAACCACTTTGGCCTTTCTCCAGACAGAAGGGATGGTTTTCTGTGCCATGCATTTATTCAGTATCCCCACGAGCCAGGTCTTTGCGTTAGGTCCCAGGTGCTGTATCATTTCTGCCAGTATGTCATCAATCCCTGCTGCTTTTCCGGGTTTCAACTTTCCCATTGCAGTTTCGAGTTCTTCTAGGTCGAAGGGGTTGGTTTGAGGGCTGGCTGATTGAGGTTGGTCTGATACCACTGTGTGATGGTATTCTCCTGTGGGTCGGTGGCGGTGTTGGTCACAACTGGTGGCCAACAGTCGTAACCAACACCGCCACCGACCCACATAGAATACCATCGCACAGTGGTATCAGACCAACCACAATCAGCCAGTCCTCAAACCAAACCCTTCGACCTAGAAGAACTTGAAACTGCAATGGGAAAGTTGAAACCCGGAAAAGCAGCAGGGATTGATGACATGCTGGAAGAAATGATACAGCACCTGGGACCTAGCGCAAAGACCTGGCTTGTGGGGATGCTGAACACGTGCATGGCACAGAAAACCATCCCTTCTGTCTGGAGAAAGGCCAAAGTGGTTGCAATCCCTAAACCTGGCAAAGACCCATTATCCCCGAAGAGCTACCGACCCATTTCCTTCCTCTGCATCACCTACAAGCTCTATGAGAGGCACTAACATTTCTGAACAGACTATATTTACATCAATATGTCTGGGTCCCCACATACTCACTCAGGGTTGACGTGTCACACCTGCAGTGATGGGAGGGGCACCAAAATGTGGTGTTTTGATTGGTTGATGGGGGCACTCCCTTAGTATAAAAGTGTATGTTTTGTGTACACATGACCTGATGAAGATCAAATAGATCGAAACGTTGTCAGTATTTCAATACAGAACGTTTTTTTTACACCTGTGATGTGCAGGCTCCATCCAATACCTACACCAGTTGTGATGCAACAGAGTTTGCTGTGACCGTTGTGAATTATGGGTGGTGTGGTCTTTGCCAAGACGGTGGATTGTGGCTCATGCCTTCCTGCTGTTATTTGTCATGTTGGTGTTCTCTATATCTTTTCGTCCTGGGCATGACGTTAAACTGTTCCGTTCGAGAGGACCGGCAACCCTCGAATGTAAACAGGAGTAGCAGCCTCTCTTGTAGGTGATGCAGAGGAGGGAAATGGGTCGGTAGCTCTTTGGGGATGATGGGTCTTTGCCAGGTTTGGGGATTGCAACCACTTTGGCCTTTCTCCAGACAGAAGGGATGGTTTTCTGTGCCATGCATGTATTCAGTATCCCCACGAGCCAGGTCTTTGCGTTAGGTCCCAGGTGCTGTATCATTTCTGCCAGTATGTCATCAATCCCTGCTGCTTTTCCGGGTTTCAACTTTCCCATTGCAGTTTTGAGTTCTTCTAGGTCGAAGGGTTTGGTTTGAGGGCTGGCTGATTGAGGTTGGTCTGATACCACTGTGCGATGGTATTCTCCTGTGGGTCGGTGGCGGTTTTTCGCGTCTCGGTTCCTCAGGTGCAAGCTGCATAGTTGGGTTTGTGTGTGTCTTTCTTTTTCTGTCTTTCTTTCTTAGGACGGAGATCAAGGTAGACGCCGTTGGAAGGCTCAACACAAGCCGATGCCCCTAGAGATACATCCCAAAGCTTCCCTCAGGGAGTTCAGCAAGCCAGCTAGCCAGCAAGCCTGCCCAGTCAGCGAACGCAGCCAGTCAGCTCCGCCAGTCAGCCAGTGTAGAAAGTCAGGCTGCCAAGCCAGAGCATATCAGCCCTTGCAGTCAGCCACTGCAGCCATACCAGCCTTGCTCAGTCAGCTCAGCCAGGCCTCTCTCGAGGCCTGGCTCTCTGTCTGCCTGGCCCGGTCTGCCCTGCCCTGCCTTGCAGCAACAGAACCAGCCTTTCTGGCAAGCCAGCCAGCTCAGAATGCGAGCTGAGCAAGCCAGTGCAGCAGCAAGCCCAGACTAGGTTACCGCAGCCTTACTGTGCAGCCACAGCCACTCAGCCAAGACCAGCAGGAGCTGGCCAGGCTCCAACCCTTGCAGCGCAGCCTTAGGCCGGATAGTCCCCCTGCCTGCACTTTGTTGCCTTTCCTGGCCTGTCTGCCTGCCTAGGCGCCTCGGTCTTCCTGTCTGTCTGCCTTGGCCTGCCTGTCTGAAACTGGTTTAGACTAACTGCGTGCTTGCCAGCTGCGTTGGCTTGCTGAGCTCGTATTCTGAGCTGGCTGGCTTGCTAGCAAGGCTGGTTCTGTTGCTGCAAGGCAGGGCAGGGCAGACCGGGCCATGCAGACAGAGAGCCAGGTCTCGAGAGAGGCCTGGCTGAGCTGACTGAGCAAGGCTGGTATGGCTGCAATGGCGGACTGCAAGGGCTGATATGCTCTGGCTTGTCAGCCTGACTTTCTACACTGGCTGACTGGCAGAGCTTGCTGGCTGCGTTGGCTGACTGGGCGGGCTTGCTGGCTAGCTGGCTTGCTGGACTCCCTGAGGGAAGCTTTGGGATGGATCTCTAGGGGCATCGGCTTGTGTTGAACCTTCCAACGGCGTCTACCTTGATCTTCATCCTAAGAAAGACAGACAGAAAAAGAAAGACACACACAAAGTCAACTATGCAGCTTCCACATGAGGAAGGCAGGCAGGAAGGCACGCAGGCAGGCACAAGCTGCCTGCGTGCTTGCTTCGCCCTCCAGTTGCTGCTCCAGTTATTTGTTTTCCCTCAAACCCATCCTCAATGTGTTGGGTGAGGTTGAGCTCTGTCCAGCACAGGACGGGACGGAAACCAGCTTGGTCTTTAGTCAGCTTGGTGTCTATGAGTGGTATGAGGCGTTGGAGTAGCAGCCTCTCTTGTAGGTGATGCAGAGGAGGGAAATGGGTCGGTAGCTCTTTGAGGATGATGGGTCTTTGCCAGGTTTGGGGATTGCAACCACTTTGGCCTTTCTCCAGACAGAAGGGATGGTTTTCTGTGCCATGCATGTGTTCAGCATCCCCACGAGCCAGGTCTTTGCGTTAGGTTCCAGGTGCTGTATAATTTCTGCCAGTATGTCATCAATCCCTGCTGCTTTTCCGGGTTTCAACTTTCCCATTGCAGTTTCGAGTTCTTCTAGGTCGAAGGGTTTGGTTTGAGGGCTGGCTGATTGTGGTTGGTCTGATACCACTGTGCGATGGTATTCTCCTGTGGGTCGGCGGCGGTGTTGGTTACGACTGTTGGCCACCAGTTGTGATGCAACAGAGTTCGCTGTGACCGTTGTGAATTATGGGTGGCTCCCTGAGGTCCTTGATCCCCATGGGGTCCAACAGTGGTCATTGAAGCGTGCACACACACATGCACACATGCACCTACACACGCACAGGCGCACATGCGTATGCACACCTGGACCTTTAAATGAACAACAACACAAAAACTAAGGCACTGGTGTCGGACTTCTGGTTTACCGGAACGGGGTTCAACTCCCTGCAGTGCCCTGCTCAATGTGTTGTATTTCATTCATTGGTCCATGGTCTCAGGTCATTGAGCGGCGCGCTATAGTGCGCGATTCTTCATCATTGTTGAGGATTTTTTAAAGGTGAAAATCAAGGAAAAGCAAAAGGCTATAGTCCATGGTCACGGACCGCATACTGGTCAAGGTCATTTATACTGGTGAAGATCATTTACTAGTCTTATAAAGGTCATTTATACTGGTCACGGTCATTTACTAGTCTCATGAAGGTCATGTATACTGGTCACAGTCATATACTGGTCACGGTCATTTCTACTGGTGAAGGTCATTTATACTGGTCAAGGTCATTTGTACTTGTCAAGGTCATTTATACTGGTCAAGGTAATTTACTAGTCTTATTGAAGGTAATTTATACTGCTCAAGGTCATTGATATTGGTCAAGGTCATTAAGTGGCACGCTATAGTGCACGATTCTTCATCATTGTTGAGGATTTGAAAAAAGGTTAAATCGCAGAAAAGCGAAAGGCTAAAGTCCATGGTCACGGAGGGCATACTATAGTATGTTGTTTTTCTTTTTTTGGTGGTGTGCGGGCTCTATCCAATAACTACACCAGTTGTGATGCAATAGAGTTTGCTGTGACCGTTGTTAATTATGGGTGGTGTGGTCTTTGCCAAGACGGTGGATTGTGGCCCATGCCTTCCTGCTGTTATTTGTCATGTTGGTGTTCTCTATATCTTTTCGTCCTGGGCATGACGTTAAACTGTTCCGTTCGAGAGGACCGGCGACCCTCGAATGTAAACAGCCACGAAAGGAAACTATGTGTGTGTGAGGTGTTCTATCATTTCATTCCAGTACTACTACTTTGGGTAGTGGCTGGACGTTTGTGTAGATATTGAAAAGGAGGGGGCGAGCAGGCTACCTTGTGGTAGGCCGTTCTTTTGGGCTTTCCATTTACTCCTCTGGTCATTTAACTGGACATAGAAGCGCCTGTTGTTGAGGAGGCTTTTCCTGACCATTGTGCGGTGTTGGACAGTGTCGTAGGCAGCAAAGAGATCTCTGAATGCTGCTCCAGTTATTTGTTTTCCCTCAAACCCATCCTCAATGTGTTGGGTGAGGTTGAGCTCTGTCCAGCACAGGACGGGACGGAAACCAGCTTGGTCTTTAGTCAGCTTGGTGTCTATGAGTGGTATGAGGCGTTGGAGTAGCAGCCTCTCTTGTAGGTGATGCAGAGGAGGGAAATGGGTCGGTAGCTCTTTGGGGGTGATGGGTCTTTGCCAGGTTTGGGGATTGCAACCACTTTGGCCTTTCTCCAGACAGAAGGGATGGTTTTCTGTGCCATGCATTTATTCAGTATCCCCACGAGCCAGGTCTTTGCGTTAGGTCCCAGGTGCTGTATCATTTCTGCCAGTATGTCATCAATCCCTGCTGCTTTTCCGGGTTTCAACTTTCCCATTGCAGTTTCGAGTTCTTCTAGGTCGAAGGGGTTGGTTTGAGGGCTGGCTGATTGAGGTTGGTCTGATACCACTGTGTGATGGTATTCTCCTGTGGGTCGGTGGCGGTGTTGGTCACAACTGGTGGCCAACAGTCGTAACCAACACCGCCACCGACCCACATAGAATACCATCGCACAGTGGTATCAGACCAACCACAATCAGCCAGTCCTCAAACCAAACCCTTCGACCTAGAAGAACTTGAAACTGCAATGGGAAAGTTGAAACCCGGAAAAGCAGCAGGGATTGATGACATGCTGGAAGAAATGATACAGCACCTGGGACCTAGCGCAAAGACCTGGCTTGTGGGGATGCTGAACACGTGCATGGCACAGAAAACCATCCCTTCTGTCTGGAGAAAGGCCAAAGTGGTTGCAATCCCTAAACCTGGCAAAGACCCATTATCCCCGAAGAGCTACCGACCCATTTCCTTCCTCTGCATCACCTACAAGCTCTATGAGAGGCACTAACATTTCTGAACAGACTATATTTACATCAATATGTCTGGGTCCCCACATACTCACTCAGGGTTGACGTGTCACACCTGCAGTGATGGGAGGGGCACCAAAATGTGGTGTTTTGATTGGTTGATGGGGGCACTCCCTTAGTATAAAAGTGTATGTTTTGTGTACACATGACCTGATGAAGATCAAATAGATCGAAACGTTGTCAGTATTTCAATACAGAACGTTTTTTTTACACCTGTGATGTGCAGGCTCCATCCAATACCTACACCAGTTGTGATGCAACAGAGTTTGCTGTGACCGTTGTGAATTATGGGTGGTGTGGTCTTTGCCAAGACGGTGGATTGTGGCTCATGCCTTCCTGCTGTTATTTGTCATGTTGGTGTTCTCTATATCTTTTCGTCCTGGGCATGACGTTAAACTGTTCCGTTCGAGAGGACCGGCAACCCTCGAATGTAAACAGGAGTAGCAGCCTCTCTTGTAGGTGATGCAGAGGAGGGAAATGGGTCGGTAGCTCTTTGGGGATGATGGGTCTTTGCCAGGTTTGGGGATTGCAACCACTTTGGCCTTTCTCCAGACAGAAGGGATGGTTTTCTGTGCCATGCATGTATTCAGTATCCCCACGAGCCAGGTCTTTGCGTTAGGTCCCAGGTGCTGTATCATTTCTGCCAGTATGTCATCAATCCCTGCTGCTTTTCCGGGTTTCAACTTTCCCATTGCAGTTTTGAGTTCTTCTAGGTCGAAGGGTTTGGTTTGAGGGCTGGCTGATTGAGGTTGGTCTGATACCACTGTGCGATGGTATTCTCCTGTGGGTCGGTGGCGGTTTTTCGCGTCTCGGTTCCTCAGGTGCAAGCTGCATAGTTGGGTTTGTGTGTGTCTTTCTTTTTCTGTCTTTCTTTCTTAGGACGGAGATCAAGGTAGACGCCGTTGGAAGGCTCAACACAAGCCGATGCCCCTAGAGATACATCCCAAAGCTTCCCTCAGGGAGTTCAGCTCCGCCAGTCAGCCAGTGTAGAAAGTCAGGCTGCCAAGCCAGAGCATATCAGCCCTTGCAGTCAGCCACTGCAGCCATACCAGCCTTGCTCAGTCAGCTCAGCCAGGCCTCTCTCGAGGCCTGGCTCTCTGTCTGCCTGGCCCGGTCTGCCCTGCCCTGCCTTGCAGCAACAGAACCAGCCTTTCTGGCAAGCCAGCCAGCTCAGAATGCGAGCTGAGCAAGCCAGTGCAGCAGCAAGCCCAGACTAGGTTACCGCAGCCTTACTGTGCAGCCACAGCCACTCAGCCAAGACCAGCAGGAGCTGGCCAGGCTCCAACCCTTGCAGCGCAGCCTTAGGCCGGATAGTCCCCCTGCCTGCACTTTGTTGCCTTTCCTGGCCTGTCTGCCTGCCTAGGCGCCTCGGTCTTCCTGTCTGTCTGCCTTGGCCTGCCTGTCTGAAACTGGTTTAGACTAACTGCGTGCTTGCCAGCTGCGTTGGCTTGCTGAGCTCGTATTCTGAGCTGGCTGGCTTGCTAGCAAGGCTGGTTCTGTTGCTGCAAGGCAGGGCAGGGCAGACCGGGCCAGGCAGACAGAGAGCCAGGTCTCGAGAGAGGCCTGGCTGAGCTGACTGAGCAAGGCTGGTATGGCTGCAATGGCGGACTGCAAGGGCTGATATGCTCTGGCTTGTCAGCCTGACTTTCTACACTGGCTGACTGGCAGAGCTTGCTGGCTGCGTTGGCTGACTGGGCGGGCTTGCTGGCTAGCTGGCTTGCTGGACTCCCTGAGGGAAGCTTTGGGATGGATCTCTAGGGGCATCGGCTTGTGTTGAACCTTCCAACGGCGTCTACCTTGATCTTCATCCTAAGAAAGACAGACAGAAAAAGAAAGACACACACAAAGTCAACTATGCAGCTTCCACATGAGGAAGGCAGGCAGGAAGGCACGCAGGCAGGCACAAGCTGCCTGCGTGCTTGCTTCGCCCTCCAGTTGCTGCTCCAGTTATTTGTTTTCCCTCAAACCCATCCTCAATGTGTTGGGTGAGGTTGAGCTCTGTCCAGCACAGGACGGGACGGAAACCAGCTTGGTCTTTAGTCAGCTTGGTGTCTATGAGTGGTATGAGGCGTTGGAGTAGCAGCCTCTCTTGTAGGTGATGCAGAGGAGGGAAATGGGTCGGTAGCTCTTTGAGGATGATGGGTCTTTGCCAGGTTTGGGGATTGCAACCACTTTGGCCTTTCTCCAGACAGAAGGGATGGTTTTCTGTGCCATGCATGTGTTCAGCATCCCCACGAGCCAGGTCTTTGCGTTAGGTTCCAGGTGCTGTATAATTTCTGCCAGTATGTCATCAATCCCTGCTGCTTTTCCGGGTTTCAACTTTCCCATTGCAGTTTCGAGTTCTTCTAGGTCGAAGGGTTTGGTTTGAGGGCTGGCTGATTGTGGTTGGTCTGATACCACTGTGCGATGGTATTCTCCTGTGGGTCGGCGGCGGTGTTGGTTACGACTGTTGGCCACCAGTTGTGATGCAACAGAGTTCGCTGTGACCGTTGTGAATTATGGGTGGCTCCCTGAGGTCCTTGATCCCCATGGGGTCCAACAGTGGTCATTGAAGCGTGCACACACACATGCACACATGCACCTACACACGCACAGGCGCACATGCGTATGCACACCTGGACCTTTAAATGAACAACAACACAAAAACTAAGGCACTGGTGTCGGACTTCTGGTTTACCGGAACGGGGTTCAACTCCCTGCAGTGCCCTGCTCAATGTGTTGTATTTCATTCATTGGTCCATGGTCTCAGGTCATTGAGCGGCGCGCTATAGTGCGCGATTCTTCATCATTGTTGAGGATTTTTTAAAGGTGAAAATCAAGGAAAAGCAAAAGGCTATAGTCCATGGTCACGGACCGCATACTGGTCAAGGTCATTTATACTGGTGAAGATCATTTACTAGTCTTATAAAGGTCATTTATACTGGTCACGGTCATTTACTAGTCTCATGAAGGTCATGTATACTGGTCACAGTCATATACTGGTCACGGTCATTTCTACTGGTGAAGGTCATTTATACTGGTCAAGGTCATTTGTACTTGTCAAGGTCATTTATACTGGTCAAGGTAATTTACTAGTCTTATTGAAGGTAATTTATACTGCTCAAGGTCATTGATATTGGTCAAGGTCATTAAGTGGCACGCTATAGTGCACGATTCTTCATCATTGTTGAGGATTTGAAAAAAGGTTAAATCGCAGAAAAGCGAAAGGCTAAAGTCCATGGTCACGGAGGGCATACTATAGTATGTTGTTTTTCTTTTTTTGGTGGTGTGCGGGCTCCATCCAATAACTACACCAGTTGTGATGCAATAGAGTTTGCTGTGACCGTTGTGAATTATGGGTGGTGTGGTCTTTGCCAAGACGGTGGATTGTGGCCCATGCCTTCCTGCTGTTATTTGTCATGTTGGTGTTCTCTATATCTTTTCGTCCTGGGCATGACGTTAAACTGTTCCGTTCGAGAGGACCGGCGACCCTCGAATGTAAACAGCCACGAAAGGAAACTATGTGTGTGTGAGGTGTTCTATCATTTCATTCCAGTACTACTACTTTGGGTAGTGGCTGGACGTTTGTGTAGATATTGAAAAGGAGGGGGCGAGCAGGCTACCTTGTGGTAGGCCGTTCTTTTGGGCTTTCCATTTACTCCTCTGGTCATTTAACTGGACATAGAAGCGCCTGTTGTTGAGGAGGCTTTTCCTGACCATTGTGGGGTGTTGGACAGTGTCGTAGGCAGCTGAGAGATCTCTGAATGCTGCTCCAGTTATTTGTTTTCCCTCAAACCCATCCTCAATGTGTTGGGTGAGGTTGAGCTCTGTCCAGCACAGGACGGGACGGAAACCAGCTTGGTCTTTAGTCAGCTTGGTGTCTATGAGTGGCATGAGGCGTTGGAGTAGCAGCCTCTCTTGTAGGTGATGCAGAGGAGGGAAATGGGTCGGTAGCTCTTTGGGGATGATGGGTCTTTGCCAGGTTTGGGGATTGCAACCACTTTGGCCTTTCTCCAGACAGAAGGGATGGTTTTCTGTGCCATGCATTTATTCAGTATCCCCACGAGCCAGGTATTTGCGTTAGGTCCCAGGTGCTCAACTTTCCCATTGCAGTTTCGAGTTCTTCTAGGTCGAAGGGTTTGGTTTGAGGGCTGGCTGATTGTGGTTGGTCTGATACCACTGTGCGATGGTATTCTCCTGTGGGTCGGCGGCGGTGTTGGTTATGACTGTTGGCCACCAGTTGTGACGCAACAGAGTTCGCTGTGATCGTTGTGAATTATGGGTGGCTCCCTGAGGTCCTTGATCCCCATGGGGTCCAACAGTGGTCATTGAAGCGTGCACACACGCACGCACACACACATGCACCTACACACGCACGGGCGCACATGTGCATGCACACGCTAACCAAATGTAACTCTGAGAGTGTAACACATGTAACCAAATGGACCCTTACAGCTCTAACTCTGAGAGTATATATGGTGGCCGACGGGCACGTACAGGTCTAGTGTAACCAAATGGACCATTTGGTCCATGTCTGTAAGTCTGAGAGTGTAACACATGTAACCAAATGGACCCTTACAGGTCTGTCATTCTGAGAGTGTAACACATGTAACCAAATAGACCCTTACAGGTCTTTAACTCTGAGAGTGTAACACATGTAACCAAATTGACCCTTACAGGTCCAACACTGGTTATCGAAGCATGTACACACCAACACTGTTTTTTGTTAATCATCGAATGAAATGTGGGAGGTCGGCAAAAGAGAAAGTTTAAAAAATCAAAGCAAAGGTAATTCGAAAATGTTATTTTTGTGCTTTTGTGTTTCTCTTCTTTATACATTACTTTACTGTTTGAAATGTAAAATTTACATTTCAACGAAAGGACCTGTAAAGGACAACACAAAACCTAAGGCACTGGTGTCGTACTTCTGGTTTACCGGAACGGGGTTCAACTCCCTGCAGTGCCCTGCTCAATGTGTTGTATTTCCATGGTTCATTGAACGGGGTTCAACTCCCTGCAGTGCCCTGCTCAATGTGTTGTATTTACATGGTTCATTGAACGGGGTTCAACTATTTATACTGCTCAAGGTCAGTGATTGATTGATTGATTGTCGAATTACAGTACATTTCAAGCACAAACTCAATACTAAAAAGTTCCAGCATGTGTCTCCACAGTAAGCTGAATAACAAAGTGTGAATGTAGTTTCTAGGTGAAAGTGATTTTTAAATTTCCCCATTGACATGAATGGGAAAAGGCAAAAATTCACATTCAAGTATTTGTTCCTCGGAGACTGTAATCACTATAGTTACAAAACTTTTAGGGATAATTCAACATTATCCTTAAAATTATTTAACACTAAAATTTTATCGGTCGGCCTCATGGTGGCGCTATAACAGCCCACTTTACCTTTTGGCTTATAACTCTTGAACCGTAGGTCGTAAAATAAAATAAAAATTTTCCCTGGATTCCTTGGGTCATGACGCATCTCCCCATATAGGCCACGCCCATTTCCGCCATGATAGATTTTCCGCCATTTAGAATTTTGTCCAAAACACACTTTTTGCTTTTCCTCCTACAGATTTTGTCCAAATCTCACAGAAATCGGCACATGTGATCTCTGGACCCATCCAATTAAAACTGAACTGCAGAATTTTGAAAGTGCGTATCGTTCGGCCGTAATCGTCTTCCGAAGTTAGTAGGAGGGGCCTATATCACAAAAAATGCCATAAATCACGAACGGAATGTCCAATCCATCCCACATTTCAATCACATGTCCGGGGTGGTTCAATCAACCAAGTTCTAAAAGCAATTCCATTTTCATCCATAGGGGGCGCCGCAAATGCGAGAAATGTAACCGTTTGTCGCAAAAACATGAATTTCGGGGGTTAAATCCCCTCCGAATTACTTACGCATGATCTAAGGCGTGACTTGAAATTGTAATTGGCTGGCAATACTAGTGGGAGGGGCATATGTAAGCCACTGCGGCAACCACACTCTGCAATTTTTTTAAATTGCGAATTTTCTAGTTGTTAATTGATTCAACTAGTCCTTACCCGTTGTGAGATATTTGCCCCCCCTTGTGGCCGTGAAGGGTACTGCGCCCGGGTGCGTTTGTAATTGACTTGGCTTCGTTACGCCCTCCATATGCATATGGTCAATGCCTGGGAGTGATTGGTGCAGGCAGTAAGGAGTTACGGCACTGTTTCTGACAGACACACACACACACACACACGGACAGACATTCGGTTAATTATAGTATGATGATGATGATATTCTGCACACAGTGGCCCTCATTTATCAATCGAGTGTAAAATCTGCCACAGATTCGAGTGCAGGTTTCGTAGTACACCCATGTCGCCACGGCATTTATAAAGTGATCGCAAAGAGCTGATCCTTCCTTAATTTCGTTCCGACGTTAATAAATGTGACGGCTGAAATCTATCTGGCACGCCCTATGAAATCAAGCCTCGCCCTCGTTTTGCGACAGGAACAACGGCATTACGATTTTGAAACCATGGTTACAGGAAGAAAAAAAAACGCAACTTGTATCTTAAATAAATAAACCTGCATGAATTAAATAAAGCTGTCTGTTTCTCCTCTCGCTTCGCTTCCCTTGCTGCCTCCCTTGCTCCTCACCCCCCCCCCCCCCCCCCCACGCACATATCGCAATTTGCAAGCAACTTTCACTGTGTGTTGTTAGTTGTATATAAAATTATTAAAATGTTTATTCATTTAATATACAACAAGATTAGTGAACGAAAACCTGAACCTGTGATTATGTGAAGCATTAATTAAATAACATTGCTCACGTCATTGGAATGAGTTTCAGCCTGTGACAAATGCTGTTTTGCAACTCTGCATCACCTCCTCCGCTCCTGTTCTGCTGTCTCTGTCACTGTCGTGATCTGCATGCACGTTTATGACATTACTGTATATTAGGCTGCATGCCTTGCAGCCTAAACCTTATGTGGTACTGGTGGTAGGCTGTAGTGGTGGAGGTCCGTGAGTTAAGTTGGCACCCCGTGATTTCCATATGACGGGGGGGGGGGAAAGAGATGCGGTCCCCACTTTGCTGCCTCTGCACTGTCGGCATGTCACGTTTAGTGGCATTCGAGTGCGTCAGGTTTATCCTTAATTAAAAGGACGAGATGTAACGCGAGAAAGACATGGCTGTAGATTGCAGTTGGTTGGTAGACTTGACTATATAGCTGCATAGCCTCGGTCCCAGGCTTACTTATCTAAAAGAAAATCTAAAGCTGCAGCACTGCAAATGCCTCTCGTTCCAGTCATGGAATGAAGTTAGGAGTTGGGGCTAACCATGCAAAACACTATTTAAATGGCTTAAAGCATTGTTTTTAATTGCGCGATATTAATAAGCTTGCACACTTGGTAATATCCTACCAATTTCATATGACATGCCTTTACAAAATATATTTTCTTCACATGTAGGCTATTATTAGTTTTATACATTTTAGGAGTGAAAACATATGTTTAGATGCATGTGACAGCCTCTCAGCTGGTCAAACAATGCTGCTCCGTGGACAAAGCGTACGACAGCTCCCGACCAGACGTGAGTTTTGAACTTTGTCAAGTTCAATTTCAAGCTTGGGCGGAAATGGTAAATGCCGAAAATGTCGGTGTGTGTGAGAAATCCAGACTGACAGCTACCCTGCCTGTAGGCTATTTACTTTCTACAACATCAATATGCTTATTAGTACAGGCAATTATGAAGAAAAAAAAGAGTCAACATCAAACAAAAAAACTCCATTTGACCGAATTTGGTCATTTCAGTCATTCGACCAAATTGGAGGTCAAATGACATTATTACTGGACTATATATGTAACTGTACTGTACTGTATTCTACTAAGCCACATGCTAGTGTAGCTGCAATTTGCAAGTCTAGATTTCTTTATAATGGGATGAATCTAGAGTTACCCTCCATTGACTCATCCAATTTGCTTTTGCGATCTGCTTGTATTAAACTCACCAACATTGCAGCTCTAGGCCAAGATTGAATTATCTAGCTCTTTCAATCTGCCAAGCTTTTGTTTCGTAAAAATCCACCGCGTAGACATGTTATGAGCTACTTTCTGTCAAGACATTCTCTGAAGGTAATTCTTTTGCATTATGTGCAAATTCGAAACAGGTGGTACGCAGGGCCCGGGCTGTTCAGTGACTTTGACGAGTGCTTCCAAACTCGAGTCCAACAACTCCAAATAATCACCTGCAGAGAATTGCATGTCTACGGTGGATTTTTATGAAACAAAAGCTTGGCAGATTGAAAGAGGATAATTAAAAAAGGATTAAAGGATAATTAAAAAGTGGGAGTCTGGTGCAACTCACAGGTCCTGGGCCTGGTGAGAGCAGGAGTGGACCTGGTGAGACGTAAGAGGGACAGGAGTCAACCGGAGCAACGGATTGTGTGGACTTGCTCATTCCCTGATGCACTGATCGAGGTATAGCTACTGGGACATAAGTCGGGATTTGATCAACCCCGGCTGGGTCGCCTGAGTGAGGGGTATGATGTTGGTAGACCCGAAACCCTGTTGACCTCAGGATACATCACTGAGGATACGTCCCAGGTGCATCCATGCAATGTATTTTTAGTTATAGGGACCCATTTGTGGGTTATGGACCATTGTTATGGGTCACGACTAGAGTAAAATTCCCAGTTTCCTACATTAAAATTAATTAAATATATTTTTCTAAATATATTTTTTATGCAAAATGCCATGCATTAAAGAAAACAACCTGAAGGTCTTTGAACAACAATCAAATTTAAGAAAATCTAAGAAATAAAGTAATTCCACATAATATACTAATAATAATCATTATTATTATTCAGTATTGATATTTTCACTAGTTTGGGTCCCAGCCAGGCCAACGTCTTTCTCTTTGGGTCTCCACCTGAAATGTTTGAGAAGTAGGCTACCACTGCTTTGTGCTTTGGAGCGCTGTGTTCTGGACTGTTCAGCCCACAGGGTGGCGGTAGAGCTTCAGGAGACAACTACATTAATAACAAACAAAGGAGCAGAAGAAGCAGCGCCCTTAGCTCTCTCGTCTCGACGCCACGAAAAATGTCTGAATATGATTCGGTCCAGAAAGGTGCCTTGAGGTTAAAAGGAGCTGGAGACATGTCTGGAGGGAAAAAGTAAGTTTTGTCTGTTGGTGACACTGTATTGAAGAAGTCAAAGTTACTGTCTCTTTGACTTTGGTAAAATGACTGTTCGGTCTGAGAGACGACGCTGATAGAGGAGCTAACATTAGCCATCTTGCTAAGAAAACAACATTGTCTTGCTCTAGCCTTGCCCCTTCGTCTATTTGATCGATTTTGAGTTTTGACATTTGAAAACATCATCATCGATCAAATACGAGAGTCTATAGCTCTGGTTAGCTCAGCTCCGTTTGTAACGTCATATCTACGCTTTAGCTCCGAGAAGAGCTAACGCATAAATATGAGTAGCTGTGGATATGACGTTACAAACGGAGCTATGGTTAGCTAGCTAAGCTCTGGTCCATAGTAAGAAGTCCTTAAAAATGGACCAGACGTCAAGACCCAACGAGAGTTTTGATTGATTGAAATTTGTATTAACAGTTTTTCAGAATGGGTACCGTTCAAGGAAGAGTCTTACATCTATCTGATGAATTGGACGTGGTGGACCCTGTTGTAAACAAGTGTGGGAGCGTAGGCTACCTATGTCCCCCAGGTTCTATGTTCCCCACCATGCAAAAAAGGTTCTTTGTTCCCCACTTAGAATAAACCTAAACCAGAAACCTAACCTAGTAATTCTAGTAAGACTAAAAGTATTTTAGCCACTTAGTCTTACTTTTAGTGTCAAATTCCGATTTAAGCTCAGTCTTTGACACAGTAATAGTTTTTGTATTGACTTGTGCTTTCTTTCGTTTGAAATGTGCATTCTACATATTGTGAAATTAATCTGAAGCTATCATAGATGTATTTTAGTGAGTCTGACTTTTACTTTAGTATGCAAATTGTAAAAATCGATAAAATACACAGTCTTCTGAATCTTAATCCCCCGTACCCCTTTCCCCCCTCACTGTATATTCCACCCCCCCCCTTTTACCTCATTTTATGATGATTTCCTGTTTTTGGCTATATAGAAGTGTATATGTGTATTTTGTACGTCTCCAAATGTTATGATGAATTGAAAACGGTGGACCCTCTTGTAAACAAGTCAGTGTACTGTAATGCTTTATGGTGTCGTCCACTCACAGTTAACAGTTTTTGTATTGAGTTGTGCTTGAAAATTATATGTACTGTAATTCTGCAAACTGTTAATAATTACTTCAATCAATCAAACTAATCTAGCAGCAACAACATCTAGCCTGAACGTTCCCGACTTTCACACTATAAACGATTGTCAAAATCAATAATGATGCTCATGCTGCTGATTAATAATTACGCCTGGCCCTGGAGTCAGACCTACATATATGTCATGATGCATCTTTTTATTTTATGTTTTAATTTAATACTACAGTGTAGTCATATTGGTTGTTGTCATATATTGTCATTCTTTGTTAGGAGGATGTAAATATTAAAGGGGGTATGTCACGGCCCGAGATTAACGTTGCTGATAAGGAACATCACGTGGTCTGAATGAAAACGATTTGAAACGACACGTGACTATATCTCAGGCTCTGACGTGACCTAGCATATAGTCAAGCTGAGTGGCTAGCGCACTAAAGGCTACCTGTTTTGAGGTAACTTTCTGCGTCATACTAGGTGAAATTATCATAAAAAATAAAAAAAATCGGTCGGAAATCTTCGTTACAATGACATTGAGTTGACGTGTAAGTTTTACGGTAAACTGTTGCGTTTTTTTTTTTTCGCGTGACGAGTTCCATGCTCTCCCCGTCTCCCCCGTCTCCCCCCGCTGACATGGCCTCAAACACGGCTAAGTGCTGAACAGGGCTCCGTGCTGGAGCCCTGGAGCTTCACATGAGGTTACCACTGCCTGTCTAGCGCCACAGCGCCGGGCTAACCTGAGCCCTCTCTCCCTCTCTCGACTCTCTCTCTCTCTCTCTCACACACACACACACACACACACACACACACACACACACACACACACACACACACACACACACACACACACACACACACACACACACACACACACACACACACACACACACACACACACACACACACACACACACACACACACACACACACACACACACACACACACACACACACACACACACACACACACACACACACTCTGTCTCTCTAATGATTAGGCCAGTTGCTGTATAGTGTTGTATAGCCTATCTGATCAGCGATCACCAGGGAGCAGCGACAACACACACACACACACACACACACACACACACACACACACACACACACACACACACACACACACACACACTGCGTCTTGCATCAGCCTTCAGCGCGCATATGGACTGCCTTACGCACCGCCAGTCTCTCCCTCCGTATCTCTCTCTCTCTCTCTCTCTCTCTCTCTCTCTCTCTCTCTCTCTCTCTCTCTAATAAGAATAATAAAACGCATCACAGCGCGACAACATGTGAAGATTAGATATATTCGAAGAAACTATAGCATTTAGGAACCACTGGAAAAAATAACAAGTATCCGTGCGCAACTATAGGGGCTCTCCAATAGCCACACTCAGGCCCAGGCTATACGTCCATGGATCTTTTACAAAACGCACATTTCTTTGTGCGTTTGGGCCTTTCAGCCACACGCAAACGGCGTTTTTGGCCACTCAAACGGAGGTTTTGGAAACGGATAAATAAGTGGAGATTTTCGAAAATATTTGTTTCAGTGGAGCTGTGTAGTCATGCGAAACGGAGCTTTTGAGAAACGATGATGTCACCGCTTATTAGCGCATATCATTTTTACTATAATTAGGCAATAATATGCAGCCCATTGACTGCATGTCACTCTGCCTACATGCTGACAATGTGCGCACGTTGTATTAGCCTACATTATAACGTGACATTTATTATACAGCTCGAAAATATAGCCTCTCTGCAAGCTCACAACTGGTTGTGGACACTTCTATAGGTCTGACTCTGCTATTAATTTCTGTACCAAGTCGCCAGAGCAATGGTAAAGTGTCTATCATTTTTTAATTATATGGAGAGAAAAGTCGAGAGTCGGGATCTGGAGATTGCTGACAGACAATGAAAGAAACATATACTCACTCACAATTTAGGTGGCTTTAGGTGGTACTTATTCCTTCATTAAAAAATATGATTGGCACCTCATAAGTGTAAATATAAAATCCAATATAATATAGCCTACAATTGAAACCTGCTACTGCAGTGATTTTATCCTGTGTTCAATGCGTTGCTGCGTTTGTGTGTGGACATATATCTCTGTCGTATGGCCAGGGATTTCTTCTAAAACGGAGGACGAAAATATCCGTTTTGCAAAAGATCCATGCACGTATAGCCTGGGCCTCAGAAGGCATGTGATGTCTTCGTCTAATGAAACGATCATCTCATTAATCATTGACATAGCGTTATTTAGGCTATAATGATCAACTTGTATGGGTGATCATTTTATGTATATCAAATATTCTATTAACTCAAGGTAATTAATGCTACAGCTCTGAATATAAATGTCGGAACTGGTGTAAAATGGAGAATAAGTCTGTTGCAGTGTTGCGCACTGAAAACCAGAACAGGTACGCTCGCCCCTTTTCCAACTCACCCCCACGAAAAGTGAAGAGCGGTCGCCCTGGGATTTCGAAAAGTGAAGGCGGCTTGCCCCAAAGCCATGAATAGCTCGCTCCCAAAGTGTGGTTATCTCGCCCCACAGCGTGGATATCTCGCCCCAAAGCACAAATATCTCGCCCCATGTTTATTTCATGTTTATTTTACCTTATTTCTCATATTAGAACCTTTAGAATCAATGTTGTTTGTCAAAGGAGAACATTTAGAACCAGTTTGTTGTTGTTGGTCAAATGAAAATGATGCATGGTACCCAGGGGGCAAACCACCCTTTTTTTAGGAAACCTGCATTTGCCATGACCTCAAAGGTTGTCCACCAGAAATAATATCTAAATTGTCAAAATTAATCATATCGAAATTGTGCTTTACCATGATTTCTGAGTGTTGACTGTTTTGGCAAACACAAGCAATATTAATCCATTGGCTAATGTATGGCCCAGAAGGGACATATATCCTTGAGCTTGCATATTGTCAATATGGCTGCAAAAGAAAAGAGACAATGTCTCTTTTCTTTTTCACGTTTCACGTTTCGGGTAGTCACCATCTTGTAAATATGCACAATAAGGGTCCAGACACACCCAATAATAAAAAATAGGTATTCCATTGAGTCTCTCATGGTCAGAAACCATGAAATAGACACCAAGTTTGCATTTCTAGCTCATCTGGTTCAGAAGTTAGTGCCAAACCTATATTTTCTGATTTCCAGCAAAAGAAATTGACCGGGTTGTCCATATAGGTTGTGATCCTATGAGATATTATTTCTGGTGGACAACCTTTGAGGTCATGGCAAATGCAGGTTTCCTAAAAAAAGGGTGGTTTGCCCCCTGGGTACCATGCATCATTTTCATTTGACCAACAACAACAAACTGGTTCTAAATGTTCTCCTTTGACAAACAACATTGATTCTAAAGGTTCTAATATGAGAAATAAGGTAAAATAAACATGAAATAAACATGGGGCGAGATATTTGTGCTTTGGGGCGAGATATCCACGCTGTGGGGCGAGATAACCACACTTTGGGAGCGAGCTATTCATGGCTTTGGGGCAAGCCGCCTTCACTTTTCGAAATCCCAGGGCGACCGCTCTTCACTTTTCGTGGGGGTGAGTTGGAAAAGGGGCGAGCGTACCTGTTCTGGTTTTCAGTGCGCAACACTGCAACAGACTTATTCTCCATTTTACACCAGTTCCGACATTTATATTCAGAGCTGTAGCATTAATTACCTTGAGTTAATAGAATATTTGATATACATAAAATGATCACCCATACAAGTTGATCATTATAGCCTAAATAACGCTATGTCAATGATTAATGAGATGATCGTTTCATTAGACGAAGACATCACATGCCTTCTGAGGCCCAGGCTATACGTGCATGGATCTTTTGCAAAACGGATATTTTCGTCCTCCGTTTTAGAAGAAATCCCTGGCCATACGACAGAGATATATGTCCACACACAAACGCAGCAACGCATTGAACACAGGATAAAATCACTGCAGTAGCAGGTTTCAATTGTAGGCTATATTATATTGGATTTTATATTTACACTTATGAGGTGCCAATCATATTTTTTAATGAAGGAATAAGTACCACCTAAAGCCACCTAAATTGTGAGTGAGTATATGTTTCTTTCATTGTCTGTCAGCAATCTCCAGATCCCGACTCTCGACTTTTCTCTCCATATAATTAAAAAATGATAGACACTTTACCATTGCTCTGGCGACTTGGTACAGAAATTAATAGCAGAGTCAGACCTATAGAAGTGTCCACAACCAGTTGTGAGCTTGCAGAGAGGCTATATTTTCGAGCTGTATAATAAATGTCACGTTATAATGTAGGCTAATACAACGTGCGCACATTGTCAGCATGTAGGCAGAGTGACATGCAGTCAATGGGCTGCATATTATTGCCTAATTATAGTAAAAATGATATGCGCTAATAAGCGGTGACATCATCGTTTCTCAAAAGCTCCGTTTCGCATGACTACACAGCTCCACTGAAACAAATATTTTCGAAAATCTCCACTTATTTATCCGTTTCCAAAACCTCCGTTTGAGTGGCCAAAAACGCCGTTTGCGTGTGGCTGAAAGGCCCAAACGCACAAAGAAATGTGCGTTTTGTAAAAGATCCATGGACGTATAGCCTGGGCCTGAGTGTGGCTATTGGAGAGCTCCTATAGTTGCGCACGGATACTTGTTATTTTTTCCAGTGGTTCCTAAATGCTATAGTTTCTTCGAACATATCTAATCTTCACATGTTGTCGCGCTGTGATGCGTTTTATTATTCTTATTAGAGAGAGAGAGAGAGAGAGAGAGAGAGAGAGATACGGAGGGAGAGACTGGCGGTGCGTAAGGCAGTCCATATGCGCGCTGAAGGCTGATGCAAGACGCAGTGTGTGAGACGTGAGTGTGTGTGTGTGTGTGTGTGTGTGTGTGTGTGTGTGTGTTGTCGCTGCTCCCTGGTGATCGCTGATCAGATAGGCTATACAACACTATACAGCAACTGGCCTAATCATTAGAGAGACAGAGTGTGTGTGTGTGTGTGTGTGTGTGTGTGTGTGTGTGTGTGTGTGTGTGTGAGAGAGAGAGAGAGAGAGAGAGAGAGAGAGTCGAGAGAGGGAGAGAGGGCTCAGGTTAGCCCGGCGCTGTGGCGCTAGACAGGCAGTGGTAACCTCATGTGAAGCTCCAGGGCTCCAGCACGGAGCCCTGTTCAGCACTTAGCCGTGTTTGAGGCCATGTCAGCGGGGGGAGACGGGGGAGACGGGGAGAGCATGGAACTCGTCACGCGAAAAAAAAAAAAAACGCAACAGTTTACCGTAAAACTTACACGTCAACTCAATGTCATTGTAACGAAGATTTTCCAGTGAAAATTTTTTTTTTTGGTTGACACTTTCAACAATTATGAAGCTAAGTCTGACACCAAAACCACTAGCATGAGTTGATAGCCACCAGGACTGCTAACTCGCAGAGCCCAGAGGCGCTCTGCCCTTAGTCCAGATACAAGATCAATTTCATTGGTCAAATTGTGCGATCCCGACCTGATGTCATAATCCAAAATGCTAGTTTTAATAGCATTATTAGCTCCCGAGGGCCGTGTCATCCCCCCTTTAAATTGTTGACTTGTGTTAAGTATTGTAATTAGCAGCCTGTAATGATAAGACAGTAGCAATCGTGGTTGCCACGAGGTGTTCTTGTCGATCAGCATTGGAAAATGACTGACCTTGTGTAGAGAGAACTCGGATCCATGCAATGACTTGGAATAGAACTTAGCCGCAATTTGCAACACTAGATGTTTTTAGCCCCTCCAATAGAGCACCGAAGTCTGACGTCACTTTCAGTAGAGGGCGTCAGTCCCCAGGTTCATGTATTTGTTTAGTTGCATTGAAATCCCCATTAAGGCGATTTGAGATCGCCTCATATAACAACTGTGTTTGAAAAATAAACATGTCACCCCGGCCGCTTCACTCATATGGATATGAAGAATCAACTGACTGAGAGAAAACGCTAATGTTACTGCTGCTGAATTAGTTAGATTTTCGCTAGAAGCAGACTGTATCATATATGAGTGACTGACTGTTGCAAACGATACAGAGACACCTCCCCGACAATAACGCTGAGACAGCTTGTTTATTTTTGGACCACAACGCTTATAATAGACGATATTAAGATCACCCCATGTTATTCTCCATAGAGAAACTACTTCCGCGAACCATGGGAATCGTCGGGATGAGCGAGTTACGTCAGGACTTCGGTGCTCTATATCCAGCTTTTAATGTGTGTCCACAAACTTTGTCCTACACAAACATTAAATTCCCATTGACAATGAATGGAGAATTTTACGCCAGTGTCTGAGCAAATAGACATAGTGTCTATTTTACGTCATGATGTACGATGATAAGAGTTCAAGTTCACACGGGTGTGAGTAGAGTTGCAACACCCTCCATTGATAGCCCATTCATCCATATAGAAAAGTCCGATCTGATGTAGACAATGTTAAACTCACCAACATTGCAGCTGTAAGGCAAGCTTGAATTATCCTCTTTCAATCTGCAAAGCGTTTGTTTCATAAAAATGCACCGTTGACATGTTATGAGCTACTTTCTGTCAAGAAATTCTGTGCAGGTGATAACGTTATTGGTGGAGTTCAGAAGCACTTGTTTTCATTAATGCATCGTGTTGCTGCTTCCTAGTACATTATGTGTTAATTCAACGAGGCCGTTCAGTGACTTCCGACAAGTGCTTCCAAACACCAACACTTCATTCACTGCACATAATTTCTTAACAGAAAATGTTGAAAAAAATCTAGTGTGCCAAATCGCAGCTAGAATCGAACTCGGTCCTTTGTGGCTCAAGTAACATAATGATCTTCTATGCACTAACTGGCTGAGCTACCAGGCACATACCTACTAGGACTAAAGCAAGTTTCTTGATTCTACTCGCACAATACAAATGAGAGCTACTCTCTAACCTTACATGTCATTTTTGTTACAGGAAGAAAAAGAAGGATAAAGAGAGAAAGCAGCGACAGGAGCAACAGGTCTTGAGCAACAACCAAAACGATGGAGAGGACAAGAACAATAAAAAACAAGTTGACAAAAGGACACCTGCTCAAATAGCTTTTGACAAGACGCAAGAAAAGAGGGTAAGTGTTTTTAAAGGTTTCTCAGACATTGTAGCAGCATTAATAATAAACATAATAAACATACAACAACAGGAAAAAATAATGAATATGGATAGCATGAGCGTTTGGAAAAAGAACCAAGGAACATAATTGCTGTAGTAGTGCTAATGTTCCATTCATAGCTCTCTATTTTGTGTCTGAACTGTTGCAGAAGTGCTAAAATGTTTACCCTTGTGCAAAAGTGCAAAGGATCACAGCGGAAATTAGGGGGACTGCCCATAACGCTGACATCCCTTTAGTCTGACAACGTGGCTTCCCGTGCGGTTAGGGACAGGGTAATGCATGAGTCCGACCAACGCGTCTTCCAATAATAAGCCGTCGGACTAATGACTCGGCAGCGGAAATGAGTGCTTCTGTGGGCTGTATTCTCTTTAACCACAAGTGTCAACCTGGTATCCCTATTTTAGGCAGGTGAATATATGCAAACTTGCACTTAACAGTTATAATGGGTAGTATACTACTGACAGATAGATGTCTTTGGCGTTCTTTCTCATTGAAATTTGTGTAACTCTTAAGTCTGATTTATACTTTGTCACAAGTAGGCTACAAGCTCACCACGTGTCTTTATCATGACGAGTATAAACTATAAATCAAAATCAAGCATTACAGTATTCAGATGCTGGAGTTGGTGGCTGTCATGGTTACGCATCACATTTATTTTCTTCATATAGCATCCCTGGCCTATTTCATTGGTATCATCCTTTCTTTAAGATGTGTTCTAATATTACATTTATTTTCTCTTCTATCCCTTTCAGAAAATGGAGAGGATTTTGTGCAAAGCATCAAAAACACACAAGCGCAGGGTTGAGGTAAGAACACAAAATCTGTGATACTCAAAAGTCAAATGACATTAAAGAACCAATTACCGTAGTTAATTCAAGAATATTTGAAAATATTTGGAAGACTAAATGTTCTCAAACTCATTATAGTATAATCATAACACAATTGTTTCAGCAATGAAATATCAGTAATAAGTCGTATACATTTTGTTTGCTTGCAGGATTTCAATCGCCACCTGGACACTCTGACCGAGCATTATGATATTCCCAAGGTCAGCTGGACCAAATAAAAAGGATCAATGGATTTGCTTTTGTTTTACTTTTGTAGTTTCGTTTAATAGATGTTTTGCTTTTATTATGATGTGGTTATTTGTGAAGTGACACTTCAACAGTGACTTCTCCAGTTCTTGATGTCATTAAAGATTTAATGAATAGTTGTTCTGTGTGTTTATTTTCTGTATCACCATTCACAAGCGCAACCTCGATGTACACAAAGCACAATATGGAATTTTGTTAAGTTTGTATGTGATGCTTATTAATTTGTACCTAGGTACTATAATATACAAATTAAAAATGTATAAACTAAATGCACAATATTCATTAGACTATATTTACTTTTTCATCCTGATGATCAGAAATAGTAAAACATACTGTGGTAGGTGAAGTCACATACAAATAATATTGGAAACATCAAACATGGCATGATAGGCTAGCTGTCAACAAATGTGTACCGTATTTTGAAGTTTACACATGGTGATGTGCCACTGGTTAAACATTGATGGAATCCTAGACCAATAAAGACGTTCAGTGGAACCTGGGACGGATTTCCGCTCTGCTAATTGAGTCAAGTTTCCTGCAATAATGCTCAATATCCGTGTTTTGCTTGCCGAAGGCCATTTACTTGTCAAATTAAAGGTTTGTGTTATAAACCTTTTAACATGTAGCCGATCATCATTACACAATATCAATGGCTGTTTTTTCGTTTTTTTGTCTATTTATGCTGCTGGTTGCCTTTATTAATTAGTTGTAGATCCCAAACATGCAATGTTAAAATGACAGTGTTTTACATTGTAATTCACCTATAATAACCAATGTAATTAACCCTATGAAAGAGCCATTTATAGTTTTACTCTATGAGTGATTTAGTAGTAGTGGAATCCCTTTGAGTGGAATACATGGTTCTTAAAATAAAAATAAGCATTGCTTTTATTTTGTAGTTTGACCATTACAATTTCTGACCGGAAGAGTGTCACTCCGTTCAGTTCACTCATTCACTACCGCCTGTTCATCACATCTCGCGGTACCGTTGGTGGTGTATGTACCATTAGCTTACATGCTAACCTCATCGTTTGCAGGTTTCGTGTCGACCTGAAAACGCAGCAAACGAGCGAGACACGGGGAGTACAAAAAACAAGTAACACGCAATCAAAGGAATCTGGAATAGGCGCTGCACAGAGGAGCAGCAAGGATGCCACACAATTTCCAGGCCGGAGACTTGGTGTTCGCTAAAATGAAGGGATACCCCCACTGGCCAGCCAGGGTAAGCAAAGCAACAGCAACGCAGAGGAGATAGGGGGTGGGCGGGCAAGGCGACCTGCTCTGCTCCCTAGCTGTGCATGGGACTGGGGCTGCCTGGAGAGAGAGAGAGGTGTACGTGTGTTTCCTTGGCGATGTCTGTCTGTCTGCGGAGAGAGCCAGCAGTCTCTCAGCAGGAGCAGCAAGTCGCATAACCAAGCTTTTATGCTGCCATAAAAATGTTGTTGCACCTTGTTGTGATGGGATGAAAAACGGATCAGATAGCATGGTTTGGGTGCGATGCTGAGGGCCCTGTTCTCTTCTCCAGGCACGTAAAACGTTAAGCCCATTTACAGGTGACGTTTGTTTATATTTTTTTTCCAAAGGTTGACCCTTGGCTTTGTGTGTTGAAAAGGTGAACCTCAAATTCCTCAATAAATGTTGAGCTATCAGACGGCTTGTTACATCACTGAACCAAGACTTGCATTATCTTGCTTAATTTCTACATATAAGTTTTATACCTTCCTGACCTGACATGTCTGATGCCCCAACTAGAGTGTCAACCAACAGTGTGTTTAGAGTAGACCATATACATGAATGTATTATTGTTTATTTATTTGTTATCTCCTGGTTTCATATTCATTTCTTTATTAGATTGAAGATGTGGCAGATGGGGCTGTGAAACCGCCTCCGAATAAAATACCCATTTTCTTCTTTGGGACACATGAAACGTGAGTACAGTGCATGTTCCCTAATGAAGGCAAATCTGTATAACTGCTATGCTGTGGCTGGTTTCTTATGTTTGCAGGATGTGATCTCTTCTTGCCTCATCACAGACCACTTATTTGTAAATAAGATGGGAGATGCAGTTCAATTCAAAGGAGCAGTATCAAGTGTCAAAACAATACAATAAAAGTATCTAGGCTACAGTTTAGTTTACACAGCATTGTGTAAACAGAGTTATGTCACATTGCAATGTAATACATGTTGGCAAGGGTATATAAAAGCTTTTTTAAACAAATGGCAGCAATCCTTCAGGTTGTTCCAGCAGCATTTTCCCCAAGACCATTTAAAATGGTGAAAAGCCTCAGATTTCAAATGTGTTTAAAGGTAGTGAAGCTCTGTTTATATGTGCAATAGGTCAGAGGACCACTCGGTACAGAGGTCACATTTAGGGTGCAGGGAAATGCATAATGGTTACTAACTAGTAGTCCAGATGCACTGTTCTGTCACATTCACTAGATGGCACAGTCTCTTTTCTCTCTCACACACTAGGGTAAATCATGTTGTCCATGAATGTAAACAAACGTATGCGCTTGGCAATATATAGTATAATTTAAGGTATTTACTTTCAACATCAGGGCTTGCCATTTACTTTGAATGGAAAGCTTATGACCAAAATTAAAATTTCTTTATTTTTCACAGTGCATTTCTTGCACCAAAGGACCTTTTTGCCTATGAGAAGTGCAAAGAGCGTTATGGGAAAACCAACAAAAGGAAGGGATTCAATGAAGGCTTATGGGAGATTCAGAACAATCCACATGCCTCCTACAGCGCCCCACCAGTGGTAAGTATTGGGCACACATGACAGTACAATTCAGATGACAGATATTACGTAATACATGCTAAATTATAGCACTTTTATACAAATCGCTTTACATAGATTGTGCACTACATTCACCCATTCACACACACATTCATACACCGATGGTGGAGGAAACCATGCAAGGCACCAACCTCCACATCTGGAGCAATTAGTGGTTCAGAGTCTTGCTCAAGGACACTTCGACACTAACTTGGTTCCCATCCGGCTGCTCTACGGGCCCGAGACACTGCCGCCCCATAATGGTAGAAGCTTAGCACGCGGTTCTGCAACAATGTAGATTCATTGGTGTTCAATTAAATACGATGATTCATATTAATCTCATGACGTATCCACAGCCTGCCAGCTCATCTGACAGTGAAGGCAACGATGCGGGAGGAGGAAGTGATGAGGAGGACGATGAAGAAGAACCAGCCGTGGTGCCTATGAAAGCGAGCTCTGGAAGCGACATAGATTCCGATTCCGGGAGTGAAGACAAAGGAAAAACAGCTGCGGTGAAGCGGAAGCCACCACCCGCTAAGGTATTGTGAAGTGCAGTCAGCTCATCACAGTTTTAGTAGGGTGATATTAAAGGTGTCTAGCATAGACTGTAAAAAATATGGACAAAGCGTTCCCCGGGTCTAACATGAACGTAAAATGAAGCCTGTAATGATATGCTAATTCCTGATAAGTCGCCATCTTTTGGTACCAGCTGGCCATTGGCTGGCTCCGTTTTGTACCAGCTGGTCATTGGCTGCCCAGACAACGAGGCGGGACTTCCCCCCTTCTTCTCCGTTGGTTTTTATTTTGACTCGAGTGGGAGGAGAAGACTCTTGAGTGGGAGGGGAATCCCGATCATAGACTGTAACGGTAGCCACGCCCCTCAGAACATACGCGACTTTATGGTCATCTTTTTAATTAATGGGACCATAATTTTCCAAAAAGAATATTATGACATTAGAAATTAGACTTTAAACTAGTGACTGGAAGAAGAAAGTATTCATGACCATGTTTATTAAGGTAATACAGTCTAGGTGAAGTTGGGCCAAAATACATGGGCCTCTATGGAGCTATGGGGCTTTTTGGGTCCAGTCCAGCGACACAACAGGCCATTATATGAACTACCGATTTCAAATGAGGCTTCACGAAATATCTGGCTGACTGCCCCCCTGGTGTCTAGTAACACATCTCACAACGCTTGACATTCAGACTTTCATGATTCTGAAACCATTGCAAGCATTTGCTTTGCACGAAAAAAACACTCCTTGGACTCAAAACGGCCCTAGCCACTTTTCCAGGTCACCACATTTTGTGATGATGGCTATGCTACTTAAAGTTCAACTAAGAGAATTACTGAACCATTGTGATAGGCCAAAGTACTTTTTCATGGATATTAAAAGCAGCCAATACGATGATACATTTTAACTTTTGAACGAACTTGCCAATAAGTGCATATTAAGTCATTTTTATTGTAAATGTATCTATGTATCTATCCCATACTACGGCACGTGTTGTTTACTAATAATGTAAAACTGGTGCGGTGCAGTGAGACGTGCAAAGGAATGCACAGAAGCAAGACTTCTGGAGAGAAACAGATGATCAAAGGAGAAAATATGTTTCTTAATATGTTCACACATTTCATCATAATCTGCCCCAAATATTCCAATTCTAATAGAGGGTATGCGCATGCATAAAGTGAATGGCAATGTGAGTGGCAAAGTGAGTTTAACATTGTATAACGTTGTTTAATGCAATCATATAGGACTTTTCTGTTTGGATGTATGGACTGTCAAAGCCAGAAAGTAGTTTTTGACACTCGATAGACATTCCCACATAACTTCCGGGTTTGATGATGATGTCACGCGCATACCCTCTATTCTGTGTTATAAAATGTTCCAATTATGTCCATGTTTTCATAGATTGATATGATTTGTTTATCGGTGTGTTTTATTAGTGATAGATTGCAACAGGCTGAATAAAGTGGCCTGGGCCATCTCTTGGCTTGAAAGCCAAGTTTGGAATTATGAGTGCAGTCAGCACTGATAGAATGGATACAAGATACATTCAATCTATCTGTAAAGGCATATTCTTTTGCAAAGTTTGTCGTATCACACACCTCTAATATTTTTATAGACATGATTTATGCTTGAACAACAAGTTAATTTCTCTTAAAAAAACTGCATATCATGTGCAGTTGTCAATGATGATAAATAATTTCACCCGATGACTGTCTCTTCCCCCTCAGAGGCCCCCTCCTCAAAAAAAAGCCCGGGCCTCTTCCAGTGACAGGGATGGAGAGGAGAGTGGATCCCCCTCTGAACCAGAGCCCTCCCCATCGGATTCAGACTCTGGCAAGAACAGTGACAAGGTGAAAACATGCACAAGTACACTTACGTACCCTCATGCAAAGTAAACGCTCATTTGATGGCAACATTGTAGGACTGTATGAAACTAGATAGACATGTAAACAATACACTGTGGTTGCACTGCCTATGAGACATCACACTGTATCCTTTTGTTGCTCCTAATAAAGGACTTTACTCCGGAGAAGAAAGCTGTGGGACGGGGTGTCCCAAAAAAACCTGCAGGAAAAGGGGGAAAGAAGAAGGTAAGGCTATGTTATGTCTTCACCGTCAACCAGCCTTTAAGGCATGGTCATGGTGGAGGTTTTTCTTGAATTCCTGCTCCATTTCTCTGGGGTTGTTGCAGAAGGCTACATCAGACTCGGACGACTCAGGCTCTGCGTCTGAGAAGTCGGAGAAGTCGGAGAAGAAAGGAGCGGACAGCGACTCCGAGGACGAGAAGCCACGGCCAGCCCTGTCGGGTTCAGAATCCCATTCTGGCTCCAAGTCAGGCTCCAAGTCTGACTCTGATTCAGACCCACCTCCTCCACGGAAAGGCCCTCAGGCACGCAAAAAAGGTCAGAGTTTGGGCATCCTGGTGACTAACCCAGTTAGTGCATGCATATATAAGAAAGCTCACCCGCGATCATTGTGTCTATGGGGCATATACTTTTTAAATAGCCATAACTGTGCTTAATTTTCAACCGGTTTGGTTTGTTATAAAAGTCAGAGACGTCCGCATACCTTTATATGACAGTTTTATAAAAAAATAAAATTAAGCAGATAAGCGTCCTGAATCATAGCCACGTTGATAACATTTGTATTAAACCAACCCCAATCCTTCAAGATTTGAGCGGGTTATGACTATTTGTGTTTGAGCTGCCATAGAACATGCTGTACTGTAGAACCTCAGCAAGATGGCCGCTGGATGAACTACGTCCACCTTGAGCCATCTAGCCTTTATATAATGTCTGAGTACATGTACCATAATAGATGGACCTAATCAAGAAGTCTGGGACTTGAATCCAGGTCATGAACTATATCACCTTTTTTGCTCTGCATTACATCTTTCTTGTCCGCTATACTGTCTAATAAAGCAGAGGCACCTTAACCCATTTAGGCCTGACGTTGAAATAAAAAAAAAAGTCTTCTGAAAGAATATATATTCAAAGATTTGTGCCGCATTTTCACGATTTTTCAAAAATAGCAGACCTACAAGAATCCCATTCTGGCTCCAAGTCTGACTCTGATTCAGACCCACCTCCTCCGCGGAAAGGCCCTCAGGCACGCAAAAAAGGTCAGAGTTTGGGCATCCTGGTGACAAAAAGCTAGATGGCTCACCCGCGCTGCTGGCCAATGAGAGCGACGTTGCTACGTGGTGGCCATCTTTACCGAGGGGGGCAGCATAACATTGTGTCCATAGGCATATACTTTTTAAATAACCATAACTTGCTTAATGTTCAACCGATTTTCAAACGGTTTGGTTTGTTATAAACGTCAGAGACGTTTCTATGACATAAAAAGAAATAAAAAAATTAAGCAGATAAGCGTCCTGAATCATAGCCACGTTGATAACGTTTGTATCACCTTTTTGCTCTCCATTACATCTTTCTTGTCCGCTATACTGTCTTAATAAAGCAGAGGCACCTTAAAATAAACGTAGAAAATAGTCAGGATCCCAAATTGAATTTCAATGTTTTTTTGGCCCCCCAAGGCCTGGGTGCTTGCTTACTGAAGGAAATAGTCCTGCTTAGTCATGTCAGTAACTTTTATTTTGTGCCTTTTCTTTTTGCCCACTCGTAGAAAAACCCCCACCAAAGCCCAGAGGAGCACGTAAACCAAAACCTGCCCCAGCTAAACGAGCACCTTCATCATCATCAGACAGCGACAGGTGAGGTTGCTACAGGTTGTCTGTTATCCTGATGATCACCCATACATTTGTATTAGAGGAAATAACATACTGCAAAGTTATTCCCTTGTTGTGCATCAGTTGCATCAGATCAGTCTTGGCGTTGTTTTTTATTTTGTTTTTATTTTGCCTTTTATGTGTTATCATGGTACAAAATGATGCTGTTGAATGGCAGCATAATGGTGGCCTGCTTTCCTTTCCTTCTCTATAGTGACAGCGAGCCCGACCGAATCAGCGAGTGGAAGAAACGAGACGAAGAGCGCCGACGGGAACTGGAGGAGCGTAGGAAGAGTGCGGAGGCGGAGGAGATCCGCAAGTTACGTGAGAGGGAGAAGGAGGAAGACGAGCAGAGGAAAAAGGAGAAGGAGAAAGGTAAAAAGAGTGACAGTGACAGCAACAGTTCAGACGAGGCCGTGGACGATAGCCCACTGAAGAAGTCCAAGAAACCCCCTCCGCCTCCAATCCCTGCACCCTCTGACTCCGATTCCGGACCCCAAGCTGAGGTACAGGACCTAGACCGGGGGAAACGTCACTCTTTGGGGAGGAGATGCTAAAACTCCTATTGGTAACGCATTTCAAATATTGTTTTTCCCTCCACACAGTCGAAGAAATCTTCCAAACGACCAGACAACCAGAAGAAGGCGAGAGTGAAGAAAGAGAAGGAGAGGAAGGACAGAAAGGAGAGAGAAATGAAGGAGAAGAGATCCCAGCGGTCAGAGGAGAAGTCCAGGGGGAGGTGAGTGAGTTCCACCCTGCTGGAACTAAGGCTACAGCAATTAAACCTCATTAAGTTAACGTCATTAAAAATGGATGCACACGGATCACTGAGCGCCTACTTCCACAGGTCCAAGCCTGAAAAACCCAGACGCAAACCGGAGAGGCCCCCGGAAAAGAAAGTGGAGAAGAAAAAGGGTCCGTCTTCCATGCCGTCACACAAAAGCACATTTTCTATTCAGTTACAAAATCATTTGCATTGGCTAATCCTGTGCAGTGGATATTTTGCATAGTTTAAAACAGAACAACAGTTTGGTCTCTAGTTTGAGAGCAGTAAAATGTTCATCAGTGCAATTGATGGTTTCGGATGTTTGGAACACAGAGCAGTTGATACAGCTGGCGTTAAAGTGATTGTGACATTAAAAAAAAGGTTTTGAGATTGTTCGTATTTATTTGAGGTTTTCTAATCTCAATTGCACCCAAAAAACATGAACTTTTAACATTCAGTAGATTTTCTGTGATCTGGGGTTTTCTGGCTCAAACACGTGCTCTGATTTGCCGGCAGTAAGTGACATCACTTACTGCAAATCCCATATATGTCAATGGGATTTGCCAGCAGATGTCACTGTTTCACTGTGTTGCCTGTTTTCATTGTAGCTCAAAAGTAGCTCCAAACCCCAAAGAAAACTTCAGACCACAGAAAATCCACTGAATGTTCAGGTTTTTTGGGTGTAATTGAGGTCATAAAACCTAAAAGAAAAAATAAAAATAAATGAAACCTTTAAGGGACTAATTAGGTAGGCCTACTGAAATGGGTATGTAATGTATATGTCCCCCCTATTCACATAATTTTCACAAAAATGGGACATGTATTTGATATGTAATTTTGTTATGAAATCTAGTCCATATCAGACCCAGTGTGCGCAAGCACGTGCAACCCCTCCAGTAGCACCCACCTAGATTGTTTTTTTCCCCCTGCAGGAAACTGCTGTCATTTGTCAGACTTTGTCAGTGGAATATTGCTCAGACAGAAACATTGGCTACATCCAAATTCATCATATGGAAGATATTGTTAGCGACTGGAACTCAAAAACGTTTTATTGCCAAATAGTGCCAGTTTACCACCCTCAAACTAGAGGCCTTGGTCAGATTCATTGTAGGTAGTTTAGTGCTATCAAAAATGATATTCTTCCCATTTCCAGTCCATGTATAATATATATATTTGTGTCATTGAAATGGAAAGTATGTATTGACATTTTTGTTTGGTGCGTCCATAGAGCCGTCAATGGAGGAAAAGTTACAGAAACTCCACACAGATATCAAGTTTGCACTGAAGGTGGACAACCCAGTAAGTGACACAATTTCTTGCATAAAGAAAAACATGTCTTCCCAATGGATGTGTGTAAACAATTATTTGACTACCATATTTATTTTCCCAATGAAATCCTAAACTGTTCTGTCCCATCCTTTTCGCAGGATATAGATCGGTGTCTACAAGCCTTAGCAGAGCTCGAATCTATACCGGTCACCAGCCAAATCCTGCATAAGAACGCTGATGTTATTGCCACTCTCAAAAAGGTGCGTTGTCTCCACTGAAACTACTCTTAACAGTGAACATAAGGATGACCTGGGTAATTGTTTTAGGACAAGGAAGGGATTGAGTGTTTTTACAGCATGGCACTGAACGGGCCAGCAGTCTAGAACTGTTGGTCTGTATGTTTTATATGTACTGTATGTACAGTTTGTTAATTACAAAAGTAGACCGATCACAGTGAATTACACAGCTCAGCTGAAAATGCTACACAAATTGCAGCTAACCTATTTTTGGTGCATTTTAGCTGCGTTTTACCCTATGTTTTTCCAAAAAACGTCCAAAAAAGTCTGCAAGGACCTTTAGTGTTTTATTCACAAACCTAGCACAATTCACAAACCTACCACACCTAGCAACTTACACATTGCCACGGTGACTGTGTTGCTTATACAGGAATCTGGGTATACTAAATACAACTCATTGCTCATATTTTCTTTGAATTCTCCTCACTGTTAATTCAACTTGTATTCATTGATTATTATACAGATTCGGCGGTACAAAGCTAGCAATGCTGTCATGGAAAAGGCCAGTGATGTCTACAACAAGTTAAAACTCAGATTTGTTGGCAAGGGGGAGACCCCATCCAAACCTAAAACGGAAGACCAGAAGGCTCCACAGGATAATGGGAAGGAGGAAGAAAACACAACAGGTTAGGCTTCAATAATGCTACCAACTGGTTTTCATACCAAGTCAAATGTGTATGTTGTGTGCCCTCCTTTGTTGGTTAATGAATCCACCATTGTGTCCGTTTTATGTATTTATTTCTAGACTCTGTTCCTGTGAATGGAGAATCGGAGGAGAAGAAAGATATAGAAGCAGAGGAGAGGCCAAAGTCCCCTGCTGTGGAAGACAACAATGAGCACATGGGTTCAAGCCCAAGCAGGTAGAAAGGCTGTGGGCAAAAAAAATAATATATATATATATATATATTTCTTAATTTAAATCCGGTAGATGATGGATGGAGCCCGCACATGGGTACAAAAATACTTTCTTTATTGAGCAACGAGAGAACGTTTCGATCTATTTGATCTTCATCAGGTCATGTCAATCTGTTAACCCATTCTGTTCGGGAGCCTCTTTTGGTGTTTTAAGCATTATGTTATACTTTAACTATTGAAAAATAGCAGATCTACAAGCTCATAGCTTGAGTGCCCAAGCTACGAGCTTGTAGGTCTGCTATTTTTGCAAAATCGTGAAAATGCGGAAACAAATCTTTGAATATATATTCTTTCAAGATTTAACTCAAATCTTTGCTTCTGGGAGGTCCCTGGAACAACATATTTTCAGATGGGGGTCGGCGGCCAAATAGCATAATTCTGGGGGTCCTTGACATGAAATATTGAGCAACACTGATATAGAAACATGAGGTTTTTCAGAAAACTGTCAGGATTTAGAAGACATTTTGTAGAATCGTCCTCGGGTCTAAATGGGTTAATGTAAATCCGGCCCATTTAATACACACATAGTTGTAAGTGTATGCCCTCTCGTCTCTTTCTGTGGCAGACCCAGCCCAGGGAGCCCTGCGGAACAGACACCGACCAATGAGGAGACAGACTACGGCTTCCACGCCGAGACAGAACCTCCTTTAGTAGAAAGCTGAAGCTCCCACAGAGAGAAGACTACAGTTGACTTAGTGCTTACTGCTTACAGACGGTGGCCTCCTTTGATTTCATGTCATTTTGTCCTCGTGATCCAACTCGCGTTGTAACGAACATCCGGCGTTTCCTACCTAGCTAGCTTATATTGACGTTTGGACATTTTGTACTGTATAAGGATATCAAACCGGAAGGCCTCTTATGTTTAAATGCAGTACTACACAGCGCTGTGCATACTCTTGTTTCTGAAATGTATTTTTTTTCCTTTCTTTTATATTCTGACACTGCCCGTCCTGGATCGACACCTCTATCCCATGCTCCGCACTACCATGCTTTTTCATCCCATATGATATGACCTATATCTTTGGGCTTTCATACTGTACATTGAAAGATTAAATTTTTAGCACTTGTAAAGCCGGATTCATGCTTGCACACTGTGGTGTTGCACATCAAAAAGTAGCAAATCTACAGTACAAGCTCAGAATGTGTTGCAGTGCTACACATTGTGAGCTTCTAGATCTGCTATCTTCCCTGCGCGACACCCGTGCGCAACTAAAATATAAATCGGGCGCAACAGGAATTTAGACTGGGGCAGAATGGAGCCATGCTGTGAATGTTTCGTTTTGAAGATTCCGCGCATAGTCGTACATCCGTTGGCTTTATCATTTTAATGAAGCCTATACAGAACATCACTGAAGGCCTAATGTCTATGTGTGTTTGGAACATTGAGAGAGTGGTACAATACTATTTGTGATTATTTTATGTTGTATACTTGTTTTTTTTATCTGGTCTTTTGCTTCCTATTAATCCAGTCTAAAATATTAAACCATGGATTTATGTCACTTCTACTGTTTTGCAACTGAGGTCCACCTACTTTTTTATAACTCATGTTTTCAGATATTTGCATCTATTTTTGGCGTAACTGAATAGATGCCGTGGAGTTACACGCTTTGCCTCTTTGTCTTCCCTTAGTGTCTGCTTTCACAATGCATATTACTAAGTAGGAAAGTTGTACAGACAGATTCAAATCCCTCACTGCAGGTTGAGCTGTTCAGATCTGACTTGGCTGCAGCTCATTTTGACATTTGCCTCATGCATACAAACAGCAGTGTTTTTAGTGCTATGTAAATTGGTAAAACATTTGTATCGTTTAGTTGAGACTTGAATAAAAATCTCAGCATGAATTGAGTTTGTTCCAACTCATTTCTTTTTATGTATTTACAATTGCATATTTTAGTCAACACAGATTCTTCTCATAAGCAGACAGGTAGATTATTTTGCATTTGCTTTCCTGCCAATAGGCCTAGCCTACTGGTTATTTGATTATAGTACAGCCTCTTTTGTATTTATTTATTGTAGGCTATGTAACAAATTAATGCATGTAAATGTAAAATACTGTTTATTACTCCACTTTAATTGCCTACTATTTGAGTGTTAGTGGCCGCATCATTTGCCTTTTATTTCGAATATAAAAAATATTTACAGTGGCAGAATTGCAATGGCTTTCCATTTAGAAGAGACTGGTTAGTTTAGCGTTTTAGACCTTTAACTTCATTGATCCCCATCTGAGAATCTCGCATAATACACACAAAGTCAGCTGACTTTTAGACGCCATTTTGTCAGCCATTTCCTCCACAGATCCATTGCCAGTGTCTGCTCTGCACACAGCGCACTGAGGAGACAGTCCCGTCTGGCCTCGCCTTCATCTATCTGCCCCGGGATTAGCGAAGCTGCAAGCGGATCCCTGCACGGACAGACAGACGCAGACGGTCCCCGGGTGGGTGGATGAGAGTACCGTGTAGCGGGTCGGTCTGATCAGCAGCCACCAGACCACCTCTAGCTGCCGCCTGGGTCCAACCGGTACCAGTCGTCATGGCTCTGAAGATCGTCAAAGGGAGCATCGATCGGATGTTCGATAAAAACCTCCAGGATTTAGTACGTGGCATTAGGAATCACAAGGAAGATGAGGTAAACGAAACGACTGAAGCATCATCATCATCACAGTCCATTCTCCCATCTTTTAACGTTTCCCCGTCACCACAATCAACGATATATTGTGCATGCACACGTCGCGGCTAATGTTATCCACACTCTCGCTCTCACTCCCCCCGTCAACGTTGACAACCTAGCCGGCCCAGGTGGAGGGTTTAAGCTGCGAGGCTAACCGTTAGCTCACTGCTACGGTTTCAGTCTCAGTCATTCGTTTCATACACACAGTCCGTCTCCATACCGTTAGCTTCCTAGTGATGTTTCAGTTTGTACAACCCAATATAGTGGTCGTCCAGAGCAGAGGACTGTCACGCTATTCCGACGTAGCGAATGACAGCTGTCAGTTTAGTTTTGTTCTTTTAACTAAGCAAGTGAAGTGTCATATTGTGTGTTTATGTATGTGACAGCCAGCTATAGCTAACGTAGCACGTTAGCCGGTTAAAGACAGCCAGCCAGACAGACAGCAAAGCTGGCTTCCTAGAGTCTAGAGATGATTAGCTCCTTTCGGGACCCTCGGTTAACCCTTTTCTGTATTTGCGACGTCGGTACCGAGGGTACCGTACCGTCCCAAATACAGAAAAGGTTAACCAAGGTCCCGAAAGCGGCTAAGAGATGATCAACCTCTGGCAGGCAGGTTACTAGTCCTGGCTGGCATCATCTCATCCCGATAAAGATAAGAAGGAGCCAGAGCCTATAGGTCACTCAATCAATTCACTGCCCACTGTGTTGTTTACATCATGAGAGATGTACACAACGGCCCAACGGGCCTGGTACACACAACAAGCCATCCCTGTTTGACCATTCATTGTTGCAGCCAGTAGACCGATGGCGTTGGAGGTTCTGAGGTGATGTTGATCCCATCATCACATAATGATTCCATGACGCGATGCTCTCTCTCATCCTAACCTAAACGCACGAGAAGAGCCTTTTGAACCTGTCTGTCAGTCACTCACTCCATCACTTAAGCTTTGACTTCACATTCGGCATCATCAACGGCTGAATCATCCAGGCTCATCGGGATTAACAACAGTCACAGTCCTCCCCACAGTGTCAGTGCCAGTGGTAAAATTCTATGAATAGGGATTATGTCGTGATGCTGCTATGTTTTTATATAAATTATTCATAAGGAATTATGATTCACTCAGTCTCAGACGGTCACCAGTATACAGCTCTCGTTGAACATCTCATCTGATGATGTCATCTCCACCAGTCAACTCTTCACTCTGATGATGTGTCAAAGCGGCTCATCACAGCGTCTGGGGGGCATGGGGGGTACCGTTTGTAAGTGGAAGCACATCGTTTTTCCATTTCACTAGCCAGCATATAAGCTTTATGGTAATTTGTTGATGTGCAGTGTAAAACAAATTCCCCATAATTATGCCTTTCTATGTAGAAGGAAGTATTTCCTGACTTCTGAGTGTCATAGATAAGACTATAGTGACACACTAAAACGCCTGCGGTCTTCGAGGCTAGTGACACACTGACTGCATTTGTCCAGTGAAGTGACTGGGTCTGACCTGAATGCAATTTCTAGACCCTTTATTTTCTCTATGCCTTTATTCTGCTTTTGGCCATTCATGATAAACTATGAGGTATGATGTATAACCTCACTTTGCAGGCCCAATCGTGTCTATACATAGACAATTGGTCACAATATTGTGCCATTCGTGAATGTTGGTTCATTACATTGACCATGATAAATTAGCACCAAGGCTAGAGCTGTTTAGCCTCCACCCAGCCATCCTTGTGCAATCTTTTGATTCAGCCTTGTATGACTGAGCTTGGCCTCCATTGGTAACTCAACCCTACCTACCTAGGTCCTAGATAAGGTGTTGGTTACCGGGCCGACAGTGGACAGTTTGCTGAAATATTAATATGGTCTCTCTGTGTTTGCTTTTCCTGGCCCGGGCCACAGTTTCTCATGCACTCTCTCTATTTGTTTTTCACGTACGTGTGTGTGTGTGTGTGTGTGTGTGTGTGTGTTCTCAACCCTGCACAGCTTCATTCATTTCTTCACTCCTCCTTCACTCTGCATTCACCCTCTCCTTCCCATATTTTGTGGAACAGGCATTCGAGAAAATGTGTGAAGACTGTTCGAGTATCGAGTCCTATTTCCATTGGCTAGCCTATCAGATATCTGTAATTAATGTCTTGAATATAAAGACCTCGGGCAGGCCTGATAACATTGACTGAGTGTTTACTTTTATTTTGTAACACATACAGTTTACTACCTCTTCTGCTTCCCCTCTTAGTTCAAGCTCGAGCTTCTAATAATGCTGGCAAAAGCTCTCCATGTTGGCCATGGGACAAGTATTTGGGTTATTTCAATACGATCGCATCTGTGTGAGCATCAGTGGTGACACTGTCTCCCCCTGCCTGCCCTGTGGGCCTGCCCTGCCAGCCTCCCCTGTGTGTGTCTCCTCAGGAACACCAGCAGAATGTGATCCCACCCCCTATACGTCCTCTCCTCGTGTCACTGTGCTGTCTCATGACTGCAGACACATGACCAACGCACTCTTACACTCGATAGAGAGAGAGAGAGAGAGAGAGAGAGTGTGTGTGTGTGTGTGTGTGTGTGTGTGTGTGTGCACGCGGTGTGTAATGGTTGAGTGAATAACTTCTTGTTGGACACTTTTTCTTTAAACAATTAATGCAATTTTCATTCTCACAGATCAGTTGGTCTTGGTGGCTAATATACATTCTTAAATTACTTTTACTTTTTACATATTTGTAAATGGAATGATCTCAGATCTGCCTATGTTTTTTTTTGCATGTTGCTCTCTAGGGTCATAGCCAAACCAAACGAGCTCAGTGACCTTGTAGTTAAGAGTGGGAAACTCTTAACTACAACTCTCGAACGGCCGGTCCAGTCGAGGCTGAACCAGGCCGTTTTTTAGGAGGAAAAAACAACAACAAAAATATCTTTTTATATAGGCTAGGCCGCTAGGCCTATATAATTTGGCCGCGTGCCTTTCCCAGGCTGAGGCCAAATCACTGTCACGGTTAGTATTTGGGTCCGCGCCGCCGGAGGGCAATTTTCTTTTTCCAGCACGTGGCCGAAGGGCCTCTCCAACTCCATTTCCCAGGCTGAATTAGAGGCCCAGCACGTCCCTGGGTTCAATCCCCAGCAGAGTCATAATATACAAATGGTACCCAATGCCTCCCTGCTTGGCACTAGCGTCATGTCCATAGGGTGTACATGTACATCATGGCTGGGGGATGGGGCAAGTACTTGTACATCATGCTACAGGCAGTCTTGCATTGGTCATTGCATGCAGCACCTCCCTACGATCTTTCCAGGAGCACGTGCGCACGCATCGGAAAAAACAACCTTGAGTTCACACACCAATGTTCAGCGCCGTTTACAAAGGCTGCCGAGTGTTACACCTACACTAGTGTTAGTGTAGCCTCTGCTTTCATTTTCATCTATGCAAAAAATGAAAGCCTGGAGGAACGCAGTGGCCGTCAGTCCAAATGATGTGATGTAGCGCTGCACTGGGGGGGAGAGGAGAGGAGAGGAGGGGCTGGGGGTGACTGAGATCCAATCAGATCAAATTAACATAGGAATAAGCCCATTGTGACACCTGCCAACTCCTGTAGTGGAGGTGTTTGTTAAGCGACGTGCACTTTAATGACTTTAATTAACATGGCATCCCCCAAAACTTAAAATCACCAATGCAACACTGGCTACAGGGACAGGAGATGGCTCCTGAGTCCTGGGCTACAACATGGCTCTGGAACTGTTGGTTCCCAAAGGCCACGTACTAGCGTGCTGTATGAACTAACCCAGTGCATTCTTCAACAGTGACTGATCAATCCCAGTACTGTTTCACCGTACATTAGCAAAGCTATCACCACGGTGTGCAGTTGCTTAACCTCGGCTTCCTATTTAACATTTGCGTAAAACTGGGATAGTTTTCAGAGTGGCCGACACGGTTTCACATTAAACTAAATGTGGGTACTACTGGGTAGATCTTTCACTTGGAAAACAAAAAAAAGCTGAAGATGGAAAATGAAAGCAGTTTTACTCTTATGTACATCTACACAACAATAAAGTACAACCTTGAACCTTGGAATGTATTTTTCGGACTGGCACTTTGATCTTTTTGCAACAACATAAATGTTCATTACTTCCTGCAAGATCCTTTTCAGATGTTCATGACAAAAGATTAGCCTTAGGTGCCACAATTCAGGAATGCCTTGCCTTCTTTGCAATAAGATATCAGTATTGATGAGCCAAAAAAAAAAGGTTTAGCTTGTAGGACTTTTCATCTATCACAATTGGCTGGCGAGTTAAAAAAAGATAATTCTGGACCCTGCTTCTATTGATTATATGATCCACCACTCCTGAATGAAGTGCCTGATGCTGGGAGTACTGTGCAACGCACAGGTCCTGGACCTGGTGAGACGTAGGAGGGGCCCAGACAGGAGTTAACCCACAAAGCCTAGTCCTTCCACCGTACACGCGCCAGATTGATCTACTAGTACTTCCCAGTCCCGGTAGAGTATCTTACGTCCTACTTGTGGGACTGATCGAGGGTATCTCCCCTGATCGAGGGTAGCTCCCCGATTAATCGAAAAAAAATATTGTGATCTAGATTCAGACACCTATGCCATCTCATTTCTAAATTTGAGCAAGAATCGTGCAGCACTAGTTGGCTGTCCAATTAATTTGAGTTACTCTTGTGTTTTTGCTACAAGAGAGAGTCTGTTTAAAGCCACAGTAGTTGGCTCCAGGTGCCACATTTTGAATGAAGCAACGTTCAGCAACTACAGAGTACAGACTAAAGGCAATGGATATTTTCATGGAAAGAAATTAAAATCTGGTAAGAGTAGACACGCCACTGGCAAAGATTTCCCGGCTGGCAACGTCTCACTCTTGAGTGTCAAGAATAATCCATCCATCCATTCTGACATGCTCTGTTCTCTCTGTTCCGTCTGTCCTCAGGCAAAGTACATCTCCACCTGCATCGACGAGATCAAGCAGGAGCTCAAGCAGGACAACATTGCTGTCAAAGCTAATGCCGTGTGCAAGCTCACCTATGTAAGACTTCTCAGCACCCTGCAACAATTCACTTACTCTCTGTAGCCCTTGCTGGCACAACAACATACTGGCGCACACATTCTATGTTACACTCCTGGCCTAGTCTGTTGAGTATACTTGCCTTTTTCAGGTTGGTATTTAATATCATGCATCCTGTGGACAGCAAAGTCAAGCACATTGGGTAAATTGTGTAAAAGTCAGCATGGCGTAAAGCTACAATCGGGGACTTAATGGTATTATAATGAATAGAATCAGTATGGTAGAGTAATGGTAGAATATAACTAGTACACCTGCAGTGGTTGGAGCCGGTCTCACTTCTATTCCCACTGAGAAATTCCAACCCCAGTGTTGTCAGGTAGGTCACTGACTGGCTGACCAACGCTGGTGTCGTCGGGTAGGTCACTGACTGGCTGACCAACCCTGGTGTTGTCAGGTATGTCCCTGACTGGCTGACCATGTCAGTGAAGTTATGTGATGTGGTTTTGATAGTTTTATTGCAGTTTCATGCATCATTGTAATTACCCCTCTCTGTCAGGAGAGGGAGACAACAGACTTGAAGATGATAGCTTTTTACACAGGACTAAAATGTTTTGTTAATAATTTATGGGGGAAATATGTGGTTTGAATCTCTTTGTATCTAAATTCCCATCTGTGTCTCCGTATTGGCTTTTAGTGTTTAAAGCACCATTTCCATTTATAGCTCATTCCTACACTTAAGCCTGCGTTTGTTTGGTATCGGTGGTCGATTTCAAGCTTCTCTGCTCGATGCATTTGGCCGCTTAGTGTTCCATGAGGACAGTCCAGGGCTGCTTTCTTCTTTAAATCAACCCTCTCTCATCCCTGTTGCATTTACAGCTTCAGATGCTCGGCTATGATGTCAGCTGGGCCGCTTTCAACATCGTTGAAGTCATGAGCTCCTCCAAGTTCACTTACAAGGCAAGTCTTTATTTTATTTTTTTGAGCGTGACTTGAGAAGGCTCCAGCTTTGGAGAAAACCTATCAATGGCCTGATAACGTTTGGCATCATTTTCATTTAACCCATTTACGGCCCGCATGGTTTCATAACTTTGTCATGTTTTCCGCTGTCTGTCTGTTCTCCCTTACAGAGGATCGGTTACCTGGCTGCCTCGCAGTGCTTTCACGAGAGCACGGATGTCATCATGCTTACGACCAATCAGATTCGAAAGGTCAGTGACATTATTTACCCGTTGCAAATGGTCTGCACATTCTTGTACCGAGACATCTTCTTTCTCTCTCCATTTATATATCTCTCAATTTTCAATTCAAAGGAGCTTTATTGGCATGAGAAAACGCACGTTTACATTGCCAAAGCAAAAGTGGAACAAAACAATCAAACAATGTATGTACAAATAAATATTGAATATGAATAAAATAAAGGTGTAAAAAGAGTTGTTACATTAACACTTTTTCTGTCAGAGATAGTTAGTTATACATCCATATAGGAGAGGTTAACTTTTGAAAGTTAATAGCAGTATTTCAATGTTTTGCATTCTCTTGACAGGGCTTGCTATTAAGGCTTGTCCTGTTGTCCGGGACGAGTAATACATATTTCCGGACAAGTGCATTAAAATGTACTTTTCCGTTGGACAAGTGACTCTTGGTTTCACTTTTTCTGTGACGCGGAAAACAATATCGTCTGGCTTTCCTAATAATTACCTTTCCAATATTGTTAATAGCCCTAGTAGTAGGGGCACTTTAGAGACTCCGACACCGAGTGGCACGCTACGAGCTTGTAGGTCTGCTATTTTTGAAAAATCCAAGAACGACTGACATAGAAACATAGCTTTTTCAGAAAACTGTCAGGATGTAGAAGACATTTTTAGAATCTGATCTCAGGTCAAAATGGTCTAGTTATGATTTGTTCTTGTTGCCTGGGTCAACTAATGTCCCATGGGGGTCATTTCTAACCCTTTCTTACACCTACCCCCAAAACGAACCATACGACGGACAATGCCATAACTCTTGAAGTAAACGACGGACAATGCCATAACTCTTGAAGTAAACAACATACCTTTGTCTCGGTATGGCAACATTTTTCTGTATAATTCTCCATAACCCTATATTTCTATCTTCAACAGGATCTCAGCAGTCCCAACCAGTATGACACGGGCGTCGCTCTGACTGGCCTGTCCTGCTTCGTGACCCCTGACCTGGCCCGGGACCTGGCCAATGACATCATGACATTGGTGAGTCCTCCTGATGCCACCCAATCGCATCTTTATTTCACAGGATGAGCCAATAGTAATTGGTAACCTGACTCCTCCAGATGGGGGTGGTATTGATCACAAGTATTGGCTTTGAGCCGTCTGCTCGGGACGAACCAATCAGCGGCAGCTACGGGCGGGATCTTGGCAAGGCCGGGTGTGATGCCATTGAGAAGTGCATGATCCTATTGCCTTCAAATTGGAAAATCGCAAATAATATTTTCCAGAAAAATTAAAGTTTTTTCAATTTTTTATTTATTTAACTACATTGCAAAAGAAGTAGCATTACCTTTGACAGTGCAGAAACATAATTGCCTTCCTTGATGAGCATCAACGACCATCATCATGTGTGTGTCACAAACACACACAATTCTCCCCTCTACAGTGCTCTACTACTGAAAGTGATTCATTTCTCTCCAAAAGCACTTGAATATGATGGAATATGACTAAAGCTCACATTTCACATCACACACCATAATTCACTAGCCCCCCTAATACTTTTCAATAAATCGATTCATATCGTCAGGATTAATATCGATATACGATATATCGTTACATGCCTAGCTACCATACATCATGTACGGCGGACACGTCAATATGATTGACAGAAGGTCCAATCCAATCACTTGCCAAGTAGCTTGAAAATAGGGACGGCTTTCTTCAGCGATTGGGCTACAGAGATCCCAGGTGGAAGTACGTTGTGAAACAAATGTGATTGTGACGCAAGCGTCTCTTCCATCTGGCGGAGTCAGGTGTGCGTCTTGTTGCCTTTCTTTATTTGAATTCCACTTCACAGACAAAGTGTTGGCGAGGTCAGGCTGTGTAACTAACGGCACATCATCTCGTTTTCTCGTGTTTTTAGATGTCTCATACAAAGCCCTACATCAGAAAGAAGGCCGTGCTGATCATGTACAAGGTGTTTCTGAAGTATCCCGAGTCCCTACGTCCCGCCTTCCCCAGACTAAAAGAGAAACTGGAGGACCCAGACCCAGGTATGGATTATGGAAGAGGCGCCTCACATCTGCTGTAACAGTCGGTGCTGTTCTCATCAGGGGTCTTGGCTCCGTCTCTTGGGTATCATGTCGTCTTGGTTTGGGTCAGATGTGCTCATTCCAGTGTGAGGTAACTAAATTAATAAGCTGCTGGTGACTTGGAGACAGACCTTCTCTGTCACCGACCTCCAGTCCTATGAATTATTCAACAGCTGCTGAAAATGGGGGGGGGGAGAATTTATTTTGCTCATTTGTGATGCTGCCACAGCTGTCTGGCAATATTCGACACTTCACAGGACTATGTCTGCCATGCTGACGACAGAAAAAACACCCAAGAGGAAATTGGTCTCTTTTTTATGGTATATTGCTTGGACCTAACTGTGCCCAGCTCCCTTCTGACAGAATAGTCTATGATTGTTTTAAGGCCATTATCTGATACAAGCCACTATAAGCTACTGCCAGTAGAATATTGGATTTCACCAAACAATTTTATGCTAGCAAATGCAAATGGAGTGGGGGGAAAAAGAATACCACCAATTGCAGGACCCAGCTAAAGCAAACCTGAGCCTTGTCTATTTCTAAATAAAACCCTTTGTCTAAATTGTTTGATAAAATATAGATGCCACCTTTTATAGATTAATTTCATATTGCTCTAGTCTATAATATAGAGCAATATGAAATTAATCTATAAAGGGCAGAACAATATATATAGTCTAGTATATATTGCTCTGTACATACATTCATCAGCAAGCTTTTTCTAACTAATTTGGGTAATTTGTGACTAGATATTGTACGGATGAACATGATATTGGTCCGTATCTATAATAATTACTTTAACCCATTTTGGGCGGGAACCCTTTTTGGTGTTAGCATCATGCTATGCTTTAGCTATTTTTGAAAAATCGAAGAACGACCGACATAGAAACATAGCTTTTTCAGAAAACTGTCAGGATGTAGAAGAAATGTTTTGAATCTGATCTCAGGTCAGAATGGGTTAAAATGCATATTGGAGAATAAACAATATTCCCAATATGTTGCACCAATATGATTACGCAATAATTGTACGATGTGTCTCTTAAATCTGACAACAATTTTGTCATTTACAAATGACCATTCAGCTTCAGTCATCTGATTTTAGGATTGAGCAAGGCACAATCAATGAACTCCGATGTTAAGAAGCTACATGAATATCCAATATCCCATAATATGGCAGAGAATGATATTGCGATCATATCTGAGAATACCAGACTTACACTGTATATCAGAGATCGTAACATTTAAATCCTGCCCATGGAAAACGGGAGTATAGTCAAAAAGTGGATTGGCCAAAATGTCTATCGTATATCATGCATCCCTGATAATCGTCTAATACCGATCTATGCGTTTAACCCATTTTGACCTGAGATCAGATTCTAAATATGACTTCTATATCCTGACAGTTTTCTGAAAAAGCTATGTTTCTATGTCAGTCGTTAAAATTAAAAAAAAATAGCAGACCTACAAGCTTGTAGTGCCGCACTATGAGCTTGTAGGTCTGCTTTTTTTCAACAGCTAAAGCATAACATAATGCTAACACTAAAAGGGGTTCCCGCCCCAAAAGGGGTTAACTACATACGTAATTTCCAGTCTTGTAATTTTCATCTTTTTTCTGTGAAATATATGGGCACGTTTATGCTTGTTTTTCCCCCCATAGTCAAGTCCTGTTTGATTAAAAGCTCTATTTCCAGTCTGTAAATGTGTATGACGCTGCTATTTGATTCCTTTTGATTGGCCTGGGTGCAGGTGTTCAGTCAGCAGCGGTGAATGTGATCTGTGAGCTGGCCAGGAGGAACCCTAAGAACTACCTGTCTCTGGCCCCGCTGTTCTTTAAGCTCATGACCTCCTCCACCAACAACTGGGTTCTCATCAAGATCATTAAGCTGGTGAGTCCGTCGAAATGTCCCCGGTGGTCGTTGTCTGTATGTCTGTGTATGCGCATGATGAACGCATAAGTAAGTAGCCTTGCCGAGCCATGAGGCCCATAGGGCAGGAGCCTATCTCCTGTTTCTGTAGCGTGAGGCAGCTTGATGTACAAGTACACCCCCTGGACATGATGCTAGTATGTCGCAGGGAATTACCCCCGATCCAACCCTTGATGCTAAGTGTCAAGCAGGGAGGCATTGGGTCCCATTTTTACAGTCTTTTTTTTATGACCCGGCCGGGGATTGAACCCTGACCTCCCAGTCTCAGGGCGGACACTCTAACCACAAGGCCACTGAGCTGGTTGATGATGAACGCATGCATGCGTGGTAATTCATCCCCTAATGTCCTCCACATGTTGCAACACAATGAAGAAAGTATCGCTACTCAAGAAACTAAAATAGATCAGCCAAATGTCCTTTAAAACAAAATTGTCATTTCTTTTCCTGAATTGATGACCAAAGTCTGCAAAAAAGAGGGGATGGCCGTATCTGAAAATCTGTAAATCAGAAGGTTTTCTGCTTTTTTGAGCAACACTTTTCAAATCAGTCCACACTTTGAAACGCAATTATAAACAAACGGAAAAATTTAAAGATTCCGTAAAGTTTACTGTGCTGGATTATATTATTTCCGTTTAAGGATTCTAGTTGATTGTCATAGCGTACTGAAATGAAAGGAATTCAGTGGCGCCCTTGAAATTTAAACCGCAGAATACTTTAGAAAATGGTGTCTATAATCATGAGTTGTTGTTGGAATCATCGTTGTTGTTGGAAGGGCTAAACTGCCAGTTTGAGTATGAGCGTTTCTTTTAAAGATCTTCACATACACTGGCTGCAATTCATTATATTCATGGTCTGTTGTGTGTTTGTCGTAATGGTACTTCTTCTGTGGTCCTCTTTGTTTTCAGTTTGGTGCGCTCACACCCCTCGAGCCACGGTTGGGAAAGAAGCTCATTGAGCCGCTTACAAACCTCATCCACAGGTGAGACGCTCATAGGAAGGCTGCCACTGGCCAGTGGTCCGTCTAACATGACCTTTGTTGAGCCCACAAGGGAAAATCGGTCGCCCAAGGCAGCGCAGCAGTTAAGATAATACATCACAGGGCAAGAAAAAGTAGTGTAGATAACAGCAGGGTAAAAAAGACATCACATTGAATGCAACACCCTAAAGAAATGGCAAAATATACCATATACAACACCACCATACAATATGCTACACTGTACACACCCTCAAATGGCAACAGGCAACATAATCAACACTATACACCCTCAACAGTACAAAATACAAGAGAGCAAACGGTAAGCATCTCAGATAGTATCCGTACTTTACTGTGTTGTTTTACGAGCAATTAGTCTGTTGAACGAGTCGAGAGACCGTTGCGGCACTTCGTTATTCATCTTCATAGCTAATGGCACAAAGGACTTGTCTATTTATTAGTCTGTTTGTTGTCCCCTTGGGGAAGATGAATCTTATCGGTACCCTGGGACGGGTTAGGGGAAGATGAATCTATCAGTATACCCCGGGGCCTCCTGCCGAACCTCCTTATAATATCTATATAACAATCCTGTCTTGTCTCTTCTTACCTCCATCTTCTCCAGTACCTCGGCCATGTCCCTGCTGTACGAATGTGTCAACACAGTGATTGCAGGTCAGTACTATACGCTCTGGGCAGTACAACTGTCCATGGATCCATAGATAGATTGGGGGAACTATGGGCTCCATTTTCGTCACTGCTAAACCCCTTATCCCTAAACTTCTTTGCTTATTTTTTTACTATTTTGCAAAACATTTTTGAATAGTTAAAATTGTCCAGTCTACAAGCTCACAACGTGTCAATGTAGATTGGCTATTTGGCTGTTGAACTATTCAAAAATGTTTTTCAAAATAGTAAAAATAAAGGCAAAGAAGTTTAGGTATAAGGGGTTTAGCGGCGACGGAAATGGAGCCCTAATACTGAGACAACTGCTTGATCAGTTCCCGTGATAATAAACGGGGGTCACACTCAACACCTGCAGAGATTTGGTGCATTTATAGAAGGATTGTGCTGCATAATTTCTCCTTTTGTAAGTGCTACTGTAAAACTCCTTGAAATGGACTCGGAGCTCCCTTCTTTCCTTTGACAAAGTATGCAGCTTCAGATGTGACTTTTGTCTTTGATCTTGTCTGTTGCAGTGTTGATCTCCTTGTCTTCTGGAATGCCCAACCACAGTGCTAGCATACAGGTAAGGGTCTGAGGTCCATGTCACCGTCTGCCTGCTCCTCTGTCGCATGATGACATTTAAAAAACCTTTCCCATTCCACTGAAATCACTGTGCATGTTTTTCATCTGACTTTCTGTTCTTCACTTCTGTCTGTCCTAACATCTATTCCACTGTTAACAGGCTGGACATGCTTGCATGCCTCAAATGAGTCTCAGTCATTATGATTGCTAAGAATGCATGGTATAATATAGCCCACTGGTTCCCAAACCGTGGATCATGGACCATTTTTTTATGGGTCACGACTCGAGTAAAAGTCTTTTCCTCTTCTTTTTTTGGGGGCTTTTTTTGACAGATGTACAGTAGCTTGACAGGAAACGGGCAGAGAGATGGGGGGGGGGGGGGGAAGACACACAGCAAAGTTCGTCGGGGTCGCGACTCGAACCCGCGACACGCTGTCATGCTGGATTACCAGCCACGGTGCCTGGACCGCTAAGCCAGTCCAGGCCCGTAAAAGTTTTCTGACATTTAAAATGTAACACAAAACAAATCCAGGACATTCCATAAATAAATATAAAATAATAATTAGGAAGTAGCGTTGTGTGCTTGTAGATCTGATATTTTCACTAGTTTGGGTTTCCGGGCAAACGACTTATTATCCCTCTTTTGGGTCTCGACTTCAAAGGTTTGGGAACCACACTGCTATAGACTAATCTTTCCTTCTCCTCTTTGCGTCATTATTTGATTTACTAAATGTCATTAAACTAAAAAAAACTTAAATGGTCTACAATGATGATAATGAACTTTTTCACCTTCTCTCTCTCCTCTCCCTGTCTCTCTCTATCTCTCTCTCAGCTCTGTGTACAAAAACTGCGCATCCTGATCGAAGACTCGGACCAGAACTGTGAGCCCTCTGTCAATGCCTGCAGTGTGTCATTCTCTCATTGTCTGCGTGTTTCTGACTGGCATACAGTCCACCCGTTTAGAGTCGTAGCCCCCCCCATCCCTATTTCTGGATAACTCGAAACTCTTTCAATTGGAGGGCAGGTGCGGCTGCTTGAAATGCCACTGCAATTAAGCCACCAATTGAAATTTGTACACACACATAGTGTAACTTAGTTTGTATGTACATTTTACACCTATTCTTAGCACTAGGCAGATTTATTTAGCCTCCAGAGATACTTTTAAATGTGTTCAAGCATTCGAGTTATCTAGAGCCCACTGTGCGTAGATTGTATTGTGGGTCGTAGAGTAGGAAATAGAACTGTGGCGTCGTGTGTAGACTAGATTTGGACCTGGGCTCCGTTTGGTTTTTTCATTTGAATGCACTTCCATGTGTCTAAAGGCCTGTTCACAGTCCAGTTTTAGGTGATAAGGTGACCACTGAAACGGTGGTTGGTAAAAACAGAGACGTGTTTGAGTCGCTTACCATCGCGGTGTGACGTCATGTTGTAGTTTTCGGGGCTCACCTCATCACCTAAAGCTGAAGTGTGAATAGGCCTTGAGAAGAGTGCCATTCAAGTTTAACACAGGATAGTGGTTACAGTTGGAGCAAGTGAAAGTGAATTGAGATATCCCAAAAAAGGAAAAAGCACTAATTATGTTTTCATTTAAGGTAAATGTAGATGTATTTCTTGTTAAAGAAGCCTAGCATTTTTTAAGAGATATAGTGGTAGTTTGTAGCAGTACACTACATTTAGAAAAGTTTTCTTTACTTATTTTTTTTACGTATCATTCCAATCTAGGTTTCCGATACAGTGTTCAGAGTCTTGGCGGCGTTCCCATAGAGTATTCATATACTATAGAGCACAGAATTCCTGACGTGACTCGCTCATCCCCTGGTCCCCGCAAGCATTTTCTCTATGGAGAAAAACATTGTGTCGTCTTAAAATCGTCTCATATAAGAATTGTGGTCCAAACTGTCTCTGCGATAATTGTCGGGGAGGTGTCTCTGTATCATTTACGACATTTGGTTACTCATATTTGATACAGTCTGTTTCTAGTGAAAATGTGACTAATTCGGCAGCAGTAACATTAGCGTTTTCTCGCAGTCAGTTGATTCTTTATATGAATATGAGTGAAACCGCTGGGATGATTTGTTTATTTTTCAAAAACTGTTCTTATATGGGACGATGTAAAAGTACACAAACCAGTGGACTTGGCGCCCTCTACCGATATTGACATCAGACTTCGGCGCTCTTATATGTATACATTGATCTCTACCAGGGGTCTCCAAACAGGTGGGCTTGTAGTGAATGCAAAGGTAGAGGAACAGATTTCATCGTGTGTGTGTGTGTGTGTGTCCGTGTGTGTGTGTGTGTGTGTGTGTCCGTGTGTGTGTGTGAGGAAAAACTAAATGCCCATGTGTCCATTGTCTTGTGTGTTTTTAATTATAATTATAATAATTATAATTTTCATTAATGTGATATCTCATCAGAATGTTGGAACAGAATGACAAACGGTTTATATATTTGCGTACACTACTAGAGTATGTGTATTTGTGTAACAACCGATCGCTTTCATAGTAATGATACTGTCAATTAGTTTTTCAAGTGTCCGGTGAGACTAAGGTTGGAGAATGAAAGAAATGTTAGCCCAAGTCTGTGCACTCGACACTAAGGCAAAACCAGAGTGTAGAGTAGCGACACGTTTATAGTTCCAAACATTGCTCCTGTGGCTGGAACTATCCCATTGAGATAGAATGAGCACTTCCTCATTCCATTGTAACAATGGGAGTCAACGCTAGTGTCGCCACTCTCTTACTATATTACTCTGGGAAAGACGTAGTCTTTTGACTACTTTTTTTATTTGAATACTCCAGACGTTTACTGTAACGTCCAAAATACGTCTACACAAAACCAGTCAACCTTAGTCAGCAGGGCACAGAATCAGTTTAATGTAGACCAGGTGGTCCTAACGGCGCGTTCACACAGGCAGATGCAAAGATTCAGACCACTATTCATTGTCAATGGAAGCCGGCGACGTGAAGCTACGAAGCAAATCTGACGATTTGTAGCTGCCGCAAAAAAGATGGAAAGTTACACAAAGCTACAAATTGAAGCTGCAGAGCTGGGTTCAACTTCCAGATGCAAAGCTACAACTGTAGCTGTTGTTTTTTTTTCTCAATTCCCCCCCCCCCCCCCCCCCCCCCCCCCCTGTCTGGCCGCCACGCCTCTGACACACGTCACTGGACGCATGCTTGATGACACCAGCGACTAGGGCATTCACTTCTAGTCATTTTTACTAGTTGACTAGTCGACTAGTTGTTTAAATACCTATTATGTTAAAATATAAAATAAAATAATCTTTTTTTTGGGGGGAAATAAATATTTGTACATTTAAAAACTGTGTACATTGGTGACTAGTAAACTAGTCGACTAGTTGCTTAATGCCCTACCAGCGACCGTGTGAGCAACAAATATATTCAAATACGCTGTGATCTTTGCATAATGCCTCATGTGAACGCAAAGCCACACGGATCCATGCATGCCTAGTATTGTGAAGGCCACGCTGAGAGCATTCTGTGTGGGTTCTTCTTTAGTGAAGTACCTGGGCCTGCTGGCCATGTCCAAGATCCTGAAGACCCACCCCAAGTCGGTCCAGTCCCACAAAGACCTCATCCTCCAGTGTCTGGACGACAAGGACGAGTCCATCCGTCTGAGGGCGCTGGACCTGCTCTACGGCATGGTATATGAGCCAACCAACTTGAACTTGAACCCCTTTTGGTGTTAGCATCATGTTATGCTTTAGCTATTGAAAAATAGCAGATCTACAAGCTCATAGCGCGCCACCGAGTGGCGCGCTACGAGCTTGTAGGTCTGCTATTTTTGAAAAATCGAAGAACGACTGACATAGAAACATCGCTTTTTCCGAAAACTGTCCGGATGTAGAAGACATTTTTGAAAAGATGATGTACTTATTGTCTATTACTGCCAACGTTTCGATTACGTAGTCAGATCTTCACAGCGTGTTGTCACTTGTGGTACGTCGGGGACAATCTCAACGAGACGCCTTCTTCATCGATGGCTCGCGTCGCTGGCAGTTGCGGCTGGGGGTGTCACGGCCGTGAGCGGTTTATGAACTGAAATAAATCCATATATTATATTGCATACTTTCGTTTGCTTTCCCCCACCAGGTGTCCAAGAAGAACCTGATGGAGATCGTTAAGAAGCTGATGGTGCACGTGGACAAGGCGGAGGGAACCACGTACAGAGACGAGCTGCTCACCAAGATCATCGACATCTGTAGCCAGAGCAACTACCAATACATCACCAACTTTGAGTGGTTAGTCATTAAGATTCTTGACATCTGTAGCCAGAGCAACTACCAATACATCACCAAATTTGAGTGGTTATTAGTCATTAAGATCCTTGACATCTGTAGCCAGAGCAACTACCAATACATCACCAACTTTGAGTGGTTATTAGTCATTAAGATCCTTGAAATCTGTAGCCAGAGCAACTACCAATGCATCACTTTGAGTGGTTAGTCCGTTGGGCCAAGTTGAACACCAGAGTTTATGCCCCTTCCTGTGTCCTGTATCCAGTATGTCTGTAATTCTCCATTGCCACTTCTTGGTATATTTGCCCTTTTTAGCTTGATTATTGTATTTTGTCATCTTGTAGAGCTATGTTTACTGCTCCCCTTCTTCAGCTCTTCTCTGTCAAAATACATGTTATTCACCTGTACTGCTAAAAGTTCACTTTTTCTAGCCGTTCATAAATTCATGAATTATGTATCCAATAACATAAAACAACACACTGCTGCATGCTGGGCTGATAGAATTTTACATACTATTCATCAGGGACAGACCCGTGCCTATAAACCTAGCCTCGTAGTCTGGTATAAATTATTTATCTTTAACTCATTTTGGTCGGGAACCCCTTTTGGTGTTGGCATCATGTCATGCTTTAGCTATTGAAAAATAGCAGATCTACAAGCTCATAGCGCGCCACCGAGTGGCGTGCTACGAGCTTGTAGGTCTGCTATTTTTGAAAAGTCGAAGAACGACTGACACGGAAACATGGCTTTTTCAGAAAACTGTCGGGATGTAGAAGACATTTTTTAGAATCTGATCTCGGGTCAAAATAGGTTAACCGTACGCCTCTCCATATGCGTCTCTTTGTCGTCTTTGCAGGTACATCAGCATCCTGGTGGAGCTGACGCGGCTGGAGGGCACTCGGCACGGCCACCTGATCGCCTCCCAGATGCTGGACGTGGCCATCCGGGTGAAGGCCATCCGGGTCTTTGCCGTGGCCCAGATGGCCACGCTGCTGGACAACGCTCACCTGCTGACCGGCAACACGCAGCGCAACGGCATCTGCGAGGTCCTCTACGCCGCCGCCTGGATCTGTGGCGAGTTCTCGGAGTATGTTCCATTTTGTCTTTTATATCGTCTCAGCTTTTTGGGGTATAGGGCCGTCTTGTCTGTCACGATTACCGGTTGAACCCATTTTGGACTGAGGTCGATAAAAAAAAGGCTTCTAAATCCTAACATTTTTCTGAAAAACCCATGTTTCCTATGTCAGTAGTGCTCAACCTTTTTCATGTCAAGGACCCCCAGAATTATCTCTATTGGGCCACTGACCCCCATCTCAAAATATGTAGCTCCAGGGACCCCCCAGAAGCCAATATTTTAGTCAAAAATGTTCGCTCTGAAATATATATTCAAAGATTTGCGCCACATTTTCACGACTTTTCAAAAATAGCAGACCTACAAGCTCGTAGCGCGCCACTCGGTGGCGCGCTATGAGCTTGTAGATCTATTTTTCAATAGCTAAAGTAGAACATAATCCTGAAATCAACCCTCAGCTATAGAGCACCGAAGTCCTGACATAACTCGCTCATCCCGACGATTCCCCTGGTTCGCGGATGTAATTTCTCTATGGAGAATAAAATGGGGTGATCTTAATATCGTCTACTATAAGCGTTGTGGTCCGAAAATAAACAAGCTGTCTCGGCGTTATTGTTAGGGAGTTGTCTCTGTATCGTTTGCAACAGTCAGTCACTCTGCTTCTAGCGAAAATCTAACTAATTCAGCAGCAGTAGCATTAGCGTTTTCTCTCAGTCAGTTGATTCTTCATATCCATATGAGTGAAGCGGTTTTTTCAAACACAGTTGTTATATGAGGCAATCTAAAATCGCCTCAATGGGGATTTCAATGCAACTAAACAAATACATGAACCTGGGGACTGACGCCCTCTACTGAAAGTGACGTCAGACTTCGGTGCTCTATATCTCAGAGTAATATGGGAGGGGACGGGGGAGGGAAGCCTCCGCCCGCAGGGGCGAGGCTTCCCCTCCCCCAACCCCTCCCCTACTGGGCTGGGCAGGGTTTTTCCTTTCCTTTTACATGACTTTGGCGTGTTATAATGAAGTAGACTCTAGAAAAGCATTCCAGCAGCCAGCTCGTAGCATGCCTCGTTAAGGCAATAGACTTTCAATCCATACCTCCTGGGTCGAGTGGGTTTGAATCCTGCTCATATAAGTTTTGTGTTTTAAAGTGAAGTTTGCTTTGGTCTGACATGCGTTGTGACGTGCTTGCGGTTATGTTTAGATTTGAGGTAGGGTTAGTAATAGTAATGTTATGTTTAGTCCTGGGGTTTGGGGTAGGGTTAATAGTAATGTTATGTTTAGTCCTGGGGTTTGGGGGGTTAGGGTCCCACATACAGTACATGTTCACCCGTGGCTTTGTGTGGTGCCACTCAAAGTGACTACAGGGTTGGGCTTTGTGTGGTGCCACTCAAAGTGACTACATGGGTTGGGCTGGATGCATGTTCCAACCCCTAATATGTCTGTCAGAAGACGCTGAGGGGTGATTTCACCCGCGTGCCGAAGTGTCCTTGGGCAAGACACTGAACCCTACATTGCCTCCAATGAGTCGTTCGGTGCTAGCTTGCCACTGTTGGTGTGTACATGTGGGAAGTGAGGACGCTGGCGTCGACTGTTCGCCGCTTCACCTCCCAATGTATGCATTAATTATGGACCATTGTAAAGCGCTTTGAGTACTTTAAAAAGCGCTATAAAATGCATTATTAATGATAACCATAATGTAGGTTACGGCTATCTGTCAAGAGTTGTCCATAATTTGTGCGATGGGAATAAAATTATCGTCAGTTTGGCCCAAATGTGCCAATTCCCACTCTCCTGTCAATCTGTTAATTCAGCTCTAATTCCCTCACGCTCCAACATGATTGACAGCAAACGCATATGTTCCATATTTAATATTTCTGTTGCCTCCGTCTTTATGGGTTAATAAAACCCATGTTGCCTTTGTTGTTGACAAAGTGACATGCGTTAACAGCTGTTGGTATGTGGCTGAGGGATGGTGTCAATTAAACGAACGAAGAAGGAAAAAAAAACTCCTACTGTGCTTTCATTTCTTAGGGGCTACACAAATGACACATAAAGGAGCTTCTTGCACACTGCTGCGTATTTCAGATTAGGTCCTTAGGCAGAATGGTGGAAAAAACAGATAATCTGTACAGATAGAATCTACTGTTAGACAGATATTATGTTCTTAGCTTGCTTAAAATTCTTGATGACATTTCTTTATGCATTTGATGTATTACCATGTTTTGTTCTTGCTTACTGTAAATCGCTCTGGATTAAGAGCGTCTGCTAAAATGCCTAAATTGTAACGACGTATAGGTTTCAACCAGGGGGGCAGTCAGGCAGATATTTTGTGAAGCCACTGAGGAAATCGGGACTTTCTGAAAGTTCATATAATGGCCTGTGCGCTGTTATTGGGCCCAAAAAAACCCATATCTCCATAGAGGTCCATGTATTTGGGCCCAACTTCACCTAGACTGTATTACCTTAATAAACATGGTCATGATCATGAATACTTTCTGCTTCCAGTCACTAGTTTAAAGTCTCATTTCTCATGTCGTAATATTCTTTTTGGAAAATTATGGTCCCATTTATTAAAAAAATTACCATAAAGTTGCGTATGTTCTGAGGGGCGTGGCTACCGTTACAGTCTATGATCGGGAGCCACCCCCCGTTCGAGTCAAAATGAAAACCAACGAAGAAGAAGGGGGGGAAGTCCCGCCTCGTTGTCTGGGCCAGCCAATGGGCCAGCTGGGCCCAAACGGATCTAGAAAGATGGCGATTTACAATTCAAGGACTGACAGGCTTCATCTTACGTCCATATATCAGACCCGGAGAACGCTTTGTCCATATTATTTTACAGTCTATGGTTTCAACGGGTCTCGTAACACACATGCACTGTCTACGATTATCCTACCCGAAGGATCCACTACTACAGCTCTGCTGCGTGAGGGGCCTTTGTGCTTACATCCACCCCTCTCCCTCTCTCTCCCTCCAGACACCTGGAGAACCCCACTCAGACGCTGGAGGCCATGCTGCGGCCCAAGGTGGCCACGCTGCCGGGTCACATCCAGGCGGTGTACGTGCAGAACGCCGCCAAGCTGTTCGCCACGGTGCTGCGGAGCCAGGAGGGGGGCGGAGCCACCAAGGCGGACGACGCCGCCGCCGCCCAGGAGACCAGCCAGCTGATGATAGACAGGCTGCCGCTGTTCGTCCAGAGCGCCAACCTGGAGGTGCAGGAGAGGGTAAGAAGACCGGGGACGGGGAAAAGAGAACGGTCGTGTAAATCTATACACGGATTAGTGGATGCATCCTGTGCGTTAGTTTAAAGGAGAATTCCATGCTAGAAGGCTTTCTTACCTTTCTTTGTAGTTGTTACAAAGAGGTCTAGGTGTTCTTTTTGTGCAAAAACTCCTTATTTGCTATTTCCCCTACCATAAGACCTCAATTAATTTAATGGGAATTGAATGGGGCAATGGTGTGTTGTGCTAATTCGCTTATTTCCATCGAAATAAGTAGTAAAGTGTGCCACTTGGGATATTATTTACATTATGAAGAGAGGATATATATACAAAACAAATTGAGCGATGGAAATAAGCGAATTAGCACAACACCCCATAGCCCCATTCAATTCAACGTGATTCATTTAGGGATTATGGTAGGGGAAATAGCCAATAAGGAGCTTTTGCACAAAATAACACCTGGACCTCTTTGGTGGGGACGTAACAACTACAAAGAAAGGTAAGAAAGCCTTTTAGTATGGAATTCTTTAACTAACTCTGGAGTTACAAATGGATAAATTAACAATGAGGATTCCTTTATAAGGTCTGTGTGTTATATATATATATATATATATATATATATATATACCAGCATGTATGTAACTCTCCAGTTTGCCAATACGGCATGTTATGGTAAAAACAACTTTAAAGGTGCCGAATATCGGAACGAATTTCAGAGGACGTAAAATGAAAAACAAGCTCACGTCATGTCAATTACGTTTGCACACTGCCGCCGAATAATTCGTCCGTATAACGTTTTTTTTCGAACCGGGGTCGATTTGATCCATTTTCCGCAGCTGTCTAGTGGTGTGTTAATGGTGACAGGCTGACAGCTATTGATAGCCTACTACTTTCGGATCCGCAAAAACGCCTTTTAATGCTTTTACTTGCATCATCATTTTCTTGCGACAAGTCCACAGCCCCCGTCCTGCCAACAGCATTGACACCTTGTGATTCATAGCCAACCATTAATTGACCTCGTATCACCGCAGTCCTACCGATTAGGTTACACAACAACACGACACTAATTTGATCGATAACGGCCGCTAAGCTCACTTGCACATGTCCTCCGTGTCCCTTCCTTCCTGTCTGTCTGGTCGCCAGGCGTCCTGCATCCTGCAGCTGGTGAAGTACATCCAGAAGCTGCAGCAGAAGGACGTGGAGGTGTCCGAGGAGGTCACCGCTCTGTTCGCAGGAGAACTCAACCCCGTGGCCCCCAAGGCACAGAAGAAAGTGCCTGTCCCCGAAGGGTGAGTTGAGAACAATGTCTTCTTGCATCTTTGTTTTGTGTTTTGTTCGTATAGCTGGCATAATAGTAGCCTGGGGTCCAACTATGCTTTCTATGGCATAGGCAGCTCCCGGCAGAATCTAGACACAGCTGCGTGACATGAGACTGATTCATTAGAGCGAGAGAGAGGAGTGTGTGTGTGTGTGTGTGTGTACGGGTGTGCGTGTGTGCTTCAATTTAACAAAGGTGCAGACGATCAGAAATCAGCAGAGAGTGATCGACATTTGTGCTACTCTATGCCGAATTGAAGTGGTCTCGGTCCCAGACTTTTTTTTTCTCCCAGGAAATAAAAACGTCTGGGTTTCCGAGGCTAGCACAATAGCAGATTGAATATTATCTATAATTATTACAGTATATTATTATTACATATGACATGCCGGTGGTGCAGTCGGTAGCGATGTCGCCTCGCAGCTTGAAGGTCCCATGTTTGATTCCCGCTGGCGGCGTGTTCTCTCCTCCGCGTCATCTGTGCCCATACACTAGGTGGGGTTGGCAAAAGGGTATTTCTGTGTGGAGTTCGCATGTTCTCCCTGTGTCCCCTAGGGCAGGGGTTCTCAACGTTTTTTTGGCTGGGGACCCCCAGGAAATGCTTTGGCCATGTGTCGCGAACTGGTTGGAATAACGTGTTCCTTCCATGTGCTACGTTCTATCGGGGGAAACTCCTCCCTGTCAGATGATAAGAAGCGAGCCTGTTCACTCCTCATGCATTGAAGGAAGCATGAGCTCAGTTCAGGGCTCTCCCCAGGTTGGCAGAGGGAGAGTATAGCGCCCAGAATTAACAGCTTAGGCAATTGGCACTGGGTGAAAAATGGGTTCCAAAAATCGTGGGATATATATATATTTCTTTATGTTATAGCTGGCACAATAGCAGATTGGATATTATGATTACATTATCTATAATTTCAGTATATTATGATTATTACATGCCTGGCTGCTAGAATATGAAGGGGGAAGATAAACAACAACAATATTACAGCCTCACTCAGACTCTCTAAAGTTCTCTCTGGTGGGCGCAAGCTGCATTCAATAACCAATTACTGACCTGTGCAGCTTGGATCTCGACGCGTGGATCAACGAGCCGCCGTCTGAGAGCGAGTCTGAAGACGAGAAGCCGTCGTCGAAGAAGGCCGTGTTCGCCAGGGAGGAGCCCAAACACTCCCGACCGCGTCCCGAGGTGGACGAGAAGGAGCTGGCGCGGGTACGCATGCATGGCTGCACTAATGAGCTCCGTCTCAGAGCTTTGATGTTTCTGTTTTTTTTTTTTTTAATGAAGGGAGCATATGGAAGGGTGAATATATATATATATATATATATATATATATATATATATATATATATATATATATGTATGCCTCTTGTTTACTCTGGATATTGTGGAAATATTCATAAGTAGGCCAGTATTTAATGCACTGCTTTGGTCTAAAAAAAAAGAAAAAGTAAAGTAATACTAAATGACCGGATGAAATGTTTCATAGTTGCTGTTCACTTTATTCATGCGTCAAATTCTGTACATTGAAATGCAACACACGGCACTTAAAATGTTGGTAATGGTAAAATAATTAAACAAAGCCTATGATGAATATGCCGTCAATCGATATTGTATGTTCATTTATGTCATTTAACCCATTTTGGGCGGGAACCCCTTTTGGTGTTAGCATCGTGTCATGCTTTGGCTATTGAAAAATAGCAGATCTACAAGCTTGTAGCTTGTAGGTCTGCTATTTTTGAAAAATCAAAGAACGACTGACATAGAAACATAGCATTTTCAGAAAATTGTCAGGATGTAGAAGACATTTTTAGAATCTGATCTCGGGTCAGAATGGGTTTAAATGGTGACATATTATGATATGTTCTTCTCCACCACCAGAGGAGAGAAGTCAGGAAGCAGGAGCAGGCCAGCAACCCCTTCTACATCAAGGCCTCGCCGTCCTCTCAGAAGGTACTGTCACAACCGTCACTGCATCCTGTAACACTCTGGCTCTCAATGTTTTCAGGCCGTGACCCCCAAAATAATCATATTTGAAATGGGGACTCCGACTCGAGTCCCCACCCTGGCAAGCACTTGGAATGTAGGAGTTGAGGCATTCAATGTTCGGCTCCACAGATACATATTATGAAAATAGCAGCTAGCTATTTTCATAGTTTGCCTCTTTCTCATATTATTTGACAATTTGGCCAATCTTTGACCAGTTTTTATTGTATGGTTTGTTGATTACTTTTTTTTTTTTTTCACTTAATTTTTATTGAAGGAAGAACAGACAAGAAAAACACAACTGACAAGACTATACGGAAAGAAAAAGACAAAAAGTAAAAGAAAAAAAGGCTGCATTTTTCATATTACAAAAAAACATTCAATGAAATCCTATTGCAATATCGCTAGGCTGAGAGAAGAGATTCCACTTTTCCCACTTTTTATAGAATTTATCCTCTTGTAAGTATGAATGTTAGTTTTTCCATAGCATGCAGTTCCTCAATAATGTCCATCCATTGATCTTTCGTTGGTGGGTCCTGCTGGCACCAGCGTCGTGTGATTGCTTTTTTACTTGCTGCTAAGAGGATCTTGATTAAATATTTATCACGTATTAGAAACTCTTCAGGGATATTTCCTAACAGTAGAAAAGGAACAGACAGAGGTATCTCAAAACACAGAATGGTCTCCAAGGTGGAGTGGATGTCCTGCCAGTATTTCTGAATTTTAGGACAAGACCAGAAAATATGAGCGTGGCCCGCCCCCTTGTGGCCACACTGTCTCCAGCATGGCTGATCTGTTTTCAGTTGTCTTGATTTAATTTGGGGGGTAATAAAAAATCTCATTAGGGTCTTCCAACAGAATTCTCTCCACATTCTTGAATTGGTGGATGTAATTTGTGTATTGCACATGTTTGTCCATTCTTCTGATGTGATGGTAATCTCCAACTCTTTTTCCCAATTAATTTGAATGTACTCTGTGGAATTGACCCTAGCTGAAACCAGGGCATTATATATACTGGACACTACTCTTTTGGACTCATGCTTATATGCCTGAATAAAAACCTGTATGAGATCGTTTGAGGCCACCTGCTCGGATGCTTTCACCTCCCCCATAAAGTACTCTCGTATTTGGAGGTATCTAAAGAAGTCCTTGTTATCTATGCACATACATATATCTTTCAATTGTTCAAAGTTCAATAACACATTGCCTTTCATGGCAGTACTGTAAGTGCTGAACCTTATTCACCCCCATCTGAAAATATGTTGTTCCAGGGACCCCCCCAGAAGCCAATATTTTTGTTAAAATTGTTTGTTCTGGAGGGCACTGTGGCCTAACCACTGCTGTAACGCTAGGTGTCCCAGGATGGTATTTGTTAAATTAAACTTTATTTCTTTTTTCTGTGCAGGTGTACTAGAGAACAAATTATATTTGTTAAATAAATGTACTATGTACAGTAGGTGTTTGTTAAAGGAATGGTTTTCATGTTGATGTGCAGGTGTACCAGGAGGCTCCCGGAGTGGAGCACATTCCAGTGGTGCAGATTGACCTCAGCGTACCTCTCAAAGTCCCAGGTTAGTGGTACAGATTGACCTTTGACCTCAGCGTACCTCTCAAAGTCCCAGGTTAGTGGTACAGATTGACCTTTGACCTCAGCGTACCTCTCAAAGCCCCAGGTTGGTCAGAATGGTCTCGAACACGTACCGCCGAACCCCATCATTTTGGTTTACCTTTCACATGGATGGATGATTGTATTTTATCAGCTTGACAAACACCATAGACCGAGGACTGGGGGCTGGGCCTGGGACTAGGGCTGTCACGATTACACATTGAAGTTGACGATTAGTTGTCACACACATAATAATTGCGAGAGAATTGTAGAGAATTCTGTTTGGCTTTTAGGCTTCGTAATGAAAAAGGTTGCACAGGGGAGATATGACAAATAACTGAAATATAGCAAGTAATTACTGGCCTTTTCATGCATCAAAAAGCTGAAATAGCAGATCTACAAGTTTACAATGCGTGACATTTCGGCTATTTTTTTTAGCTGTTTGGATGCCAGGCTTGCCCATGTCTGACCAGAATGTGTTTGTTTCCTGCCAGGCTTGCCCATGTCTGACCAGAATGCGTTTGTTTTCCTGCCAGGCTTGCCCATGTCTGACCAGAATGTGTTTGTTTCCCGCCAGGCTTGCCCATGTCTGACCAGTATGTGAAGCTGGAGGAGGAGCGAAGGCAGAAGGACAAGAAGAAGAAGGACAAGAAGAAGAGGAAAGAGAAAGGAGGAGGAGGAAGACGAGGGAGGAAGCACGACTCGGGACCCGAGAGTGAGGAAGACATCACGCCAGCTCAGGTGGTGGACATCGTTACGGAGGAGATGCCAGAGGTACACTACTTTACGCCTGAATATAAATCACCATTTTGCTTTCCAGGGATGGCTTAATGAGCTCCTAACATCGTCGTTTTGTTCAATCACCTCAATCCAGAGAAATTAGAGGTTATCTGATCAAGTTTTTGGGGGGCCGATACCCCAATTTTATTTATTTTTTCATGATCGGCCCATACCATAAAAAATGTAGTGGTCCTAGCCTCTTCTATAGGCAGCTATCTGTGTCCCTGGCTGTGTCTGTCCGTCCGAGTACGGAAATAACGCTTGACTGTAGCCTAACACACACACACACAGGCCAGGGAGGAGAGCTTGTACAGTACAGTACAGCACCACTCAGTTCAGACAGATCAGATTTTTCTTTTTTTATTCACTAAGAAACCTGGCAAACCCAGTTGCTTGGAATGTGCTTAACTGGCATCCTGGCCGTGTGGCCATTAAGTTCAGTTTTCATGCAATGCACTGCACTGTCTGCTGCTGTAGTTGTTAAACAAAAACTATGTGGATGTACGTATGTATGTTTTTTAACTAGGTGAAACTGATACAACCAAAGCCAATAGAAAGATGCAATTATGGACATTTTCTGCATGTATGAGTCGGCGAAAATGTACTCTTTTCTGTGTAACAGAGGAGAGAACGCTACTCTTTCTGTGTGTAACAGAGAAGAGAACGCTACTCTTTCTGTGTGTAACAGAGGAGAGAACGCTACTCTTTCTGTGTGCAACAGAGGAGAGAATGCATGCTATTTTATGCAGCTCATATTACTCTCTGGAGGAGGAGCCGCCGAGGCTGTGACACATGATGTAAACAGCTCAGCTTTTAGCTTTTTTTGATGGGATCTGCGTATCGAGAATTTGGCGACGGCCGATCGAGTCAATCGGATGGGTAATTGGCCGATTTTGACCGCCCACCGATCGAACGGAGCCACTCCACTTAGAATGGAAGTGGTCGGCGGGGATTTTAATTTGTTGTTATTTTTTTGCCGTGCATTAGAATGCCTTACCCAGCGATGATGACGACAAAGACCCCAACGACCCCCACAAAGCCCTGGACATCGACTTGGATAAGTGAGTTCACCCCACTCTGGTCTTTACTGTAAATAAATGTACACACTACACCCGCTCTGCTTCCAGAATCAGGCATTCAGGCCAGTTTGGATTTCCTTGGTTTGACGTATTTCCACATTAAAACTGAATATAAAAGTGTGACTGAGGGCAGGTCTTGATTTGTTTGACATGACATGCCAGGCTGACCTGACAAATTAATAAAAATGTATACTAATTAACAGTAATAATGTTGACAGAGCCTTTATAATATGGTTATCAATCCCAGTCTAATCACCCCTCGGGTGTGATGTGAGGTGATCAGTGGTGATTATGTGCACCTGCGCACTGTCACCACTCCTTTAAAAGACACTGACATTCACAAACTCTTCACACTGATGAAGGCTGGATAGCCGAAACGTCTGCTCTGTAATGTAGAGAAATAAACCATATGGAAATGCGTTATTGGTGTGTGTACAACCCATTTTGTTTTGAGCGGATAACGCACCATAAGTCGCGTGGTGGTCACGAGAAAAGTTAAATATTAATACATCAAATGTTTCAATTAACGTAACATCTCTTTCCCTCAGAGTAAAGTTACAATCACTGATGCTGCTGTAGTGTCGTTCTCCAGGAAAAAAGGAAAAATAAAAGAGATGCATCCAATTGCATAACATTACTGTCCAGAAAGGCAAATAAGACTTTGGGGCAATGATTGATAACTGATGATGCATCGGCAACCTAACGTTCTAGAGACGAGACACATATTTGCCTATATTTCTTTACTTAGATTTTTTTCAATTTGAATTATCAGCTGGAATTCTTGAGCGCGTCTGATGATGATGAGTCAGCAATGGCTCCGTCTCCATTCACTCATTATGGTGCTTTGCTTTCTGCTTCTCTCTCTCACGCCACACACACACCCACCCACTGCCCTGCCCCCCTCTTCTGTCTGGTTCAGCTTGGTGGCCAAGGCAGGGCGCAGGTGAGTAGCATCCCAGCCGCAGGATTCAGACTCCGACACTAGACGGATTGCTGTTCTGCTCGCTTGCCTGAGATCTTTTCTTTCCTCTCTCCCTCACTCTTTCTCACTCTCTCTCTCTAAAAGTGTATAACTTTCTCCTTCCAAAGTTCCATAAACATAGTATTATTCTCTTCTTCTCCTTCCATAAACATAATAGTACTCCTCTTCTCATCTTGGTTGCAGTGCCTGGTTGCTGTTTTTGCTCACTTTTTTGCCTAACATTTTAACATTTGTTTTTAGTTTTATCTACCATCTCAGGAAATTATAATCTTACTGTGTTATATTTAATATTTTGTTGACTTTACCCTACCACTTTGTTTTGACCCCTCTACCTTAACATTCACTTGAGAATATCGGCAGTGAGATTTGTTGTTTATTATTGGCACATTTTTTGTGAAAACTTCACCTTCAAAACATGACCAAAAAAAGACTAGATTGCTTTTTTAATGAAAATGTGTTGGGCATTATTAATACATTGATCTCTCTCTGATCACTGCTGATGTTCTCAAGGCCTCATGGGTATCAACTTACCTCTCATGACCGGGTTGCCTAAAAGCATGTTAATCCCGATGATTGTCTACTTTTGTTCTGAAAATGCTTTTTCAGGAACTGCAACTCTGTTGCCTCGGTCGTAGAACCTCTGCTCTGATCTTCCTTAATTGATTAATTATCCTTGCTTCCAAATGTTGCCAGCTCTTCCCTTGAGGTTTGCACACTTAAGTTAAAATAGTTTCAGACGTACATGTACTTTAAGAACATCTCCATGACTTTGGCATGAATCTTAAATTAGGGCTAATATCACATGGAATGGGTATAGAATAAACATATTTAGATTCTTTACAGTCAACAATATCGGAGGCGAATTGGGCTGTGCATTCACTGCTATGAATTGAGGGTGATTGATTGGATGAGCACTGAAGGCATGTAGGGGGCACACAGATCTTTACAGAGGATGGCCAGCAGGGGGCTCCAGTGCACATGGTTACTCCTCCTGCTTCCAGGATCTGGTTCACTGTGGAGGAATTTGAAAATGGAAGTCACAATAGTCTGGCTGTCTGCATGAGTGTCCCATCGCGCCCCAAGAGGATGGCTTAAATCAACGGTGTGAGAGTCTTGATGCTGCAGCACAATGCTGACAATGCACTCTTGAATAGAGTTGGATGACCACATCATGACGGGTCCCCTCTCCTTTTGATACTTTGTGCCAGACGGTCGAAGAGAAAGCCAGCCAGTAAAACGTGGCTGCCTTATTCGGAGCTTTTGGATTCGTACAAAATATTAGAATGAACAAGGCCGGGGGGAAGAGAAATGTCTGTGTGGGTCCTCTGTGATTTGAAGTTTTCTTCACATTCTTCCGCCGTGGTGTGAAAACTCACCTTGTCAGTCTCTCCACCGTAGCGGCCCGTAGAAGTTGCCGTATAGCTCTTCTCTCGCCGCAACCTCAACGACCTTGCAGGCTCATGCAAAGGCTGCAGTATGTCGTCTAGATGGCATGTTAATGTAGACAGATGCCAGGTCATGATTGATATAGTTTCAAATGTATGGATAATCTACTGTTGGACCGTGCGGATGATATGGTTTACTCAATCATGATCCTGCGATGTCTACTTCTATGCATTTGATGTATATACTGTATCACCTTGTGGTGTTCTTGCTTATTGTTAAATCGCCCTGGATTTAAGAGTGTCAGCCAAATGCCTAAATCTTCTTAACCCATTTTGGGGGCGGGAACCCCTTTTGGTGTTTTTAAACATTATGTTATAATTTAGCTATTGAAAAATAGCAGATCTACAAGCTCATAGCGCTCAAATCTGAGGACGAAATTTGGGAAGGTGTGTGTCGCATAACGGGTGTGCCACAGGGGGGAGAGACGGAGAGAGAAGGGGGGAGAGAGAGGTAGGGATTGGGTATGTCATAGCCCCAAATCGGTATGGACTAGTTCAGTGGTGGCAACTTTTTTCATATCGAGGCCCAATTATGTATTCTGCATTTGAGCCGCAGACCACAATTTGAGGAGGACCCAAAAAACGTTGAATATTTTGTTGTTGTTGGATACGATTACAGTATTTTCCACAATTCCATGCTGTATTGATGTGGTACCATTAGGAGAGATAATAGGCAAACGTTGATCAAAAATAACAATTCTTCCTTTCTTCTAGTTCTCTAATTGTGTAGACATAATGCATTATGTTTAACAATAATGTTACTCTTGAGAGCGTCAAATGAAACCAAATGGACCCGTAGGGGTCCATTTGGTTTCATTTGACGCTCTCAAGAGTAAAAAGATCTATTGGGGTCCACTTGGTCACCAACTCTCCCATCATTTAGCTGGGGACCACCTGGAACCCCCTCAAGGACCACTGGTTGAGAACCACTGGACTCGTTGTAAATAGTCTTCTGTGTGTGTGTGTGTGTGTTGCACACTGCAGGCCCCTGGAGGACAGCGACAAGCTGCCGGTCCGCTCCCACCGCCCCGACTCCCTGAAGACGAGCCCCGTCTCAGACGGAGGAGGAGACGTGGTGGAGGCCGCCGCCCCGCCGCCGGAGGCCAAGAAGAAGAGCAGCAAGGAGAAGGAGAAGAAGAAGAAGGACAAGGACAAGGATAGAAAGGTATACTCCAGGTCTTAAGTTAAAGGCATAAGACCTGGTACTTTAGACACGCAAAATAGTGCCCATTGACCTATAGGGCAGGGTTATTCAACTGGCCAAATGCGGCCCGCGGGGGGCCACCTAGTGGCCCTTGGAACAATTAAAAATATATATATATATATATTTTTTTTTATTTTTTTTGAGGGAGCTAATGAAAGTTACAGATATGGTGTGTGCGATATTAAGTGTGAGATGAGACAGTAATCCTTAAACATATTCTATAATATTCAAGCGCGCGCGCGCGCGCGTGTGTGTGTGTGTCTATTTATTTGTCTCAAAGGTCAAATGCGATATACTTTGTGATATACCACAAAAGAAACTCACTTGGCAGGCCAGTTGAAACTGATTTATCGGTTTGATTCTTTGCATAGCTACTGCACTCTGGCTTTATCGTGGGTTGAGACATGCCTTTCCATTCCTGGACCAGATTCTCATAACGTGAGCTATGACATCTGATGAGATCATTCCTCCTATTCTGCTCGTCTGAATACATTTGATTATTAAATGGTTGTGAGAGTTCTTTCCAGGAGAAAGTCTATTGGCAATGTCAACCACTTTGTGTTCATTTTGGAGCGGAGCCTGACCTAATCCAATGACTAGCTGTGTGTGTATGTCAGAGTGCATGTCTGTCTGTCTGAGTACGAGGCCTCAACAGCTGCAATACCGCCGGGTGACCTAAAGCGGCACTGTTGAGCAGCCTAAAGGGCCGAGTCACACTGAGCACTATGACTGCAGCCAGCCAGCGGTGTTGTCGTTGAGCGCCGCTCAGTTCACATGTGGTGTGATTTATTTATTTTTTTACTCGTGTTTTCAACAGAAGGGCAAAGAAGAGAAGAAGAAGAAGAAACATAAACACGAGGAAGGCCCAGACCTCATGGAAGGCGGCGTGGACCTCATGGGGGTTCAGCCAGACGAGCCTGTCGTCGTCGTCCAATCGGAGGAGAGCAACGAGGTGGTGGCACCACCCCCGCCGCCGCCCGCCTCCACCACCGCTGAGGTATGTGACGTCACAGTGGGGGGGAGGGGCCAGCGGGTGTATTCCAGCCTAGCCCATGCACAAGGAGGCTCTGGTTTCACTTGACCTGGAATTCTGATGGAGCATTAAAACATTTGCTGAGTTTTATGAGCAGTTCCCTGTAGGCCAGGTGTAGCTAATCAGTGCTGAGGTGTAAGGTTGCGCTTAATGGTACACCTCGGTAATCGCTGCGCCTATGGCACCCCCCTCTGTGGATTGGTCTATACGAGGGCTCATGTTTCTGACTGACGTTTGTGCGGGCAGGCGCGTCGCTTCAGATCATTTTTCATTTGACTCAACATTGCCATTGCTTCTCTCCTAACTTCTCCCTTCCTTTTTTTCCACAATTGGTTAATAGTGATCAAATCAAGTATCGGTTCCCATCCCTGCTATAGCTGAAGCTCTCTCTCGGTATAGTCTCTCGCCAAATACTTGATTTATTCATGAAACCGAACAGTGTACGCCTCTGTATCCACTTTCATGAATAGTAGTGCCAAGACAGAGAACCTGTTCACCCCTAACCCTTTCACCTGCTCCCCCCCTCCCTCCCTCTTCCCTTCCCTGCTCTAGGTTTCGGATCTGGATTTCTGGCTCTCAAACGCTCCAGTGCCCTCTAACTCCCAGGTTGAGTCTCTCTCTCTCTCTCTCTGTCTTCTCTCCTTCTCAGCTCTCCGCTAGGCCTGTCACAATTATCACTGCATAATCGTCCAGTCGCAATTATTTAAGATAATCATAATTATTCGTGTGTAGTCGTCAATCGTTCCAAACATTTCTCAAAAATGATACAAGATCAACAATTTCCACTATTTAGACTTTGTTTTGGAAATAACAAATGTGTCAGTGATTTCTTTGTACATTTAAGTTAGTTGTCACATCTGTCCTGTGCAATTTGTGATTACGAATTTTAAAAGCCACGCTGTAAATTGTAACTGTTCCGATGTTCAATGCAAAAGACAACACAATTAAATGAATGAATTGTTTGTGTGACCATTAATCGTCGACTTAAATGTGTAATTGTGACAGCCCTACTGCTCTCCACTCCTTCTCCCATGTGCTGCACACACACACACACACACGCTGCTCTTTCATAACGCCATGTGTTTTCTCTGTGATCTATGTCCTAGCTGTGTCCCGTGGCCATGCATTCCCCCTCCCCTGCCTCTCTTAGCTTTGTTGTGTCACCAGCGTTTTAGCTTTGTTTTCTACCGTTTGTCTGCTTGTCTCACATTCACACACAACTTCCTCCCTTTCACAGGTCACCTAACTCACCTCTCTCATTGTACACGTGTGTGTGTGTGTGTGTGTGTGTGTGTGTGTGTGTGTGTGTGTGTGTGTGTGAGAGACTGTGTGTGTGTCAGTTCATGCTCTTCCCCTCTCGTTTATGTTGCTCATTGCGTGCTGTGTTGGTGATAAGGTCGCGGTAGCTGTTGTGTGGTTTATTGTTTTGTTATTGTGTTGCCGATGGTAATAACAGTCAAGCGGATGGCGGGCTGACATTCTCTGGAACCTAGCCTAGAGTCGGTTCCTGTCTGTCCTGTACTGCCACACACACACACACGTGTTGTTTGGCTGCCTGCTCCATGATCACTTATGGTGTATCTGTGTATCCGCTTGTTGGGTTTTTTTGGGTCGTTCTTGTTTTTTTGAGGGTCGCTGGCCCCTCCCAACGTCTGGCTTTCAGACATGACGTCATGTGAAAGCCAAGTCTATGGACGTTTTAAATAATGTTTGCTTTAAAGCATGCCCCTGTGTCGTACAAAAGCAAACAAATGCGCCCTTCACTTCACACAGGTGTGATTCTTTTTTTCATTGTTAATTTTGTTTTTTTCAGTTTGTTACAAAACTCATTGTTCATATTGGATATGTAATTGAAAGTGACTTTTTCTTTTTTAAATGCACATGCTGCATTCTCACCTCAAGCGTTGCTTGAGGTGCTGGCTTCTGTTATGTACCAGCAGGAGCAGCCTGTGTATTTATAGAACAGCTGTTACAGCTGTTAAATAAGGGGACAGGTGGTGGTGGTGGTATGACTGAGACTGGACTGCACTCTCTGAACATAAATAGGGCAAAGGGCCGCAAGCGCTAGTATGGGGCGAAATGCTATTGTCTCCTAAACATGAAGCAAATGGACATGGCTTCACACATGTTGTCCGCTCCAATTTTCCATAGCCCGTCTGTCTGGGTGGTGTGAAGGTCAAGCACTCCTCCAGCACTGCACTGACCAGGGTTCAGTTCCTGTTTATTCGGCCGGATATCGGAACGAATTTCGGAGGACTTTAAAAAAAAAAAAAAATTCTCACTTTATTTCCATCATCATTTGCACACTGCTGCCAAATATCTCGTCCGTGCAAGGTTTTTTTTTCTGACCGTGGCCGATTTTATCCGTTTTCCCTGTAGTGGTGTGTTGGTGACAGGTTGACGGCTAGAGATAGCCTACTACTTTCCGCAAAACACAGCGAGAAAACGCACCAATAGTGCAGTAGGTCAGTGAACCACCTTCACTGACTTTACTGCACTATTATTGCTAGGTGGTGGAGGTGTCTGGTGAGCAGGGAGGGCACCTGGCGGAGTTGGTGTGAAAGTCTGTGTGCGTTTTGCAGCTGGTGACTCATGTGTATCGAAGGAGGCGCGTGGTTGTCTCCACACCCTCCCTCGGCCAACAGCAGTGGGGGTTAGCAGCAATAACAGGCAATACTGCAGTACGCATGGGAAATTGCCAATGATTAAATTGGGCTGAAAATGGGGCAATCTTGTGTGAGGTTCCAAGAAATTCTGTTTTTCAACACGTGAGCAATCAGTCAGTCCTTGAGGAAATGTAGCTCTAATGTCCACGTGATGAATGCAGGATAGGCTTCAACATGCCTTCCCCCCCCCCCCACCTGTTTTCACGTGGCTTGTCATAACGCAGAATTAGACATACATGGAGCCTAGGACTCCCATGTATATACAGTACCACACCTTTGTGATTGAATGACTGGATGACCTCACTAACTAACCTCACTTGACAAGACAATAACATTATTGGGCTGGGCAAAGATTTATCGTTTCGAAACGGATACTTGGAACCAATAACCAACTTCTAGAACTGAAATTTGTTTTCTCATACGAATCAACACAGAGAAAAAAAAGTATTTATAATCAACTAAATCTCTGATTTACCACGTAGCCCTGTTGTGATCTTGTAGGTCTGCTATTTTTAGCATTTTATCCTTCATTAAATCGCTCATTAATCTTAATCGAGGCAAACGTTTCAAGTAATCGTGATATTGATTGAGAAATTGTATCGCCCGGCCCTATCACATGTGTTTTTGTGTGCACATTTTCTCCTTAACTCGTGTAAACATGTTCTGTGTGTGAATGTATGTTTGTGTGTGTGTGTGTGCGTGCGTCTGTGTGTGTCTGAACAGGAAGCTGCGGTAGCATCCCCCGTGGCCCCCCAGGCAGCATCTGGTGCCGTAGACTCGGAGCCCGACGAGTCCAAAGACGCAGAGACGGAGGAGACTGTAAGTCACCACCCGCTGATGATGATAATTGCGAGACGGAAATCTTAGCAGCGTTGCTTAAGGATTACAGACAGTCTAGAGAGCGGCCTGGCGGCTGACAGGATGCGGTTTATTGAATTTTTTTGGCACACGTGTGTTGCTTTGTACTGTACACAATATGCTGCGGATGTACTAGGTCTACGTTGTTTTTGGTGGTTGTTGTTGCAGAGAGTGTTTCTACTCTCGATGTCCTGTTAACTGATACTAGGCGCGGATGTGCATCTGCTGTGTGGCCAGTCTCGTGTGTTATCTTATAGTCCGGAAACCCTTCATAATGATAAGCACGCCGACCTCACAATCTGTGACGGTCACACTTTGAGCCTGCTTGATTTACTGACCGGCCGGGCACTGTCGGCCGCCGTGTCTCACTTTTCACATTCGTCCTTCTCTCCTCCGCTTGTTTGCGTTCTGTCATCAGAAGCATAGACATAGAAAGGTAGATATGCCTCCTTCGGCTCTGGGGCGTATGTGCAAAAGTGAGGGCAAGCTTCCTTGGTTGGTGCTTCACTAGCCTCGTTGTAGCCAGACAACTATTGCGAGAGGCAACAGTCTGGCAACTAGGCATGTAACGATATATCGTATATCGTGATATATCGATATTATATCCTGACGATATGTATCGATTTATAAAAATAAAATAAAAGTATTGTTTTGTTTTTTTTTATCTAGGGGGGGCTAGTGTGTGATATGAAATGTGAGCTGTAATCATATTCCATCATATTCACGTGCTTTTGGAGAGAAATGAGACCGACTGCATTCACTTTCAGTAGTAGAGGCCTGCAGAGGGGAGCTGTATGTGTCTCAGTCTGACTGTGCCCAGGTGATGGTCGTTAATTGATGCTCATTAATACATCAAGGAAGGAAGGCAATTATGTTTCTGCACTGTCAAATAGGTCTACATCTATCCTAAGGTGCCACATGTTAACTCGAGCTAGGTTTAAACAAGAAAGCTTGTTTACAATTGTTGCACAGAAATTAAGTAATTTTACATGAAAAGTAATGCTACTTTTGCAATGTAGTTAAATACAAATTGTGAAAAAAGCTTGGGGGTGGAAGACGTCACAGAGAGGACATTCGGGTCCTGGAAAGTCCTGGAAAAGACGCGCTGTGATAGGCCAGTAGTTGAGTGGCATCGTGCCTTCCGCACTTCGGGCACACTTCCGTTCCGCCCCTCACGTCGATACACATGACTCCAACCAAACGAACTGCAGCGGATCTATTTTCTTCTTTATATATATATATATCTATGGCTTGTTCTGTCATCAGAAGTCCTCCAAGCACAAGAAGAAGAAGGTGAAGAAGGAGAAGGAGGAGAAGGAGAAGAAGAAGAAGAAGAAGAAGCACCACCACCATCACCACCACAGCGACGGAGGAGGGGAGGAGTCTGTGCAGAACGGCACTGTGGAGGACGAGGAGGAGGAGCCTCTGCCGGTCAGTTGTGTGTGTGTGTGTGTGTGTGTGTGTGTGTGTGTGTGTGTGTGTGTGTGTGTGCGCACGGCAGTAGGCGGCAATCTATTCCGATTCAGAGGGCTACGATTCGATTATAAATCGATTGCCGATGTGTCACAAATTCACAATGCATCTCAATTCCAATACATGACTTATTTCCTCCTCACTGTGTGACTAATAAACAAAGTGCTTTCTAATGATCCATACATCGTGATGAATGATCCATAGTGAAAACAGATACATTTACTTCCATTATCTTGTACTTCACTACAAACAAACTAGTGTTTTTAGAGATTGATCTTATGTGGCTTTAAAACCCTTGCTCCAACACTGAAATACTGTAGTTTTCAAACTGGAACACGTCACGAGTTTTCCTACGCAACTCAGTTACAGTATCAGAAAGTGACAGAAGGCATCAGTAGGACTAACTATTTTCGGTACATTCCTACATTTTCACATTCCTAATGCATTTCCTAACTTAATATCAGGGAAATATGAGGTCACTGATGACCTCTGTGTCACCGAATGATTGTTGTGTCAATAGATAGTGTTTCAAGACACTGCAGCATTAACCTTTTGACCCCCTCACATCGTGAACGCCTCCTCCTGTAATCTTTGAACGGTAGACTTTCAGACACACTTGCTTGGTTCATTGTACGCATCAGCAGAGGGCCGCAGTCTCCAGTTGCCTCGTTAGCATACCGAATGACCAAACCTGACCCGAGCTCTTCTCTCGTTTCAGCCCATGTCCAATTACTGCCTGCTGGCTGAGAACTCCTACATCAAGATGGTGAGTTTTGGGGGGGGATCTGAGTGACATTGTGCCATAATATTCTGATGGTGTGCCAGCCGGGCCAGGCATGCATACAAACAAAAATGTTTCAGGTTGTACAATTCCCATGAAACAGACAGGGGAATGTTCTGTCAATATGATTTGTATGAGTAAATGTGTTTTCTATGAACCAGTATTGGGCAATGGTCACTTTTTACCAGGACTTCAAATTCTCCAAGATCACCAGCACTCGCGTCAAGTCGTTGATGCACGTGTTTCTCTGTGAGCGCTCCTCTGTGTGCATTCATGCCCTGCATAGTGAAGTCTTCAGAAAGATTGCAAGCAACGCCTTTAATATCTAATTTCCCTGAAATTATTTTTGTATTTGGCAAAAACTAATATGTAGCACACATGATAGGGGGCTGCAGCGTTGCAGCCCATTAACTGTACTAACTGGTTTTGTGAAAACAGGGTTAGAGTCTTCTGACTCTTGGCGTAACTTCCCGAACTCATTCTTGTTACTGTGGTCTCGTCTCTTTAGCAGGGACCTAGTAGTACTTAACAGCTTACACACTGGCCCACTGATTAACCATTGCTATGTTCATTTGTGTTGTCCAATTTGGCAGCTTTTGCCAGATTGGTGGTTTTTGATCAACGCAATAGCCCATCAAGATGTCTGGTCGATCAAAAAGACAAGGTTGCCCAACCCTCCTATATGGACTACGATAATCATCCACAATAAACTGAAATACACATTAACAACATGATAGTGTCCCTTTTTAAAAAGGTAGCTCTTGAGTCTAGACCAAACTGACTACTACAGATTACTACAGACTGGCAGTTGAATGAAGTCGGGACTCGGGAGACAAGTCGGTTGGAAGGTGTGAAAAAAAAGTTGCTGAATACACCTGAGAGACGACACCGACAGACAATAGCCTATGCCTTCGACACTTACCTACAACTTGCGACCTGACAGTGCACCCACCGCCCATTCACCAGCTGATTTAACAGTGTAACCACCGACCATTCACCAGCGGATTTAACAGTGTACCAACCGCCCATTCACCAGCAGAGTTTTGGCAACAGACGCTTTCAAACACTTGCCACCGACTACGTCGGTGAGGTGGAGAGCTACCATAACACATTGTAATTATCTGCAATTTTCAAGTGAATTAAGAACCACCTATTTTTTTTAGATGGTGCTGTATCACTGGTTCCTTGTACGTTGTTCTTCAGAGAAAGCTGATGTTTATTCTAATAAAATACTAAATCCAGCAGCAGCAATATGAGATTAACACACAATATGTTGCCCGTTCTTTCTCTCTCTCTCTCCGTGTTTTTAAAGATGATGGAGGATGGTGATCAGCTACTGACTGAGGTTCTTCTCATGACAATATGAGTGTTTTGAATATGAATTTGTTTATTTGGGCTGCAGTGTTCCCTCTCTCTCCGTCTCTTTTCAGTGAATAGCCTCAGAGTGTCCGTCCAACTAATTTATTTGAGAAATGGGAATTTTGTTTGGTGTGGCACAATAATGCTGTCTTCTGAGATTGAATTCCTCGTGTGTGTGTGTGTGTTGTCAAACAATAGGGCTGAGCCAAAAGATTTGAATATCCGAAGCTTTGTTCGATGGCACGAAACTCCAACATGAAAAAGAAAAATCTGTTTTTTGATTTTAAATATTTTTTTTGCAGTTTATTATTATATATTTTTTAATCAAAATAGCTGATCTACAAGCACAATGCATTGCAGCATGATATGGTGAGAGCTTGTAGATCAGCTATGTGCTTGAGCTCCACGACTCATGAATCACTGACACCCTTCGTCGACCCTATTTTCTCTTACAAAGTGAGGCATGCTTTGATGTTGGGGAGTTGGCTATTGGCATTCGGGAGTGCATTTGCTGTGTTTTTTTGCATGCACTCTGAAAACAAACTGTACCGTTTTCTGGACCGTAGAGAAAGGCAAGAACAATAAAGATAAATGAGTAATGAAGTCGTTTTTTTTTGTTGTTCCTTCTCCAGGTGTGTGACATCCAGGGGAACTTACAGGATGGCAGTCAGGTTGTCGTGTCGGTCATATTTGAGAACAAATGTGACAGCTTTCTTAAATCCATGGAGTTCAACGTCCTGGATTCGCTGAACTCCAAACTGCAGAGGCCAGAAGGGGCAGGCCCACATGATGGCCTCACGGTGCCCTTCCAACTACCCCCAGGTCGGTTTACATCACGTGTGTGTGTGTGTGTGTGTGTGTGGGGGGGGGGGGGGGGGTGGGAGTGGGGGTGGGGGTGGGTGGGTGGTGAAATCTCTTCTATTTTGCGCAATGCAGTACATGAAGCGTGTCAAGCTTCCTGCGTGTTTTCTATGGTTGGCCCATAGAGAGCTATATGCAAGCACTACAATCAAAGAGAGTACAGGAAGTGTGACAACAGGAAGTGTGACAGGCTTCCTGCACGGTTTTCATAGTAACTGCGACCTGTGGTCGCAATAATCAGACTAACACAACGGAGACCACACTTCCTTCACCTGACAATAACGTCTGTTATTGGTTCTAAATATCAGTTTCAAAATATATTTTATAACAATCAAGAAGCAAGGGTTTACAAATTTTGCAACCCATTTTTTCACCCAGTGTCAATTATCTAATGTAATCCTGGGCGCTACACTTCCTCTGCCAACTTGGGGGGCAGCGGACTGACTTCATGCTTCTTTCTATGCATGAATGTAGACTCATTTCAATGAAAATCATATCTTTCATGATTGGTGCTGATGTTTTTTTTCTTTCTCTCATGCCTCAGGTGTGTCAAACGAGGCACGGTTCGTCTTCGCTGTGCAGAGCATCGTGATGCCTCAGAAGCTGAAGGGAACCCTCACCTTCATTGTCAAGGTCTGTGGGAAATGTAGGATTATAATAATCCAAAATGTATATGGACATAAGTGACAATACTTTTTCTTATATCTTAACCCATTTAGACCTGAGGACGCATGTGTATCACCTTATAGCTTTTAACCACTTCAACCATTATTTAAAACTTTAGCTGTCGAAAATAGCAGATTTACATGCTCATATATCATTGCTCATATTTTTGCTTCAGGGGGGTCTCTGGAACAACATATTTTGAGATGGAGTTCGGCGGCCAAATATATATCATTCTGGGGCTCCTTGACATTAAATAGTTTGAGAACCACTGACATAGAAACATACGTTTTTTTTCCCCGTTTTTTTTAAGTTATCTTACCCATTAATCAATTGTACTTTTCTGGCTGTATCCTCATTGTTGTGTTGTGTTCTTGCAGACTGACGACTCCTCCACACACGAGAAACTGGACTTCAAACTGCACTTTACCTGCACCTCATACCTGATCACTACCCCTTGTTACAGGTGAGTCCAGTACTAGTGGACAAAGTACTTGCATGTTTTAATTAAGTACAAATATCAATACTGCAATGTAGAACTACTCTGTTACAAGTAACTCAAGTTTTTTTACTTGAGTAAAAGTACAACAGTATTGATATCAAAATGTACTTCTAAGTGCCAAACATAGAAAGTACTCATTGTGCAGAATGTGCCATTTCAAGTTTTCAATAGTTTATTTTGAAAATGGCAGATCTCATTGTGAGCTTGTAGATCAACCATTTTCAAATGGCTGGAATGTAAGTAGTGCTGAAGTCGTGCATAGACGTCTACGTCTATGCTCAACACATTTCTCCCTGGAAAATAGAATCTGCTCACTTGATTACGCCTCCTTGGACATTTCATTAAAAAACTACCACCCTAGCTGATATTTTGAATAGCACTCTGCCAGACCGCCACTGATTGACAGTTTTCACTCCAAGTGATCGATCGGTCGTTGACAAATTACCAGATCCGGAAAACTGATCTCTTTAGAACCAATTTAACCCCCACGACCCGGCTGTTATCTTGTTAGCATAACGGTTACAGTTTTAAGTCCTTTATGTTTAACAGGTTTTTTAACAGGTTTTTTTCAGCTTTGCACATGCCCAGACACAGGGCCGCACGCTACAGGGCTTAAAGTTCTCAGTCCTGGGGACTGATTTCAGTCCTGAGGATTTCATAGGGGTCATTTAATGAGATCAGTGCAAAAAAAAAAATCAGTCTTGGGATTGTTTTTGGCTTTAAGCCCTGCACGCAGAGAGAGAGAGAGAGAGAGAGAGAGAGAGAGAGAGAGAGACAGTAGTGTTAACTACGATTAGATCAGAATTGGCCGATCCTGAGGGGGAAATGAGGGATTGGGATCGAAACCCTAATTTTGTCTATAGCTCTTCCACTCCAAGCTTGAAACATCATCTTGGGTGGTAGACTTTTCTGCTTTTACGTGTTCTTCTGTGCAGTGCCTGGGATTTTACCATTTGGATTTTTATCGTTTATGCATGTTCTTATAAACATCTTGACCTCACTTAACATATAGTCCGCTTTTTAAAAGGATTTTCCTCTGTGATGAGAAGGATGTTTGTGAAAACTGGTGCGCTTTGATTCCCTGTGTGATGGTTCATAATATAATTAATTTCTCAGTGTCAGTGATGCAAAAAGCATTTTTGCATTACTACGCGGACGGTAAAGTTGTCATAAACATTGAGCTTGAGATCACTGTATGTTGGTGAAACTGTATGAAATCATGAAATACGATATAATGTGAAATATGTATGTATTTCTTTGTCGTTTGACCAGCGATGCGTTTGCAAAGCTGCTGGAATCGGGGGACCTGAAGGGCAGTTGTGTTCGACTGGAGGGAGTCAACATGCCCTTCCACCACCTACTAGCCAGGATCTGCTTCCACCACCACTTCTCTGGTACTACACACACACACACTTGAAGTACCCCCCACCCCCCCTAACTTGCTTACGCAAGGGATATCGTATGACGTGGCAGTAGTTGTTGAAAACAATGACCGACCGGATGTTTAAACAGGTCGAGGTGTTAAATCAGATGTACATGATGTACATGAGTAGTTTGAGCCCCTACCATGAAATGTTCTATGAGCAGGGCCTGGCTGTAAACAAGTTATTGAGCTTAGTCCAGTTACCCTGGGTAAACATAGTACCTTTCCTTTCCTTTGTGAACCATGTGCTTTCTAGGAATGTGTGTCTCGGTGTAACAGTTGTCAAGCTCACACGTGTGTCTCTCTCTCTTTGAATCAGTGGTGGAGAGGATCGACTCCTGTGCCTCCATGTACAGCAGGTCTATCCAGGGTCACCACGTCTGTCTGCTGGTCAAAGTTGTAAGTTAACTGCCCGTTCCATTTTACTTTTTGCTAAAACCCTGGCACGCGCGCCCGCACACACACACCTATTTATTACGGTATCTATGACTTTAACCCATTTAGGCCTGACCTCAACACTTTCTAATTCCTCCAGTTTTCTGAAATAAATATTTTCACGATTTTCCTAAAATGGCAGACCTACAAGCTCATAGTGCGCCACTGAGTGGCGTGCTATGAGCTTGTAGATCTGCTATTTTTCAATAGCTAAATAATAACGTTTAAAACACCAAAATGGGTTAACCTTGGATGACTAGATTTTCAAACATCCAAACCGTGACCCATAATCAGTATTAAAAAATGTTTTAAAGGCAGATCTACAAGCTCACAATGCATCGTGAGCTCGTAGATCGGTTATTTTCAACCGTTCACACGAGCGGATGCAAAGATGCCGTCTAGGCGTCTATACCGTTTCATTTTAAATGAAAGCTCGGTGACATGAAGATAACAAAGATACGTCCGACGTTTGTAGCTGCCGCAACGGCTACAAAGAAAGCTGAGCTAGTTTCAACTTCAGCTATGTTACCAAGTGGGATTGTGGTTCGGCTGTTTGTCAGTAATAAAACCTTTTAAATGACATATTTGGACATGAGGCAGACTTGCAGGTGAAGATAAGTTTTAATTAAGTTCCAGGCCTGGACAACATAGTGAAGAATAAAGAAAAGAAAGAACTCAAAACAACTCAAACAACATAACACAACTTAACTGTGAACAGAGAGGTACTGGTGTCAACCTCTCCCCAGGGCAGCACCAACTCTACTGAGCCATTTCCCCTCTATATAGACTCCTGACTCCACCCCTGGCTAAGCAGTCAGCGAATCACAAGGCATTTAACAACACAAGCAATCAGAGCTCTCTTCAGGCCATCAAGGCAGCTTCCCAACTACAGCATCTGCATAGATAAACACAACACAAGTATATTAATTCACATGTCACAGCAGAATGTGCACCTTCTGTGGGACTGAGAATCAACCCGTTATATATATATACAGCAATATACAGCAACAATACAATGACTGTATATTGTACATTACATTACTCGTACAGAGGCTGCTCTGTCACAAGCTACAAAGATACAAATACGCTGTGTATAGCTTTGTATCTTTTGCATCTGCCAGTTGCGAACGCAGCATTTGACTTCCGTCCTCAAATCCCTTGTCTCTCTCCCTCTCTCTCTCTTTCTCTCTCTCTCTCTCTCTCTCTCTCTCTCTCTCTCTCTCTCTCTCAGGCCGGTCAGACCGTGTCCATCGACGCTAAATGTGACGAGCCGTCGCTGCTTGGGAATGTGCTGGATGAGATCAAGCAGACCTTCTCTCAGTGCTGATTGTGTCTGACTGACAGCCCCCAGGGTGCCCCCCCTACCACCACCCTCCTGTCCACTCCCCCCCACTCACTACAGTCCTCTAAAGCGCTCCCCCCCCCCCACCACCATGCTAAAACACATAATCACACGAGCACACTTTGTCTTTGACCTTCCCAGTATTTGCCTGGTTTATTATGAGTCCACAGATTCACAAGAAGTTTTCCTTCGTCAAAACCTCCTTCTTCTTCACTCAGTGTCTCTCCCCCCCCCACCACCACCACCCTTCTGCGCTCTTGAGCTCGTTACTCAACATTTGATGTTGTTTTACAGACTAGTTGCACACACACTCCCTCCTGCGGTGCACTTTCGTTTTTGCTTTCTAACTTCCTGGATTTCAACACTTTTTGTCCTTCCTGCTCAACAACTCCCCCCCCCCCCCCCCCCCCCGTCGTCGTCTGCACCCGTCTTGTCTCCAGCTCTGTGCTGAGCTCTGTGACTTCTGCATCGCTGAGCGTTCTCCCCTGTTCTGTTCCATGTTATCCTCCACTCTATTGGCCTTTTGCGTCTGTGACGGTCATGTAACGGAATCTGAAAACTGGACTTTTTTTGTTTGTTGTTGTTGAAGGTTGAATTGTGTTTTTATTGTTTTGAAGTTATTTTGTCGTTTTGTTTTGCTTGATTTGTTTGGGGTTTTTATTTTGTCTGAAGCCTGTCTGCGCCTTTCGTTCCCCCCCACCCCCAACCTTTTGCGTTTGTCACTATAATTGCTCATGTTTTTGTCCTGGAAATTGTGTGACTGACTTCCTCAGACTGGTCCTAGCTGGAAAAAAATATATGGACTCTTTAAAATGGTCACCTATCACTGTTCTGATCTGGTAACCTGATGGGGGAAATTGCACTGTGAAATGTTTTAGACGTGCAGCAGTGCCTTGACCCTGCTGTATGTGACCCGGATCAGACTGGGCAAGGCCCACATCGGACCTGCTAATAATGTTCATTTAAAAGGACCCAGGGAGAGAGGCTACTTATGGTACTACGGGTGTTTTTTGTTTCGTTTTGTGTTTCTTTTTCGTATATGGGGTGGTTTTGCTCTGTGCCTTGACCATGCAGGCGGACCGATCCCAGCACTCTTGTGTCTCGTTGAAGCCAGTACTGATCTCGCCACGGGTTTGAGTCGGAATGGCCCGCCGTATACGCAAACCGTGCGACCGCCTAGGGCTCCCGGGAGTTGCTAGAGGAGCCCCCCTGCGAAAATGTCCGCATAGTCACGCATCCAACAAGCTTTGAACTGAGCAGATTCGACCTTCCGTTCCAAAACATTTTGAAAACGGCCACTTTCGCACATTTTCGATCGCCCATCTTGGTTTGAGTTTTGGCCATTGTTGTCCGTTCTTCTTCAATAGCATGGGCAAGGAAGGTCAGACAGTCGCATTTTGAATGCTTATTATTAAAGAGATTACCACTGTGGTTGTCGAGCTCCCAGACGTGAGGGGTGTGGCGGCCATTTGATGCAAACCCGTGGCGAAATCAGTACTCTCCTCCGCTGAACCACACGTCCCCCGCTTCCCCCAGTGTTCCTGCTGTGTTCCAACTGTGCTAAGCTGCAGTTTGACACCCCCGACACCCACTCTTCCCACGTTCTTGCTACATATCAATCGCTCCAGGAATTCAAAAGCCTGAGCTAGCACTTTGTCCCCATCCAGAGAATTAAGAACGATGTGGATAAAGAGTCGTGTTCGTCGGAACGTTCGGTTGTACATAATGGAAGTAGCAGCATCAGAGTAGCTCTGTGAGCTTGAATACAATACTCGTATACACTTTCACCCAATACAAAGTCAGCTGTCAAGCTGATTACAGTGAGCCCCCCCCCCACCCCACAGCTTTCTCCCTGGTTATACATTCACGGATGGGGTAGTGTAAGTATAATTTTATGTTGTGATTTAGTGCAGTGACAACACTGAAGGATAATATGCTCACTGCTAAGCCATGGGGGTGGTTGGAAGGCCTGTCGCCTCCGGGTCCAAGTGAGTGACTGAAAGATGTGGAAGGAGAGAACAACTTGCCCATCTAGAGACATTTCCCTGCTTCTCTTTTAGCTTTACTAGCTTACGTCAAATGAAGGCCAGTTGTTGTTTACTTTAAGCTAGCGACTGATCCAGTTAAACTTAGTGTCATTTCTCTGTTTAACTGTCTAGTCGTTGAAGATGTTGTAAACATAAAGCTTACTTTGGGATAGACTTTGGGCATGAAAGAATGAATAAATATGTCATAATTTTGCGTGTGGTCACTTTTACCATACTCATTTTTGATCAGTATTAGTTTGAGTGGCTCTCACCATGAGAATCGGAGCAACTACTCTTTTAGCAACATAATATAATTTCCTGTCTCATAGGTCATCCAACCTTTTGCGCTTGGTGCCACGTAGAATTTTAACATCACAATAGCTCCTGCACGTCACATAGCAGAGGTGCCGTTCCTCAGAACTGCCTTGCCACTCCTTTGTGAATTGACAAAATGAGTGTGAATGATCATTTAAAAAAACGGTGTCCTTTTACGAGTCGCAGAGGTATTTTATTCATCGTCTTGGTTCCTGTAATCATTATCTCAAGTCAGTGCCTGGTCCAGCTTGACGTATTAGTAGCAAGACTTACAACTGACTTTTTGTATATTCTGGTTAGCCCTTCGTTCCCTTAGTCTTTGTCAACAACTGTAGATGATAATGATGTCAGACAAGCCATTCCACGAGCATCTGTCGAGTAGTAGAGTTTGAAAACAGAGTTGATCAACTGGTAGTGTGTGTGTATATATATATATATATATATATATATATATATATATATATATATATATATATATATATATATAATGCTTTGGCTGATATAAATTAAACTGTTAAATGACTCCTAATCAAACATTGTACTAATTAACACTTTTTTTCTGTGCAAAATATTTAATTAAAATTTGTATCTTGCATGATTAGGAATGTACACAATTTTTTTACTTTTTATTTTGTTTGTTTGTTTGTTTTCCCCAACCAGAGGACATTCTCTAGTACTCCTTTTGACATTCCTTTCTGTCCTTTTTTTTTAATGAAGTTGACTTAAACCATTCTGCAATTGATGGTAATGTATTTTTATCTATTCTAATTTCATTTGACAATTATATATATATATTTATATATATATAAAAGATATCTGAATGTTTTAAATTATCAAACATGGGGAAGCAAATAGTCTATTTGCCAGCCCATAGAGCCCCATTGTGAACCTGGACATGTTGACTACACCAAGGTTTTATGTTAGAAATGTTGAGTATGGGTCCCCAGCATGTAGTAACTGTTGATGTGAATGTTGAGCAATTTTCATAATTCGCATAATATGTGTAGCATGTGATGTGTCAAACTAGGGTGTTTTCATGATGCTGAATCCATTCCAAGCATTAGTTTGGCAAAAAAGGACACCCACTGGGCTAAAAACTGCCATAGCACTTGCCCAAATGCCTCAAATTTGTGATGATGGCTATGGCCGTTTTAGCGTTTTTTTGTGCAAAACTAATGCTTGGAATGGATTCAGCATCACGAAAACCCCCTAGTTTGACATTTCATCATGCTACTTAAAGCATGATGAAATTTTGATTAATTTTTTTCCCTTAATGCTTATAGATTTTGAAAATTGCTCAACATATGCAAGTTAGCATCCGGAAGTTTCTACATGCTGGGGACCCATACTCAACATTTATAACATAACTTTGGTGTACTCAACATGCCTGGGTTCACATTCTGGCAAGTGGACTAAAAGGGCTGGGGGTTTATCGGGTCAGAGGATGGGGGGGGGGGGGGGGGGGGGCTGAACAGTAGAGTAGGTCACACACATGGTCGGTCAAAGGTCACATGATGTACGGTTCTGACTGAGAAGCAACCCACTTTGTCTTAATGCTCTGTCCATTGTAGTGATTTATCTTATGGAGTTTGGCTTGTGACATTGACATATACGCTCTCATATGGCTCTCTTATTGTATTTTAGTTCTTTGAAGGTCCTGTCTAAATTCCTTCATACTCTTATTCTCCAACTGTAAGATGTAATATAATGTTTTAAAGGGGATTACTGACTATGACAATGTATGTTGTCTTATCAACGTTCCCTTTAAAGAAAGAAGTCTACCCAAAATAAAATAAAGGCTGCTGTAGTCTTTGTGTTACAGTGAAATAATAAACTCCCACATGAGAAATGCTACAGTGCTGTATTTCATTATTTTTGACCATGAGCGGTTGAAGCATGCAGAGACCTTGAATATCCTATTGCTAACATTTAGTTAGTTAACCTACACAGTAAAATCCATGTATCAATTATGTAACCCTGAGATTGTTCAAATGAATCATTCTAAAATGACCATTATGGGTCTACTTGCTTTCACTCAAGAGTTAAATCGACAATCAACTCATCACAGGTTTACATGTGCAAGGATATTTTTTTCCCTATAAACACTGAACAGTGAATCATTGGCCTATAGATTATTTATTTATGTATCTAATATCTATCTAGTCCAGTGGGGTCCAGGGACCCTAAAGTTTACTTGAACCCCCAAATGGACCCTTAACATGTCTGACTGCAACATAGTTATTATGGGGGACCTATAGCTCTGGTCCATAGCTATAATCAATGCCTTCATATGGACCAGAGCTATTAGGGCATTGGGGGACGACCAGTCCTTGAAATGACAAATGTTTGAGAAACTCTGATCTAGTAGTCCCAGCTGTGTTGGCACCATAGACTGGTTGGCACACAGCTGACAATTATGCATTGGTACTCCAATTCCCAGAAAGCCTTGCTTGGCAAGCAGCAGGACTCAAGAGACCTCTCTCTCTCCTTCAGTTCACTGTCAGCAGCAGCAGTCGAGTTGAGGAGTTGAAGGGGAGGGTTGGATCATTGAGTCCACCTCGCTGTGCAATCTATATTGACAAAAGAGGCCACGTTTTTTACCACAGGGACCTGCTTCTTCCCCCACGGAGTTTGTTCCAACGCTCTGCTGGCTGCATTGAGCAGAGGACACGCGTTTAATCCGTCTGGACTGGGGAGAGTTGTTGAATAGCAATACATCCGTGAGAGGAGAGAGAGAGAGAGAGAGAGAGAGGGGACGGGGCTAGCAGCAGCAGTAGCAGGCTAGCCGTCTTTAGCTAAAGGGGGTTTGTATTTAGTAGGTCGTTGTTATCTTCAACGGGAGATCCACCGAATCATAACAGATGAGAGAGCGAAAACAAACTCAGGCCCCCAGAAAGTCCAGTCGAGAATTCTAGAGCGTTTGTTTGTGGAAGAGGAATCCATTGTTGGGTCCCGAACCGAGCCGAAGGAAGGCGCTTCTTTGTTGTTATAATTTGAAGAAGGGAAAAAAACACACACACACCGAAGCTAGCTTTTGTTGTCCTTTTTTGTATAAGCAGAAGATTGGTGGTTTTCATTCCACGAATCGTCGTGGAATATGGCTCACCATGGACATCACGTAGCCAGCTCACAAAAAGCACTGATGCTGGAGATGAAAAGTCTCCAAGACGAGCCAGTTGAAGGCTTCAAAATAACTTTGGTGGGCGATTCGGACATGTACAACTGGGAAGTGGCGATATACGGACCCCCGAGCACACACTACGAAGGTGGTTATTTTAAGGTGAGTTGCTGCCAAATGTTTCGTTTTATTTGGCTAATGGACATGAAGTGATTTGCTTGTGAATATGTGTGTATAATAAACCGTTCAAATTAAACTGACACCCCCCCCCTCCCGGGTGTGTAACTACTTGTGTTTTTTGTGGTCGTGTGTTCCTCATTTTCAGATTGTGTGGCGTTTGATACCATTTGTTTTATACCCCTTTCTGGCTTTCTTTGTTCAACTTTTCCTTATCCTTAATCGACTCCACCACCACGACGTCATAGTGATCCTAAGTTAACAGTTGTTAACTTATTTGCCAAGGAGGAGTCGTCTTTCTTTGTTGATGATCTAGCTGTTTATTACTAGTGAGGAGGTCCTGTTGGGCACGACACCCGTCCCCAGCACCGCAGAGCTATTATTAGTCATCATCCACATGGTCACACTTTTGACACTGTGATACTTTTTTGTAGCCCTCCAAGCAGAACCCAAATGCTACTGAAGTTTCTGACATTTGTTCGACCCAGTGCATTGGGTCCTGTTCCTCGTCGTCCATGCCACCTGATTAAAACATTTATTGGCTGTGTTTACATGTTAAAACGCCTCCCCGCGCTCTTTGACGATATTCTTCAGTATGAGGCTTTCTGAATATGTAAAGTATAAGTACACATACATACCTTTGCGAATATCTCCTGTGGCGCGGAAGCCGTTAAGTATTTTTAATATATGTTTGCCCGATTTGGAAGCTTGGATTCTTCTTGTTTATTGACACCTCATTGTACCGCCTATCTGGCTAGCTAGTGGCGCTATAGCTATGACACAGCAGATCAGAGGCAGGGACGTAGCCTCACAAGCCAACCGCACACCGGGAGGCGGTACAATAAACGGTAAACAAACAAGAAGAAATAAAGCGACCAAATCGGTCAAACAAAGATTAAAAATACTTAACGGCTTCCGCGCCACAGGAGATATTCGCACCGGGATGTATAGCTACTTAAAGTTACCGAATTCAGAATAACTCAAGGAAAATAATGGCGTCACATGCCGCGGGGCCTATTTTAGAGAGAATCGCCACATCCGCATTTAGGAATTTCCATACGAAAATACACTAGCGAGCAGGGACCCAACGTAAAACTAAACAAAATATCAAAAAAGTTTTACGTAGGGTCCCGAAAGGGGCTAACTTTTTTGGTGCCTTCGTGATCAAACAATGGCTTGTTTCCATAATAACGGCTCTGTGTTAAGCCAAGCCCATATAACTCACCCTTTTCCTCGTGTGTGTGTGTGTGTGTGTGTGTGTGTGTGTGTGTGTGTGTGTGTGTGCTGTATCAAAGTTTTTTTGTTATACAGCCGTTTTCACAGATCGTTTGAGTATTGGCCTTTTGTCAACAAAGCAATGCTTCTATTCTACCGTCACTCATCCTGGGAAGTGTAGCCTAGACTTTGATTCAATAGTGTTCAACACCAACCACCCCATGTGTAAAATCAAGGGAACATGTCGCAACATGTTGCTGTACAGGTTTTCACTTTTCAGGTCCTAAACTTGCATTGTTTGTCCCATTAGGAGGAGGCCCGTTTTCTATTTGTGTAACTTTACCCAGCAAGAGAAGGCAATTCCTCGTTGAAATGGGGACCTTCTTCATTTCGATTTAGTAATCTTCCTCTTTTACAGGACGATACATAAGCCAGTTATTAATATTTAAATGACTGACCCATATCAGTCATTTAAAGACCATACATTAATAATGGAGGGGGGTGACCCACCCAAACACAATTTATTCTCACATTTAACATGGTTTACTTAAAGCTCTCTTATTTTCAAATTATTAGTTTTTGGCTGTATATATATTTGTTGCCTATATATTGTTCGAGTTGATTAACTCTGCTTTTCCCCCTATATGTATCCCAAACGTTTGACGATGGCTTTCCATATAACAGCATAATGTTCTTGTGAAAGAAGCAGATTGTGGCTAGGTTATAGCCAGCTTATCATAACCGCACCGTTCTTTGAGCCGTGCCTCAGTTCGGCCGCTCTGTGCTTTAAGATTACGGTCCCTTGAGGACCCGGTTTGGCTCGGTTGTCAGTTGTGTAAAGTAACTAAGTACATTTACTTAAGTACTTTAGTACAATTTTGAGGAATTTACTTTTGAGTATTTCCACTTTACAATACTTTTACTTCTGCTCCACTACATCTCGGATCCAAGTATTGTACTATTGCTCCACTACATTAATTTGAAATCTTTTAGTTACTTTGTAGTTTTAGATTTAAAAACATACAATACATGAACCACTTCAGCCTCATTTACATTTCGGCCATTTGAAAATGGCTTATTGTGAGCTTGTAGATCTGCTATTTTCAAAAGATTTGTATACACTTGAAATACTTTACTCAAGTCAATCTTTTTTTCCAGACTTTTACTTGTAACAGTATTTCTACATTGCAGTATTGATACTTTTGAGTACTTTTTCCACCACTGGTGATGCTGAGCACAAGTTTAACTAGGCCCCGGCCAGGCCAGCATTATGGTTGCTGACTGCACACTGTTTGTGTGGGAGCCGTGTACGAGATTCCATTGTTGGTCCACTGGAATGCGCAGCTTGGCTGTGAAATGCACCGCTTCGTTGTGAGTCATTGTTCCTCCCTGCTCACTCTCCAACCAACAAACCAGTTTACCATGTCATGGCTGAAAAAGATCCTCCCCGTTCTCAACAGGTTGATTAACAAAAAAACAAAACGGGTTGACTCTGCGTGCAACTGCCTGGTTTGTTCATCACAATTGGGCCGTCAGTCAGACTGTGATGTCACGTGTAACCTGGCTGAGTCAGGCGTTTTTCTTAAAATGGGTGTTGGTCATAAAGATTGTTACACAAGAGCAGATTCATTTAGTGAACAGTAGACAAAACAACCGTTAGTCACCACCTGTCTTTAGGCTATAGTGTAGTGTACAGTAGCAACAACAAAGTACCTGCCATACTACTGTGTTGTATCAACCAAGTAGTTACTAGTGGGAAGTAAGCGCAAAAAGGAATTTCACCCACTTTTTACTTGGTGTGGCAATAAAGATTCTGATTCTAGCCGTGCCTGAGGATGTGAATTATAAGGGCAGGGACTGCCACGAACCTCTGCTAAATCATATTTTGTATACTTTTCTCTCATCTAGAGAGAGATCTTATGGATTCTCTGTTAACTCCAGTGGGTATGATGATGTTTAACTTGCTCTCAAAGGAGCAAGTTAGCTTGACGAGACTACTTACTCAGTCGCTTTGTCAGTTTGTCCACCAGCGATGCGCGTACACACAGCCATGTAATTTAGCTTCTCAATATTTGATCAATGGCCAGAATGAATATTGTTGTATTATTTTGTAGTCTTCTCAGGAAATACAAAACCTATCTAGATACATGATGGGCTTTAGCACCGTTCAGGGACGAAGCCTTTGATTTGACACGGCTCTGTGCTGTAAATGGAGGTATTGTTTTGCCTCACAGCGCTGTCGTGAAATGAATGAGCGAGGCTGTTGTCAGCTGTTGTGTTGAAAAGTAAAGACATGGAATCCTCAGATCAGTCTCCCAGGGCAGGTTATAGTGAATACTAAAGTAGAATTGGCTGCAATTAATAATGTAACAAACTGAATCATCATCCGATTCATGTTGCGTTTAGATTGTCTTGGGAAACTTTGACAGAAAAAGACTCGCTCACAGTATAAAAAATAGAAGTAAAACTCCTTTGACTGAGACTTTAGAAAACATGTTTTCTTTTCTTTTATCATGCTCATAAAGTGCTCTGTGCTCAAAGTGCAATTAAAAAGCAAACGTTTCGTTCCTAAGACCTTCGTCAGTGCTATATCGTTTAGATTGTCACAAGGGTGCACTGATGTAGTATCATTGTTAATGTCGTTAAAAAATATTTGTACCAGTTAATCTTTACACCCATAAAAAGCAAGGACCTACTTCCTACTAGGTCTTTTTAGGATGTGTTTGCTCAAGGCCAAGTGCATCCTCTCTGGTAGTCTGGTCCAGAGTACTCTAGTGCCAAGCAAGGGAGATGGAATATGGCAGTTGTGCCAGCATATCCCTTAGTTCAGACGGCTGGAGAAAGGGACTGAGTCTCTGTTGCCTCTCCATCATTCTCCAGACCATGTCATCCGCCTCCAGGCACACTGGTAACACTCGCACTGCAAACTGACCAGTGCAAGTGTTGAAAACTTTGGCTAGCCGTCTAGAATGAGGCATCCGAGTCTGACCTCGAAGGAGTCCAATGAGTCAACTTGTTGTCATATATATATATATATATATATATATATATACACACACTACACTACTTTCTTATATAGAGAAAGTTCAACACACTTTTTTGGTAAAACGTTGTTGCAATCTGCATATGACATTGTAACTTATATACAGCCTGTCTTGTGTAGCCTTTCATTTGTCTCTCTCCCTCCACCTCAAGGGAGTTTCACCAATTTGAAGGATGAAAAGAAGCTGTTTTGTGTCTGTTGCATCATGATTCCACTCATGATTCCGCTATTTTGTTCGCTCTATTTTTCCAGGAGTCTGGGGGAGTCACAGTCCAAATTAGCCCCCAACCAGCCTTTTTAAAGTTCATCTAGCATGTTTTAGAACCATCTTGTTAATATTCTGCAGGCTATGTTTTGTAGGGCTTGTTCACGGGTTGTCACCGTTTCACTGTATTTCAGGGTCATCGTGGTTTGGTTCAGTTTATTTTTGGGGGTGGCGACATGTCTCTTTGGGGGCAGGAAGATCTATGTTTGATTTGTATATTTTATTTCATATACAAATCTTAACCTTCTCGGCTAAACGTGTCCACTTGCAATGTCCTGCAGCACTTCAACCAACAGTAGATCAGACCCACATTGGGGAATATATATATATAAATATATTTTATACATATATTTTTCTTATTTACCCTGTCTCTGACACAGATGTATACAATTTAGGGACGCTCCAATCGGGTTTTTTTTTGGGACCGATCACCTATTGTTTTTCTCATGATCGGCCGATAGATGCGACACCGTTCTGTCTGTGGGGAGGAAGTGGAGAATGTTTAGGCCACAGAGATGAAAAATGATATTATACTATATAGTATATATCTGATTGACTTTATACAACTTAAATGGTCTAAGACGGTTTCTCCAGATAGGGTAAATCACAGATCGAGTCATTTGGAGTGAATGTCGGCAGATCACCGATCGGTGACCGATTTGATTGGAGCATCTTTAATACAATATCTGTTGTGTGTGGTTTACTGCCTCATGCAATAATACAAACTTGTGTCTGTATTAATATCTACCTGGTTGGACGACCTTTAGGCAACCCTGGGTCGGTGTCCCTAAATGAATATTGTATAAGCGATTACTTGGCCTACTTGCTAAAGTGATGCTTTGCTGGGACACAGTGGAGCCCTCTACGGTTTTGCATTGGTTTACAGAGGCTCACGAGGGACGGCCGGCAGAAATAGCTTCATCCTGCCCCTTATAGTGTTCACGACACCTTGCACCAGACCAGAACGGCGAAAGAAATCCACACCACCACGTCCAACCGCAGTGCACTGCACATGCACTACACAGTGAGGTCATCTGCATTGCTCTTGTGCGGCGTGCGGGCAGATTTCTGGTTGCTGCTGTGCTGGGTGACGTAAGGCTGAAACTATGCTGTGTGTGTGTGTGGGGTAAGGGCTCTGTTGTGACAGAAAGCCTGCGTTCTTTTCTTTGGAATCGCCATGGCAGAGACTAGACTCCAGTAGGTTTTGTTGTGTTTGTGATGGGGCCGTGTCAGCAGCGCAGCTGTGTCACACAATGTCATGATGATGAGGGTATGCATGGAGAGCGGGCGCACGAGGAAAGGGCTCATTGTATCGGTTTGTACTTCCAAAAGGGATAGAGACAGAGCCTCGCTGCGTCGCATGCCAGCTCAGAGGTATTTTGTTACCGCAGGCGAACTGAACTATAAGCTGGCTTTTAACCCATTTTGACCTGAGATCAGATTCTAAAAATGTCTGTTTCCATGTCGGTCGTTCTTCGATTTTTCAAAAATAGCAGACCTACAAGCTCGTAGCTCGCCACTCGGTGGCGCGCTATGAGCTTGTAGATCTGCTATTTTTGAATAGCTAAAACATAAACATAACACCAAAAGGGGTTCCTGCCCAAAATGGGTAGTAATGATTCACTCCAGTGTTCCATATAATTGGCACGAGGCATTTCTGAAACCGAAATATCCCAACAAACCGATGACATCCATCCAGGTCTTTTGTTTTCATATCGCAGCCCCGGCATGTTTTGCATTTTAAGCCAGTACCTTCATCATCATCATTATCTCTTTTAGAGATGGACTTGGATTTGGGCCCAGACCAATGGCTGTTTTTATATCTTCTCTGACTTAGGCTAGTTGACAGGCACTACGCCTAAAGCTGAATTCCAGACCAATACCCCAAATCTCTGCCACTCACTCGCACTCGGCCACTCCAGCATGACGGCGTAATTGGTGTCACCTGCTGAAATATTTGACAATCGTGTAGACGTCACATAATGTCTGTGTTCGAACGTGAATCATTGCAATTTTGTTTATTAACAGAGTTAAACCTATAGCAGTATTTAGGCCACATATTTAAAAGCCTACCATGCACGTTTACGTGAAGTTGACAAGATGGTCACATATTTCGGCAATGTCACCAACACCGCCACAGTGAGTGAGTGAGCGAGGGGCTGAGAGTTTTGGGTAGTGGAATTTGGCTTAACCCATTCTGGGCGGGAACCCGTTTTGGTGTTGGCACTATGTTATGCTTTAGCTATTGAAAAATAGCAGATCTACAAGCTCATAGCTCAGAGCTTGTAGGTCTGCTATTATTTTAAAATCGAAGAACCACCGACATAGAAACATAGCTTTTTCAGAAAACTTTCAGGATGTAGAAGACATTTTTAGAATCTGATCTCAGGTCAGAAGAGAGGGAGTGCGTGTGCATTTGTTTGTATTTGAGCACCAGGGGGGGCATGTAGGAGGTCCCTCAGGGCCGTATAGTGTAAATGAGGGCCCCATGCAGCCCTTGGCTGCTGCACAGCAAGGGTCAGAGCTGGTTTGGTCCTGGCCCGGCCTGCGCTGCCGGAGTCATGTTTCTCCTCCTCATGGCCGTGTCGCTAAAAAGAAACCGGAGCTGGGTAGAGGGAAGAGAGAGAGGGAGGTGATACAGAAAGAAAGCTGGACCATTCCTGTCCCTGGTGCGGGTCTCGTGAAAGGGGAGCTGCCTGTGAGCCTAGGAGGTGACCACCAGGCAGCGGGCCTCTCCAAGCATCAAGAGATGGTCTTTCTTACCATTTAGGCCTGACCTCAAAATTTAAAAAAGAATCTTCTATATCCTCCAGTTTTCTGAAAAAAATATTTTCACGATTTTTCAAAAATAGCAGACCTACAAGCTCGTAGCGCGCCGCGCTATGAGCTTGTAGATCTGCTATTTTTTTACATGTTTAAAACACCAAAAGGGGTTCCCGCCCCAAAATGGGTTAATGGGTCATGTACTCTTGGTGTGTATTGTCCTTGTATGGCTAACTAATGTGGTAGTCGACCCACTAAAAGGCTACGGTTAAATCATTTAGCTGCTGGCAGCAGGTACTGTAGCCTTCAGGTGGCCCATATGGGCTCCTGTTTCTGTAGCGTCGGGTGGCTTGATGATGCACAAGTACGTACATCCCCCAGCCATGCATGTACATACCGGTAATCGCACCCCCTGGCCTGGACATGACGACACTCCTATGCAGGGACTTACGTACGCCCTTATAGCTGAGACTCGAGGCCATCTGGGACTCTGGGTAAAGAGAGAGCCCACGGCTTTGTGCCCTGGCCGTTGTGTCAAAGTGTCCCTCCCTGAGCAAGACGATTGGCATATAGGGCGGATTATGGTCTCAAAGAACACTTTCCCAACCTGGACGAAGGCTATTCTTTTTTGCATTCTTGTTACTGAGAAGCGTACATATGAATTGATTTGCATAGGGCCTAAATGGAAACAAGACTCTGTTGCTCCACTCACTCCAGCTCCACTCTGCTACATGACAGTATGCTGTGATTCAGATTACTGCCACCTGCTGGTTCCCATCATGCAGGACAGCTGCAGAACATATTGTGTGCAAGTCAAGTCAGCCATCGGTGGTCAGTCTTTTGTGGTGTGTTCCAGTGTCACTTTGACCTGGCAAAGACGTGAGGCAAAGCGATTCTGATGATCAGTCGCTGTTATGTAAGTCGGCTTGATGTGACAGGGCCTTTTCACGGCAATAGATGTAATACTATTCATTGTCCCATCATAGCAAACTCTTGAGATCTGAGACCCTGATTAACCCATTTTGACCTGGGAACGATTCTATAAATGTCTTCTGAATCCTGACAGTTTTCTGAAAAAGCTATGTTTCTATGTCAGTGGTTCTTTGATTTTTCAAAAATAGCAGACCTACAAGCTTGTAGTGCGCCACTCGGTGATATGGCCTGTTCCTCCATTTTCTTTTAGTTTGCCTTGTAGGTGGTTGTTGTACTGTTGCGTAACTTGAAAAATGACCATAAAAGCCAACATGAAAAATAATCGTGTGTGTGTGTGTGTGTGTGTGTGTGTGTGTGTGTGTGAGACACTGCTGTTCTTGAAGTCTTGCAACTCATTCAATTTGCACAGGAGAGGAGATTGATGAGATGATGGAAAGGGATATAATTGAGCAATCGGGGACAAGGAGAATTAGGTTGTGATTTATTTGTTCGGGGTTTCGTGATTGCTGCCTGTGACCCAGTTTACCTTTCCTTCCCATCATTCTCCACTTCTGTTTCTCCTCACTCACTGTCTTTGACGGCTCTCCCCCATCGCTCTCTCTCCCCTTTCCATGTCTGTGTCTCTCTCTCTGTGATACTGTATCTCGATCTCTCTTTCAGATGTAGTTAGCATGGGAAGACCTTAGGTTACACAATCCAGGCAGGGATGTCCAAAACTATGGAATGCACTTCCCCATTACACTCCCAATCTTCCGCCGTAGTCTGAAAACCCACCTTTTTCAGACTCATCATGGCCTGTAGCACTTGCCCTAGCCCCTTAGATAACACTAGTAGACCTATATGTATACTTGGATAGCATTTTATACAGACCTATAGCATGTTACGTAGACGGCACTAGAATTGCATTTTATGTAGTCATAGCACTTTATAGTACATATGTATAGTTTATATATATATATAGTACTCTACTGTTACGTTCTTAGCTTACGCATGTTTCATGATAACTACTTTTTATGTATGTGTTGTGCGATACATGCTTTTTTAAATTATTGCTTAATGTAAATCGCTCTGGATTAAGAGCGTCTGCTAAATGCCTTAATTGTATCCCTTCACAGGCTGCTATACACAATATCCTCTGTGAGGAAAAGTGACCCGTCCACCTCACCTCTGAGCTTGTAGATCTTCTATTTGCAAATGGCTGAAGTGGTGAATGTATGGTTCTCTGAGCTTGTAGATCTTCTATTTGCAAATGGCTGAAGTGGTGAATGTATGGTTTGTCATTATAATCAAAATCTACAATGTAACTAAAGTTTTAAAATAAATGTAGTTGTGTAAAAAGTTCCCCTCTGAGATGTAGTGGAGTGGCAGTAAAAACAATTGATATTGGAAGTACATAGTACCTCAAAGTACAGTACTTAAGGTAAATGTACTTGGTTACTTTCCACCCCTGCACGTTGGAACAACCATGCTGAGGCTAGCACATTCTGACAGCCGTGGCCTGATCCTGTTTTTCCTGCACCAGCTTGAGAGACGTGAAACACACACACACACACACACACACACACACACACACACACAGTGTCTCACACACACGCACACACTGTTTCTCACACACCACACACAGTGTCACACACACACACACACACACCACACACCATGTCACACACACCTCACACACACACACACACACACACACCACATACACACAACACACAAACACTGACTCACGCGTTACACGGTTGATATTCCTAAAGCAACTCCTCCCTCCCACTCCTCCCAGTATCTGTTGCTGCTTGATGTCGGCATGTTGTTGCCGGTTTATGTCCACAGGGCACACCAGAGAAAACCCCCTTCTGTGTGTGTGTGTGTGTGTGTATGTGTTACACCACTGCCTGGTTCTCAAACAGTGGGTCGGGACCCATTTGTGGGTCGTGGACACATTTCTGTGGGTCCCGTTATTTTCCGTTTCCCACGTATTTGTTTTTAATTATTTTACTGCGAAGTACGCACCCCCCCAGCTATGGGACGTTATTTGACAAGTACGTATATACGTACCACCCCCTGCATCGCTCCAAACATGTCTAAACATTTCTGGCGACAGGTAAACAGGTGTGCGCTAATGCTAATGATAGCCAATCATCTACATTAAGCTCACAAACCCATAGTCATACAATTAGTTTGGGTCCCGGGGGAGACATAAACCTTCTCTTGAGTCCTGGCCTAAAATGTTTGGGAACCGCTATGCTACACACATGCATGAGCACATACTTAGCTTGTGTTGGTGATGTTGTTGCCTTGCCTATTGTCTTCAGAGTGGTGATGAGACTGGGGATCCTCATGGCAGGAGGTAAATATTTATAACTTGTACCTCATGTTCAGTATTGGCCCTAGGGAGCTATACTATTGAGAGGTGAACTAATCTTGGACTGTCTTCAAAGACTATGCTGCTACGTCACATTTTGTTTTCATGCCCTCTCCTCCTTTTCCACTGTCAGACTCATAGCGTCTGCCTTCAGGGCGGCAGCGCGGTCACACCTCACTGCCTCTCTCTTTCTACCTCCCCTCCCTCCATCGATCTCAGTGGAACTTAGCCTAGGGGCTCGGTGTCAGTTGTGCGGGTATAGACCAGGGTTTCAGCCTTCCTCCTGCGGCCATGGAAGGTTTCTCCTCCCGGCCGGTATTGCACAGTCCTCCCTGCCAGCCATGTGAGCTGTCCGTTTTGAAATGGATTCTCATTCTCTCCCTCGATGGACAATAAACCTTCGTATTCTATTATATGAGTGAATGCCATGCGAGGCCGTTCTTCTGTCTCCTGCCTATAGAGATGGGAATTGATAGGTTTTTATTTACCCTTTCTGCTGTTAGCAGTCAAATTCATTTTTCCATTTCCTTATTGAATCGGGTGGGTGGTAGTGGTACAGCCACACCGGTTTTCACCAATTTGATTGTCGCAGAGTCTGAACACTGTCACAGAAACATAAAAAAAAAAGTAAAACACATGCATATCTCTGCCATTTTGTAGGCAGTGGCACGTTACAAATCTACGACAAATGGTCCTTCCATATCTTTTTGTTCATCAGTAAACGCAGCGATGTCATTATTTTGCAAGGTGCATTGCATTTACTGTCCGAAATTATATTGCTGACATTAATGAAGCGTAGATTGTCCGTCAGTTAAATATTCCGATTACCATAACGATTCCAGTTCTCGATTTCCATCCCTACTCCTGCCCCTGGGAGTTGTGCACCTCAGTTTATACCCAATATTGATGTAGTTAAATCACTGATTTGTATCTATATATATATATATATATATAAAATATATAGTTGGTCCTGTTAGCCTTTCTTGTTTCACCTTCTCTCTTTCCTGGTTCCCTAATTCCCTTTATCTTCCCTTCCCCTGGTTCCCTTATCTTATCTAGAAACGGAAGATAAGGTGGGCCATGAAAGTTACAAAAACTAGCAGTTGTTTATGAAGTTTGTCATTTAAACGTGGTGTATTTATACTCGCTCAGAAATCAACACACCACTGACCTGTTAGCAGTTCTTGTGTGTCCATCCAGCTTGTGTCTGTCAGGTCTGAGGAAGGGCTTTGGCCCGAAACGTTACCACCTTTTTTAAAGTAAAGAATTATCGGGAGCTGAAATTGGTGTGCAGGCTTATTTTATTCTTACTCTATGACTGTCTTTGCTCCGGCACCCATGCCTATGTAGGTAATTGGATGTGCGTGTCTTTCAGCTGTTTGTTCGGCCACTTTTGCTACTTCTGTTTCGTGTGTGTGTGTGTGTGTGTGTGTGTGTGTGTGTGTGTGCTCATAGCGCGCCACCGAGTGGCGTGCTACAAGCTTGTAGGTCTTTTTCAGAGTGAACATTTTTAACTAAAATATTGGCTTCTGCGGGGGTCCCTGGAACTACATATTTTGAGATGGGGGTCCGTGTCCCAATAGAGATAATTCTGGGGGTCCTTGACATGAAAAAGGTTGAGCCCCACTGACATAGAAACATGGGTTTTTCAGAAAAATTAGGAAGACATTTTTTTTAATCGACTTCAGTCCAAAATGGGTTAAGCGGCATGGTGAAAACTAATACTGTTGCCTTCTTCCAGGCATCCATCCATGGTGGTGCTGGGGCCTGTAATAAGGCACTTGCTTTAAAAAAAAGCATTTGCTCACCTTTCAAGGCATGGATATCCCAGTGAGTGGCTGGCCTGCTGTCTGGGTGTTTCCACTGGCCTTTTGTTATCACCGACTCCCCTGATTGCGTTCAAAGTGGTGATACACACCAGGAACTTATTAAGGTTCTCTGAAAGGACTGAAAATCAATTTTTGACCCTGGAATCTGGCTTTTGTATGGGCTGGAGTGTTGCCCATCTTCAAAGAGTTTCCTGGCAACAAGATGTTCTTCAGTGATTTACTATAACATCATTCATTGGGCCCCAAAACGTTGCCCCGTATATGAGTCTTATTTGCTCCTTCACTGGCCTGTTGCCACTGGTGGTTTTCAGTTTTTCACTGGCACCATTTACAACCCCCTGACGAATTAAACACTATTAGGATGGAAAATGGTTACATGGAACTTGTCTCTTTCTTACCATTGGATCCCCATTAGCTGATTCCATAGCAACCAGCTAGTCTTCCTGGGGTCCACATAAGAATAAACATTCCAGTACACATACAATTACAAATACACATTTGTTATAAAGTCAGTGTTCAACTTGCATTCGGATAAAAGAAAAATAAAAATTGCTAAGATTACAAGTGAGAGCGGGAAAACAAAAAACAACGCAACACTTCACTGTATCAAATGGAAGTTTAGATGCTTTTTAAACGTTAATTTACTGTAAATGCAACTGTAAATGCCGTAGGTCCACAGACTCCACACACATGCATGCATTGCACACTGTACAAGCATGCAGAAAATGAAAACACAAAAAAGTGAAACCTGGAGATTGTTGTATTGGTGACGAAATGAGTTTTCTACAAATGCATTTCGCAACACTTTCACAACGCTATTCACAACTTCTTGACAGTATACGGCAGTGGCTCATGGGGTAGAGCAGCTGTACGATACCCGGCTCCCCCAGAGTTGGTGTCGAAGTGTCCTTGGGCAAGATGCTGCCTTGCATAGTTTCCTCGGTGTGTGTGTGTGTGTGTGTGAGAGAATGGGTGGGGGTGGGTGGGTGGGTGAATGTAATGCACAATCTATGTAAAGCGCTTTGGATAAAATGCACCATTTGGTACCATTTTGGTGCTTATTTGGGACAAAAGGTTCAGGTGGGAGTTGTTCCTGCAGGCCAGGGGGCCCTCTAGTCTCTCTTTTGTTTGGCTGCTGAAGTGTGACTTCAGTGACTTGTTTGTTTGCATCTGCGCCAACCTGTAATTCGCGCAATGTTGACTTGACCCCTATGACCTCTAAAGGACGCCAGCTCTCTGCGTTGGCCGCTTTTCTTTGTACAAGCACAGCATTGCATTCTGTTGGGGTTCTGTCACCGTTTTCCACCCTGCCCATCGAGCCTGGCCTGCCCTGCACAGCACACACACACAGTGGGGAGTCGGGACCATGTGGTTATGATTCCAGACTCTCTAATGCCAAGTACGATACTGTACAGAAACTAATTCAGTGACGCTAACACTGAGACTGAGTTACACTGTGCAAATTCACACTAGATGTGCATGACTAACACATTTAGGCCTGAAATAAATAAAAAGTCTTCTGAAAGAATATATATTCAAAGATTTGTGCCACATTTTCACGGTTTTTCAAAAATAGCAGACCTACAAGCTCGTAGCGCGCCACTCGGTGGCGCGCTATGAGCTTGTAGATCTGCTATTTTTCAATAGCTAAATAATGCTTAGTTAAAACACAAACGGGTTCCCGTCCAGAATGGACTGTCACAATTATTACATATCGCGAGTGGCCAATCGCAATGATTTGAGATAATCGCAATTGTTTTTGCATAATCGTTTCCATGTTGAAAAATATCAATTTTTCAAAAATAGAAATAGCAGCAAGTTAGCAACTATAGCAGCTATTTTAGCTAAATTATTAAATGTATCAGTGACTTGAACTTTGTATATTTATGTGATTTTTGTCCCGTGCAATTTGTGATTACGAAGCCTTACATTTTGACTGCTACTACATGACTACTGTGTGAAGTCAAAGTAAGGAAATTATTAAGGGATCATAAATAATGCAAACATAGCATGGCTTTACGTTATGGCAGGCATCATAGCATACTCTAGATTAAAATGCAGCAGCACATGGATAAATCTGATGTATATGTTGGATGACAAGCCCTCTTGGTGGAAAATCTGGAAAATCCACTCCGACATCCTATCGCCAGTCCACTCCAGTGCCCCCTCTTTCCCCATCGCCCACACAGCCCGTCACAGACATTTGGCACAGTGTGGGGAGCACCAGCTGACCGTGCCGAATCAGCAAGTGTGTGTGTGTGTGGGGGGGTGGGGGGGTTATATCGGCAGGGGGGCTGCATGCTGTGAGTGACGTATTAATATGTGAGTAAATGTGTATTCGGTTTAGTTTCTATGGGTACAACACACCCCCCCCCCCTCCTCCTCCTCCTCCTCCTCACTGGATTGCCCTGTGGAATGGGAGGAGTGTCTTTCTTTCTGTACACACACGCTCTTCTGACAATAGGATTTATAAACCTGACATTTGAGTCTCCGTGCACGCACGCACACCACAGTCAGTGTGTGTGTGTGTGTGTGTGTGTGTGTGTGTGTGTGTGTGTGTGTGTATCACATAGATTGTCTTGTGTTGCAGTGACAGCTGGAGCAGACAACCCCCGGCCCTGCAATAGAATAGATAAAGGAAAGTGCCAACTGATCAGTGCATCAAATCACTATATATATAAATTAGTTCAAAGTAAATGCCTATTATACACACAAGAAACAACCATACATCCTCTGTTATTGCACAAGCCCTTGTTGCACTTTAAAAATGTATTGCAGTTTTAGAAGCATTGCGTGTGAACGGGATACCGCTGTGGGACATAAACAGTTTTTGAGTTTGTCCTTTGATTTGATTTCTCTGCACCGTCGCTACCTGATGGTAACAGTTCCAACAGTGAGTGACCAGGGTGGGAAGTCTGTCCTTTTTTCTTTAGACCGCAGAAACTGTGTAGCTCAGGGGTGGGCAACTGGCGGCCCCGGGGGGCCACATGCGGCCCCCACCTTCACTCAATGCGGCCCGCTTGTTAATATCAGAATACTGATATAGTATTGATTTCAGCTGTTACAATTCCAAACCCACTTCAATTACTTCATGACTAGTATTAAAATGTTATTATCTTTGTGTGACCAATGTAACTATAACTAAATGCATTTGAAATTCAATAAAGAGGTTCCAATATAGCAAAAATAGCTGATCTACAAGCTCAAAACGCGTTGCATTGCGATGCGTTTTGAGCTTGTAGATCGGCAATTTTTTGCTACGACAGTAATATGCACTGTGGCCCTCTGGAGTGAGTGTGTAAATATATTGGCCATCGTCAAAGTTGCCCAAACCCTGGTGTAGATCTTTCCAGTGTGGGGGGGAGAGGCCAACGATCTTTACCCAGTCCGCTCTAGGCTGCTGGTTTCACACTAAGCTCCACACACTGCAGAGCAGCTGAAAACCAAACAGGCCTGTACTTACAGACAGTATTACATTACACTGTCATTATCTCAGTACCCCCCCCCCCCCCCCATCCCCCCATTAATCCACAAACACTATTACTAGGTTTCTTTGCAATCGGCATTAAACTCAAATCAGCAGGATAGCGTAGGGCCTTTCATTCACTAAGATGCTCGTCAATCACCACCGTGCCGTAAAATGTAGGTCTTTTGTTTAAGAAGTGCATTCATGGGGACTCCTCTCTCTGCTAGGCAGCTGCTCTCTATCTCCTATCTCTGTGTCTGTGGTAGTGCACTGTACTGGATTCAATTACCCCGGGACCCTGTCCGTGCTTGCGAGCAGGGCACATTTACCATGGTGGATTTGATACACGCACAGCAAGACGTCACTGGGGAAAAGCATGTGGTGTTTTTTTTTCTTTTTTTTCCTTCTTTTTGCTAAGCCCAATTAGAACCTCTTTGATGTTTCTTTTCGTTCGGTTCCGTTAGTTTCGATATTTTAGTACAGCACCGTTGATACTTTGTTTTCTTTTTTTTGCTTTTGGTTCCTTTATTTCTATGTGACATTTATTTTAAATATTAATAAGGTGGGGCATAATGAGCTTCGGCTTCACCTTTTTCGGTCGGTTGTAACTCTGTAACGTTTATTCTGTGTATGTTCAACTGCTTTGTTAAATCATGACCGAGAACTGAGACCAAGAAATTAACCAACTAAAAATTTACTTATTTTATCATTATGAACCTCAGGATTACTGACTTTAAGAAAGAACACCACACCTGTGTGAAGTGTGCTCTTATCATCATCATACATCATCACAATTTGCGTCCTCACTTTTGTCTTCAATGTTTGTGTTTGCACAAACACTTAAAACGGGCCATTCACAGTGATGTAAATGGGGTTTCAATGTAATGATGCAGGGATGGTCTTTTGGATGAGTCCCACTTCAGCAACGTTAAGAGTCATATTTTGTCATTTTTACAAATTGCAGCATTTAACTACCATTTCGTTTTATATGGTTATAATGTGGTTATATTCATGTAGAAAACAGGAGAAGAAATTATTATAACTTCATTGTCGATAGCATTTAATGTTTGCGTTCTAAATGTTTGTGATTACACATACCCTCAAAGCTGGACATAGGAGTGGCTTACGCCCCTCCAAAAAAAGTGTACTAAGCAGTTTGAGTGAGTAGTGACTATTTGACAGAAGGTGAAATAGGATACAGTTCTAGCAGTCCTTGTTCCAGTGCCACGTCCGTCTCTGCCTCTTCTCTTGCATCACTAATGGGCATTTCCCCTATCCTCTCTCTCTCTCTCTCTCTCTCTCGTCCTATCTGCCTCCATCTCTCTCTCTCTCTCTCGTAGGCTCGGATGAAGTTCCCCATCGACTATCCTTACTCACCTCCCACCTTCCGCTTCCTCACCAAGATGTGGCACCCCAACATCTACGAGGTAATTGAATTTCTAAATGTTTGATCTCAAGATGCCCCCTCTCGAGGCCTTGGGACAAAATGGCCTGATAAGTATAACTCTAAGGCAAGCCTTCGAGTTAGACTCTAGGGGGTATGGATCCAATACACACAGCAAGATGTCTATAAAGGCCTGATGATTATACTATACGTCGCTTCGTAGCTGCGACTGTCGCAAGGCGATGGATCGCCTCACACGACGTTTCCCTCAAAAGGAGCATTTATTTTCTGCAGTCAGTCACCATAGTTGTATGCGCATGAAGTGCGTCATAAAAGCTGAGAGGACGCCATGTCTGCGTGGCCATGATGACTGCCCTCCATGGTATATAAAGTGATGTCTAGTATGATATGATGTATCATTTATTTGTTGTGTGTCATATCGGCCCTGTGGAATCTTTGTTTACGAAGTCTAAACGCCAAGAGAGAGAGAGAGAGAGGACTACATATTTTCAGATGGGGGTCGACAGCCATTTTTGAGGGTCCTTGACATGAAAATGCTTGAGAACCACTGACATGGAAACATGAGTTTTTCAGAAAACTGTCAGGATTTAGAAGGCATTTGTAGAAATGTAGTAAATGAGTTAAATATTATATGTCATGTCAGTGGACTACTCTCATTCAACAGCACCAGTTGAGGGGGGGGGGGGGGTGTGTGTGTGTGTGTGAGAGAGAGATATAACATTTATTTTTAAAATTCCATCTGTTCAATGCAAAATACACTTCAATCGTGTGCCAATTAATCGCCCAGTAAAATGTCATGATGGTGACCGTTGTGTATTGATGTGGATCAGCCTACTTGCTATGAATGTCTACTGACAGGCGCTGTGTGTGTGTGTGTGTGTGTGTGTGTGTGTGTGTACACCAGAACGGGGATGTGTGCATCTCCATCCTCCATCCCCCAGTAGACGACCCACAGAGTGGCGAGCTGCCTTCAGAGAGATGGAACCCCACACAGAACGTCAGGTACACGGAAGGAACTTATTGACTCCATAGAATAACATTTCTCTAAATTGGTGCATTTTATATAGCGCTTTTATCCAAAGCGCTATAATTCACACACACCGATGGCGGAGGAAACCATGCAAGGGCACCAACCTCCACATCGGGAGCAATTAGGGGTTCAGCGTCTTGCTCAAGGACACTTCGACACGGAGCCCGGGATCGAACTGGGAACCATGCAGTTCCCAGAAGTCCGCTCTACCGGCCACTCTACCCCTGAGCCACTGCCTCCGGTTCTGGCCACTTCCTGTTCTGACCTGGGACTGGGATGTGTCTCTAGGCTAGGGTGTGTCACAGCCAATCATTTGCCAGTCTTTTGGCAATCCCTTTATCAAGTTCCCACTTAAAATTGTGACCCCAAAGCAGACGGGGGTCATCTCCAAGTTTATCAAAAGCATTTCTTTCAAATGTACTATGTTTATACACAGGGCCTATGATTTCCCTATGTGATTATATTGTCTTGATGATATCCACATTATGGACCTTGGGATTTGTTCAATGATCACTGACTGACTGACTGACCTTTCTGTCAGACTGGCCTCTAAAACGGTGCATATTAAATGTGCACCGTTTACACTGCAGCACTTTAGAGATGGTAAAAGTGTTACCATCTCTAAAGTGCTGCAGTGTAAACGCAGCAAACAGTCAAACATGTTGTATTATTCATATGCCTTATTTCAAACACGCTTGTGTGCAGACATTTAGTCAAACCCCTAAGCGCTCCCATTGTGTGTGTGTGTGTGTCTCTCTCTCTCTCTCTCTCTCCCTTCTTTATGGAAACACTAACCTCGCGTCACCAGGCTTTCCACCTCGAAGGAAAGCCTGGTCTTTGTTACAAAGTTGCCATGTGATCCGGTCGGGAGCGGGCGATATCGTTACGTCATGTTGTAGTCATTGTTTTGTATAGTCATCAGGCCGGGAACCGTCAATCTGGAACTTCCTTTCCCTCAAACCGGAAGAATAACAATAAAAGCGAGCCTCGTTCTCTCGCAGCCTGCGGCTTTTATTGGGGAAGAATTGGTTTCGAGGGAAAGGAAGTTCCAGATGAATGGTTCCGGCCTGATTACTACAAACCAATGACTACAACCTGACGTAGCGATATCATCTGATCATCATAAACCCGAAAAGGAATGCTGCCCAGGCTATGCAAACACAGTTTCATGCACAAACACAAATGGTACATTTTCACTCCCTTATAGCTGTATAAAATTGCATCCACGGTGTAACAGGTGGTTAATTAAGGCGCCTACCACGTAGGCTTTGATGCCTGATAGTGTGAGTCCTCGGTTTGATTCCTGGGCCCGGCGGACCTTTGCTACATGTCACTCCCCCCTCTCTCTCTCTCCCTCTTTCCTTTTCTGTTTAGACTTTAAATAAATAAATCAATATAGAACGTATAACACGACAGCATCAAATATCCATAACGGTGCAGTATAACGTACAGTATAGGAGCACTAGCTGGTGGCCTGTTGAATTGTCCTCGACAAAGCTTTGCTCTTGGAGCAAAGATTACAAATCAATTAGGCACATTAGAGACGACAGAAGTTTCTGGGGCTTAAGGGCTCACCTACTGTAGCCCGCAATCCGCATCTGTCTTTGTTTTCCTTTTGGAAATTGATTGAAAGTTGTATTAACAGTTCGAGGAAAGCACAGTACAATACAAGGTCTGCCAAGAGGATAAACTAGGCATGTAACGATACACTCTACTCACGATACGATACGTATCACGATAATGAGGTTCACGATACGATTGTTCACGATATTTTCAACACAATTATCGATATACGATATATCGTTACATCATCCTAATAAACCCAGAAAAGCACTAAGACTTGTTTGCGTTGAGGTCCTCCATTTCTGTTTATCTCTCTCTTTCCCCGATGTCTTTTTCCCCCACTGTCGGTCCCATCTCGTCATACCCTGTTGTGTAGCTTTTCCTTTCTCGCCTCTCAACACACCAAACTTTTGTCGTCCAGATTACTACAGACTAAGTCGTATGTAGTCGGATGGGAGATCAGTCTGTTGAAAGTTGCTGATGTTGCACCTCTCTCCACGCTGCATCCACAGACTGCTACTATGGTGCTTAAAATAGCCCATGGCTTGAGGTTGCTTCATAACAACAAGCACAGGAACATGTGCATGCTTAAATCATCTGAGAGATTATAAAGATGACCACCGCAACAGCAGGGTGGGGGCCACAAGGTTATCTGGATTTAGACTGAACGTTTTGCTCCGGAATTAGGGATGCTAGTTCAATGGTGGTATTGAGTTCACGAGTTCACAATACAGCCTCTATCTGGGAACTCTCAGCGTTTGATGTTGAAACTGACCCGTGCCCGGGTGGAACCAATCGAACGGCAGCTACGGGCGGGACGTTGGCGAGACCGGGTGTGGCGGCATCGAGAAGCGCCTGTTGGAATTTTTTTCCCCAGCGACTTAAAATGGGAAAGCAAGCGAAGACAATGGCCTACATGTCCGACTCGATAGTGAGTTATTTTTTTTAAATAAAGTGTTAAACCCAATGCTTAACACTTTTTTCAGTTTGCGGCGTTGGTGTTTACTTTCCTGCCGACGCAGCTACTGTACGAGAAGGACACGGAGTCAGGTTAATGCTAGTTGTTGACGTGTTATTTAATCTGTCCCCCCCCCCCCCCCCCAACCAGGACCATCCTGCTGAGTGTCATCTCCCTGCTCAACGAGCCCAACACCTTCTCCCCGGCCAACGTGGACGCCTCCGTCATGTACCGCAAGTGGAGGGACAGCAAGGGCAAGGACCGAGAATACGCAGAGATCATTAAGTAGGATTTTAACTTCTTTACTGTTCAGCATGGCAGCATGACGTTGGCTGCGTTTACGCTTTAATACATTACGCGTCGCTTCTTTGTGAGATTTTGAAAGAATGTGAAAGAGTGTGAAGGCTCATACATACTCCAGTTTTAGGTGATCACCTTTTCACCCATCACCTTCATAACGAGTCGAGGCCATCATACTCGCGGTGATGTCCTTAAGCACTGACACCGCCTCCCTCTGAATCGAATGCAAAAAACCCCGTGCCTGCAAAACCACCCACTCGACATCTAGACCAATCAGTGAACGGGGTGATAGCGCCAGAGTGAAAGGACTTGTCTGATAGTAAAAACAGAGATGTGTCTGTGTCCGCGGTGATGGCTGATCATCACCGCGACTGACTATGTAATGTTGTAGTTTTCCAACCCTTTACAAACTACACCACGGTGATAAGCTATCACCTAAAATTGGAGTATGTATGAGCCTTAAGTGGGTTTTATAAATATTAAACGAAATAAAATGATTAAAACGAGTGTATGGCTAAATAATAACTTCACTGGAACCAATGGAGGTTCGTAACAGTCTCTCTCTCTCTCTCTCTCTCCTCCGTCGTCAGGAAACAGGTGCACGCCACCAAGGCAGAGGCGGAGCGCGACGGCGTCAAGGTGCCCACCACGCTGGCGGAGTACTGTGTGGTGACGCGCGCCCCGCCCACCGATGACGGCTCCAACCTCTTCTATGACGACTACTACGACGACGAGGACCTCGAGGACGACGAGGACGACCACGACTGTTGCTACGACGACGACGACGACTCGGGCACCGAGGACTCCTGACCTCGCCCCCCTCCTTCCTTCCTAGCCCCCGGTTACACTCTCTCCCCCCCCCACCCACCCACAACCACCCCCGTTCCCCTTTTCCGTCGTCACAAACTGAACTTTTAATCTCTGGCTTTGCCCTCGCCCCCCCTCCCCCCCGGTCCTCTTCCTATAGAGCATAGCAGTGGGCGTGTTTTTCTGGACCCACTGAAAAATCGTCCATTATTTATTTTTTTACCATAGAGATTTACAAAAATATTTATATCAATTATTTTGAGCCTATATAATCAAGCCATCCTGGTGAGAAAATGAAAAACGCTAAACAAAGAATATTTATTAAATGTAGTTTATCAAATATAATTAAATATTCATTTTTTTTGTTCACAGAATCAAAGGTTTTTATCATGGTCATGATTCAGCAGGATCTTGGATGGTGGGATTCTTGGGTTTAGAATGATTGCTATAAATCCTTTTTGTGAATCTCTATGGGGGGAAAAAATATTTTGGAAATGAGTTTTCAGTGGGTCGAGAAAACCACGGCCACTTCTATGCTCTATAGCACATGTCCCCAACACCCCCCCGCCCCCGCCCCCTCCCCCTCCCCCCCGGTGCAGACTCGGAGACCTGCACGCTAAAACAGACACGACACAAACAAACATGCAGAATGCATTAGAGAACAGGAAGCTATACAAAGGCTTTTTTTCATTTTATTTTTTTTGCTTTTCATGTGTTTTTCTTTTGTCTTTAGAGTAGAGGTTTCCACACACGATCACTGCCCAGCGCACAGGGTTTTCTTTTAGTGTAAAAGGTCATGCAGAGTTTTTTTTTTATTATTACATTTTTTTTTCTACTCGTTTGTTTGCACCACTGTTAAAGAACTGGATGGAATTAACTGAACCAATCTTGTTCTTTAAGACTGTTTTTCTTTCTTTCTTTCTTTTCCCTATTGACTAAGAATTTATCAAGACTATCTCGTTGCTGACTTCCTCTAGGGGAAACTCAGACGTTCCTTGATAACATCAACATGATGGAGGTATACGTAACAAGTGGAATTCCGAGCTAACGAGCAGTGTGAAAGGAAGAATTTAATTTAGAATAATGAGAAGCAAGCTGTTAAGCGGTGTTGTATACACAGTAAGACCCTTGGTGTTAATCTATATCCTCTTGTAACTCAGACTATACCAAATGGATCCTTACATTGGTTACATCATGTGTTGTACACTCAGATTTGAACTCACACTGAGGACTTTACTGTGTATGTGTTGGAGGGCCTGACTCGCCTGTATGAGCTTTGTTCACAGCCCGAGCCCTGTGTGTGTGTGTGTGTGACCTCGTCTTTTCAACCGCCATTTCAGATGCCCTGCTGCGTTTCACCTTTGACCTTCCCGAAAATACATGGCTGGTGCTGCTTTGAAGTGTTCCATGTCAAAGAAAACAAATCGGTTCACTCCCTTGTGCCTTCCCTCACTACCTTTTCCTAGATCTGAATTGCTATGTATAACAAACCACATTCATGTCTGTCTGGGTCCTTCATCTAGTCAACCAAATGGACACAGTGAAATCCTCAGTTCATTCATTTAAAGAAAATCCCTCATTTAACCCCGAGACTTATCGGTGCAAATATATAAGTTGCAAACTGAGGACTTAACTGTGTACCAGCCTGAGGGAAATATTTAGGCTCAATAAGGCAGAACTCTCACAGCTCTCTCCTGGATTGAGTATACAAACTCTTATCAGTGTTTTGATCAACTCCTGTCATATCCTGAATTATGTAAACAAGGTCTGTAAGATAAAAACGCCTTTTGCTAGCAAAAGCATTCATCATATCGCTTGAAACGGGTATTCCCGTCCTGTCCTTACTGCCACTCTGCCTTGTCCATAAAGCCTAATTCATAGTTTGTCGTACGGCCTCGTCGCTAGCCTGGAAATAACGGATTCTCACGTCGATAATGCAAGCACGCCATGTCACCTTTTTTTCCATTTTAAAATCTGTTTTTGGCAAGCCACGCTGTTGTAAAGTTTGGAGTATAAATTAGGCTTTAGATCCCTGAATTAATTTACAAATGAGTGTGTCATGACTTGTGAAATCCGATGTACTGTATTTGAGACCTATGCAGTCAGTTCTCGAGTGTATTTAAATATGTTTAATATGCAGTGCTCTTTGGGCAGTGGTCAGTTTTTCACGCTCTTCAACTCGAGCTCCTCCAGCCCACCTTCGGAGCTCGTCTTTTTTGAGTGGCGCTCAAGTCGATTCCTCTTCTCGGAACTGACCGTGGTCAGACGTGGCCTCTCTTGCTGAGGCCACATGGTTCTGGTTACGGACTGTATACTCCAACACAATGCTGCTCATTCTGCCGCTTCGCAGCTTCCATCTGACAGAGCTGAAGTTTGAGCCTGTCAAGGTTGTTGCTGGATAGGAAGAAAATGTCCCCTCATCGTCACACGACACTTGACTACCGGCATGGAGTAGCACAAGCCAGTCCTAACTCGACGTCCAGTGTGAATTTTGCAGCCTAAAGGTCATTAGGTGACCTAACCAGTAACCACCACGGTGGTTAGTAAAAACAGCCCCGCCTCCCTCTGGGCGCTGCGGGGTGGAACTGACGGTGGTTGGTAATCTGTGGTGGTCACCGTATCGCCAAAACCCAGAGTATGCATGGGCCCTCCCTAACGGCACACCTAATACTTTGAGCTGCAGTGAGGCTCTTGGATTAACGAATATCCTTGAATCTGCGATAACGAGATGAGATAAGACGAGGCTCGTTAGGAGGAGGTGCTTTTTGTGAGTCGTGTCGGTGTTTGTATTCATACACAGGGATTGGCACTTTATTCTAAGCGGGGTCCCTCAGGGTTCTGTGAGGGGGGTGTTCCAAATGCACCCTTAAAGATCTGTAACTCTTGAGAGTGTCTGAGATGTACACTCGGCGTGTACCTGTTGTAGGCCACAGTAGAGCCGGGTGTGTCCACAGAATAGAGATTTCACCAGCCTTCTCAGTGAGAAGACGCCCCCTACTGTTGCGTCTGTGTGAAGGCCCTCTGGCACTTGTTCTGTCGTCACTCGGCAACCATCTTGAATTATCTGAATCCTTGAGGACTCCCTTGTTGCGTCATGAGAGTTCGGGCGGTAATGTGATTCATTGTGGAGGGTGCTGTTGACTTAATGGGGTTTTGTATATTTCATCAATATAGGCTCGTTTGGAGCCTATAAGTCAAGTGGCAACACCCTTGGGGTTATTGTTGCCTTCACGCAGGCCACAGAGTTGCACACCTAAAACACATACAGCCATTCGACAGTTTTCAGTCGTTCTCCTGCATTATTTTGAAATTTTCCTCTTTTCGGTAGCGTGTGAGTATTATTCACTGAGTAAGACGCCCATTTAAGTAGACGAAGTGTGAAAGCATGGATAATGGGGTTGGCCTTTAGCATGGACAGCAGTTCTGTACTAGCATGCTATAATAATGACACACTATGGTTTTAGATCTGGTAAAAAGGTTTATGACGCGGTCCAGAGATGACCACGTCTGGATTATACTCGTGTTTTCTAAAATCAAAACAAAGAAAAAGAAACGTTGTGAATGGGCTCTTGGCATGCCCTCCCCCTCTTTTTGGTTCCTTTAATTATTTTTGATATAATGCTTTTATTTTTATTTCAAAACTGGGGCATGAACCACAATGTTTTATTTTTATTCTATGTTATTAAGTGCGTTAATTTAATTAACAGGTTATTCATTGTTATGGAAGACTATAAATATGTGAACTGTTGTGACGGGAAAGGTTGTGTAACTTAAGCATTCACCTGCTCTTTGAATGTTCTTTGACAAATATTCAATTGTCCAGGAGTTGACTAATGTATGTAACATCACTGTCCAGCTGAATGACCCTCCCCATGCATCACTGTCCAGGTGAAGGGGATTTATCTTTTTGTCAAACTACTGTTGATTTTAAACATGCGCACCCGCCCTGTTCACTGAGCTCCTCCCACCCGCCCTGTTCGTTGAGCTCTGACTGGCCAGGCATCACTGGAGGGAGTCGCCAGCTTTAACTAAGAGATACCAGACAACACCTCAGGGAAAAACCAAGCGAAACAAATCGCAAGCTTTTTTTCCCCCAACTGAGTGACCCTGACAAACCTGAGGCCGTGCGTATAGCCTATACCACATCTCTTCTCCACCCCATGGTGAACTGATGTTCTCCCGATGAGCTCGTCCCCTCCAAATGCTCACCTTCTCGCTTCAAAAAGACTGTTTACAATCTCTACCTTGATATGCACATGTCGATATTTTGACGATCACTTGATGTGTTTTTTTTTTCCTATGGTTTGTAAATCTATTTAAAACCTAAAAAAAATAAAGATCTTTATTAGATTTTGAGCGTTTTTTTAATTACAGTGGGAGGTGAGAATTGAAATCCTGCTGCACATGAATGACGTGTCTTGAGTTTAGAGTTTCTGTGAAGCTCATGCTCATGCATAGATGCTGACTGTGTGTAAGCCCATGCAGAGCTAGCTGAGAAGAGAAGTACTTTGTAAAATCCTTAATTCATTAATTTGTAACTCAAGAGTGTACAAATGTAAATGAACTAGAAATTCGACGCACTTCGGACGGCTCACCTCGAGTGTCACGCGTCGCAAATGGGAAGAAGGAAATTGCAGGATTTCACAGCCTCCGCTTCCTGTTTCAGCTTTGTTTTGAAAACCCTTTATTCTGCCCTTCACATCTTTTAGTGGATGGTCGCACATCGTAGACATGCACACCCAGGGTAAATGGTATACAGTGTACTGTAGTTGTGTAATAGGGTAGACTAAGGTCACATTCCCACCTAATACTTTGGTAGACTCGATGCGAATGGGCGGAGAAGTTTCTTTGAAGATTCTTGCATATTTAATTTGCTGCGGCTTGCCTTCACACTGTCATCCGCAGCAATTGGAAAAGCAGCAGGGGGACCTTTATCAATGTGTTCCATTCATAAACTAGCCTACACAGTGAAATCTATGGTGATGAGATTATACTCATAACGTGCCTGTGTCGTGCGTCTGGGACTGGAGTCCTGCCCCCCCCCCTCCCCTCTCTCACTATATGCACGCAGCCACGCACTGTTCTTTTGGGCATGGAGGCACAGCGCTGAGCACACTGATATAACAGACGGCAGCGCAAAATGTTTACAAGTTTATCGAGATGAAAGTCCCTACTCCCCAGTCCCCACACAGTGACAGCACTCCATGTTTACGGCACGCACAGACAGACAGAATATTCTGTAGGCTATACACTGCAGTGTTTCCTTAAGCAATTGATTAATGTACTCGTCCTCATTCGACCATGTCTATCCACGGTAACGGGACTTCTTTGCTCTGTGTAAAATATGCATTCTCCGACTCCAACTGTGTTCAGCTCCTAACCCGCCACATTGTTTGCTTCATTTCCTTTATTTACTGCGGATTGCATTCCCACCTGCAACGAATCGTAATCAAGTGCAATTGGAAGCGAAGCGAAACCCGCGTTTTTGCTCGGAGTAGAATGCAGTTCTTTGATGCGCATTAGGATTCGAATGAGCCTTCACACCTGCCACCTGCCTGACAATGCGCAGCAGGATTAGTTTTAACCGCAGCAATTTATTTGCAGAGTATAGAATTAATGAAACTTGAACAGAGAAACATGGTTATTGACACTCTGAAACAATCATGCACACACACGCAGGTGGAAGTAGCCAATCAGAGGGCTGAGAAGTGGGTACAGCGTGTTTGTGTTCGCACAAACTTTTGGCTTGTAGAGATATTTTGAGGTTTTTCGCACAGACAAACAACAGACTCAACTAGAAAAAGTGCCCTTCCGGGCACAGGTCTCCACCAGGTTATCCACAGATCCGTGCAGTTAGAGGTAAAAACACTTTTCGGCCAGTTATAGCGCCACCTTGAGGCTGAGTTGAAATTGTTCATGTGGCATTTTGTCCTCGGCCTAGTGGGAATGTGGGTGCACAATTTCACGGAAATCACGCGATGTGTTCATGATTTGCAGCATTTTGTTTGAAACTGAGCACTCCTGTGAACTTTGGAAGCCAATCTTAACCAATCAGGATGGAGTCTGATAAATCTGAAAGACCCGTTTCGTTGAATGGCTCTAGAGAGACTGTGTACCAATTTGCGTGATGTTTGGACAAAATCTGTAGGTGTACTGTGCAAAAACTTGTTTTGCACAAAGCGGCCTCCTGGTGGCGCTATAACAGGCCGTTGTGGAAAGTTTGGGGCAGAGGTTCATCGTTGGCATCCAGGGAGTGTGTGTGCAAAATATGACATCGACCGGGTTAACGGTGGCCGAGATTAGCTGTTCACGGACACACGGACGGACGGACGGACACACGGACGGACGGACGGACACACAAACGGACGGACGGAGTGCAAAACATACTCTCCCCACATGCCTTCGGCCTGGTGGAGACAACAACTCAGACAGACTTGCATAGAAGACGCAAATTGATGATAATCATACACATAAGACACTATTAAAAGTAATCTAAAGAGCAAAAACAATCAAAGGGGGGGGGGGGAGTGTTTTCAAGTGGTAAGAGCTTGCGAAATGGGTGAACAGTGTGACCCTGTGTATGTTAACATTTCGATACTCTGAACTAAATTGCTGGAACTGTTGCCCCCGTTACCCAAATCCGGATAAGCGGTGATTATTAGTAGTATTCGTTCCTACATTCCTGGATTGAGTAGCTCTTCATTAGTAGTTATATAGTGTGCTGTAGAGTGGTCTCCCCAGCTCTCCAACCCTTTCGTAAACACAAAATGCATTCAGTTTGGGATGCCAATTTCATCCATTCAGGAGACGAGTAAATTAGTGAAAACTACACTTCCCTCTCCTGATTGAATATTGCGATGATTACTACTATTTATGACTAATGGTGAACCTGTTGGGACTCCCCGACAAAGCCCCGGAGAAGCTGCAGTATGTGCAAAAGCACATCACGCCCCCAGCCTCAAATACCTCCATGCCGCTGACTGTTCATTGTTTTTTCTATTCTCCAGAACGGCACTTGGTTATCAAAGTGGGGGTTTGCAACAAAATGTGTTAATGTATCATCACAATCACCTTCACCACATTTTATACTGAATCCTCTTAGGACCTTCTCTCTTTTGGGGGGCTTTTTGGGTTAAGGTTTAACATCATTTTACTGCGGTTCGGTTAGGGTCAGCTATTTGAAATGCGTATTTGTTAAATGGTCTTTCTCTCAACTTCGGTGTTCTACTGTTTCTATGGCTTACTGCAGTGTTTCCCAAACTTTTTCATGTCAAGGACCCCCCCAGTTTGACCTGCATTAGTCTACCGACCCCCATTTAATGGAATTTATCTCTGGGACCCCAATTTATATTGTAAAATCAATGTTAATTTAACTACATTTACAGTTACAGACCCATTAGTGTCCATTTGGTTACAAACTATCATTTAGCTGTGGACCCAGTGGAACCCCCTGAAGGACCCCACGTTGGGAACCACTGACTTATTGTGCGCATTGCATATCATTTTTTGAGTGGTGCCTAACTGCTCCAATGACTGGTGTATGTCTGTCTGTCTAGACTAGAGTACCAAAAGCTGCAATACCACTGGGAAGTGGCACTGTTGAGCAGCCTAAAGAGCCATTCTCACTGATGATTGCAGCCAGCCAGCGGTGTTGATCAGCCTGTAGTGCTCAGTTCACACAGGTGTGATTTTTTCGTATTGCTTGGCCCCTGTTATAGCTGCTTGCAGCTATATTTATCTTAACGGTATGCCATGTTCTTCGTGGAAATTCTACTGGGTTTCTTCTGCACACCATTCAAAGAGTCTAAAAGCCAAGATGTGGATCACCATGTCAGTAGACATCTGGTGCACGCCAGTCTTGATTTAGTTGACTAAAACTGTGACAAAAAATGTTTGTTGACTACCTTTCTTCACTGACAAAAACTAAGCTATGATAACTAAGGCTACTCGCATCGCACTGCGACACAGACGCGTTACGCTGCGGCGGGTCGAGCTTCTAGTGTTGTGAATAGGAGCATGGCTCACGGCTAAGTCACACACAGCTGTAACTCCAAAATCTAAAAAACATTAACATTATTTTCACTTTAGCTCTTGGCAGGCACTTTTATGTTACAGTATTCTGAGGTGGGAACAATTTTCTGAATTTAAGTTTAAAAAAATCACTTATACATGACATTTCGTGCTCAGCCAATCAAATCATCATTATGATCAAGCCAATCAAATCATCGCGAGCCAATCAAATCATCGTTGTTACACACACACACACAGGCACACAAAGCTGGGCACAGGAGGGGCTAGTGCGCCTCAAAAGGATTGACTACACTATGTAATATAAATAAAATATATAACTAAAACCAAACTGCATGTGTTAAAACAGGCACAAATAACAGTTCCATTGAGTAAAAGACACAATACAAGTATAAACATGTAAATAAAACCAGACAATGCCTCTGTGTTAACAGACTAAAATAAGTTTCAAACTCAAATTTATTTGAGATGTATTTATATCAATGAGATAACATTGTACGTTGTAAATGTATTGCCCTAAACAAACATTAAATGGCAGGCAACGAGGATTTTATAATTACACTCTTAACAACAAACATTAAGTCCATAGACGTAATTTGACGTAATTTCGGAAAGCCATGCATTGGAGGGGCTAGCGCCCATCAAAAAGTAAAGGAAAATGTTTGCAGTGTGCTTGAAGGAACACTGGCTATCGACTCTGTAAGAACAGAGTGGATAGCTTCGCGTCACACCGGCTTCCATCTGCGACATGGACACGCTGTGTCCTGACAGCAGACCACCTGTTTGTTGGGATCGAACATGTCCTGTGAATACAGTTTGTCCTGTTCATAGGCTTCGATGGCCTCGCGTTCTCGGGCCTCCCGTTCGAGGGTCTCCCGTTCAAGGGCTTCCATCTTCTCCCGTTCAATGAGCGCGAGCCTCTCTTGTTCTTTGACGTCGCTCTCTGTGGGAGCCTTGGATTTCTTTGGGGCATTGGCTTCCGCCTTGGCGTCGGCCTCCGCCTTGTCCCGTTTACCTTTCTTTCCCTTCTTATCGCTCTTGGATTTGTCCGACTTATGGGGCTTCTTATCGTGTTCATCGGCCTCTGCCTTGTCCCCTTTAGAAGACTTGGGCTTGGACTTGGACTTGTCCTTATCCTTTGACTTGTCGTGTTTATCACCCTTTGATTTATCCGGTTTATCAGCCTTTGATTTGTCCGGTTTATCGGACTTGGGCTTGCCATGTTTCTCGCCCTTCAACTTGTCAGCCTTCTCCTTAGACGTATCTTGTTCTCCGGCCTCGGTCTTGTCCTCTGGCTGATCCAGTTCATTGGCCTCTGCCCTTTCCAACGTAACAGCCTCAGCTTTGTCCTCTTGTTTCTCTGCCTCAGCAGCATTGTCAAGTTCATCTGCCTGTGGCTTATCCCGCCCATCGGCCGTGTCCTGTTGTTTACCGGCCTCAGCACCGCCCTGTTCATCTACATTGTCCTGTTTGTCCGTCTCCAATTTGTCCGGTTCGTCGGCCTCAGACATATCCAATATCCAGTGTAGGCCTAACGCAGAGGAAAACCATGCAGAAGAGAATAAGACTCTCTTTACTATACGCTTTTATCGACTGATGACCAAGTAGTGATGCAACCATACCTTTTATTGCCACCAGGCCATGCTTTGTGACGCAAGTTGGCACTTGTGCTGGTGACTCCATATATGGCAATATAGCAGACAGCCACAGATCTGTTTTGCTGAAGTCAGAAATATAAGATGACATTATAAACCTGACAAGTGCGCATCATTTCCGTATCCGCTCTAGAGTCTATCTAGATCTACCTGGGAGGTCAGCAGCCTGCGAAGCAAGTCCATCCCAACCCAGTCTACCATTAGGCCTATAAATAAACACTCTGTTCCACCAAGGCTCATGAAAATATGAACTTGTTACTTTTGGAAAATAGTAAATGTAATATCACCAGTAAGACGCCTGAGAGCGAGGTCACGTGCACGCATCCACCCAGGTGCCGGCAGACTGCTGGGGGAGCGCTGGCGCTTTGGAATGGGGGGTCAGATCAAAATATCCGCCTGGGTGATAGAAGACTGCTGGGCGAGCGCTGGCGCTTTGGCATGGGGGGTCAGATCAACATATGGAATGAATTCTGTACTGGCCATATATGGAGCGGTCTTGAGTGTACAGGGTTTGATGAGGTCATATCAACATATGGAATGTCAGAACAGGTCAGCTCCATATATGGAGATCTAAGGGTGGCAGCGAGGGCAGTGTCTTGAGTGTACAGGGTTTGATGAGGGCCCAGGTAATTTTTGGCTTGTTGAGAACTTATAGGCACGGTTCCACTAATAACTTTGGGGTAGACCCATCTAGAGTTTAAATGGACAGGTATCAGTCAAAAGGGAGACATCGAAGAGAGTCTCTGTCTGAGGCTGAGCTGCCTGCCTTGCACACCTGCACTAGCCTGGCTAATAAGACAGACCGAATCAGCCGTTGGCAAAACCAAATTGAGGAATTGCCTGCCACACGTGTGATTTGAGTCTGGCTTATTAGCCAGGCTACACCTGCACACCTGGGGTTCGCATCAAGGTCAGCCGAAAAGCACTTTCTTCACTCAAGTTTTGAGTTGCCAGTGAGTATTGATACTGTTTGCTACTTTTGTTTGTTTCAACTCAACAACCACATGTCTCCTAATCTGAGTTCCCAGAAGTTTTATTTTTCGCCACATGTCAAACATCTGCCTCCCTGACAGGCTGCCACTGATTGAATGTTTATTCTGGGTTTTGAGTTCTGCTTTTGGGGTTCGAAACACAACCTCTTGTCAGGTCAACAGCCATGTACGATGTATAAAATACCGTAGGAATATTTCATTTTGAAAGGGAGGAAAACTTTTGATGTGTTATAGTCACCCTGCTAAATTGGCTGGTAGATTGACGCTCTCCTCATTTGAACAGTTCTACCCATTCCTGACGTTTTCCTTCTTAAAGAAGAAATTTGAAGAAAACCTGGGCTCCATTTATGTAGTTGTTGTTGCCATCATACTGATCGGGTTTGATAAACCAGAGAGGCACCATCTCTGCCGATGAGATTTTTAAAACAATCAGTTAGTTGGCCTAATTCTAGTGTCTAGTTTGTCTTCTTCACCTCCAGGGGGCAGCAAAAGCTTGCCTCTTAATTGTCACAGACATTCTTTGCGTATTGGATAGCCTTACTATAACTGAGTGTGACAGTGAACACACAATAAAATAATTAACAGCACAAAAATAATAATAAAAAGTAAATAACGTTTTAAAGCTGTGAGGTATATATATATGTAGCCTTACTAATTACTTATGAGTAATTCATGCCCAGGCATTGACTCAATGGCAATGTGTTGCATTATTACTGTTGCATTAAATATAATTTCATTCGATTACCTTTATAAATTATATTATCTTGTTTGCCACTGTGGAGACTGCACTACAATGAATGTACAGTATTATGTTTTTGATGTTAATGTGATAACAAAAAATAATAACGGCACTTAAAATACTTTCACGGTTATGGCTTTGGCATTAGATGTCAGTGCCAGGCCCAGATTGATTCTGACGGCAATTTTTTTTACCCGTGCTTTCTTGTTTCCTCAGCCCATATGTCTCTGATTCTGCTATCAACACCATCAACTGTCTCCCAGGGGTTCATTCATGATGAAAGCTACTGTACTACACAACACGTGCAACCCCCACCATGTAATTGTAACAGTATGTTCTATTCTTGTGCACATGCTTCCCACCCACTTTTAGAGGTTCTGTATGGTTTTGTGTTTGTTTTTGATTTCCTATAGTATGCACATAATGGGCATGCATGAAGTGAGTGGCAAATCCAGTGGCAAAGTGAGTTTAATGTTGTTTAATACAATCAGATAGGACTTTTCTGTTTGCATGTATGGGCTGTCAAGGCCAGAAAGTTTTTTTTTTTTTTTACCAATTAGTAGGCATTCCTGCATAACTTCCGGGTATGATGGCAGTCATGGCACATACCCTCTATGTTGCCTACTGTAGTTTTCTCACATGTATAGTATACTGCCCCTGTAAGAAAAGGGGTGACCAGGTTTGAGGATTCATGTTTGGCCATGAAGCCTGACTTGTGTGTGTTTAGGGACCTGGCTGGAGGCATGAGGTGTAGCCTACAGCCTAGTACTCAAACTATAATGTTGACGCTTTGATCATTCATTTTGATTATATAGGGATATATTTTAGTTAGTGTCATTTTATATTCCATTTACAGAGTTTGGCAGGTGTGATATTTTGTGAAGGGGAGCTGCCGGAATCAGTATAAGAGTGAACTGTGAATTGGTGACAATGTTGGTCAACTCTGTTGGTCTAATTTATCCTCTGTATTTCCAGAGCTTCCAGGTCCTTTCCTGAGGTTAACATGCACATCAGTGGGAGCCTTGAGTTTTGACTGGGTAGGTTTTGGTATTTTGTTGTATTTTTGTCATTTTGCTATATATATTTTTTGTTTTGTATAATGTAATGAAATTGTGGGCTAACCAGACGTATTATGTGATCTATTGTAGAAGGACAACTAACCTACCTAACCTATACCTTTCACTGTTTTCCCCACTGTGCCATATTGTATTTCAGTCAGACAACTCTTAGTTAGAATTCATTTAGAATACCGATATATATATATATATATATTATTATTTATTGAGCATAATTGAGTATGGATTGGCGTCAGGGCTCTGTCCCTATTCATTCCCTGTAACATTTTAGTTAAGTTATAAGCCAAATAGAATTACAGGGAATTAATTAAGACACCATTGCAGGGGGATGTAGAAACAGAGCCTGGATGCTGGGGAGGCGGTGGGATTTGCAAAACTTCATGAGCAGCAGGTTAGCATCAAGCGAGGCAGGGAGGCAGGGAGGAGGCAGCGAGGCAGGGAGGCAGCAGCAGCGACGCACATCTGAGAGAAGCCATGGAATGAGCAGGTAGGCAGAGAAGGTTAAATAGCCGCTCGTAAAGAGTGCATGTTGTGAGTTGTGACTAGTCACCTGATCAGGTAGGCGTGCTCACGAGTTGTCTGCCTGAACTAGCTACGCAGGCTGTGCAACATTTGAGACTATGGGTTTTGTCACAAATTTGTTGAGGCCATGTGCCATAGTGGTATTGCACTTACTGGGCCGTTTAGTTTAGAATAGGGTTAGGGTTGTTTAGAATTACATTATTCTGGCCGTACCAACTTGGGGAACCAAACTTAAGTTGTTCAGCTATACGTTGTCCATATACAGTATATATGTGAGGTTGTAGATCAGCTATTTTCACTAGTGTGTGTGTGTGTGTGTGTGTGTGTGTGTGTGTGTGTGTGTGTGTGTGTGTGTGTGTGTGTGTGTGTGTGTGTGTGTGTGTGTGTGTGTGTGTGTGTGTGCAGAGATGGGCAAAATACATTGAAAATGTATTTTGATACAAAATACAAATACTGGGTCGAAAAATGTATCTAAATACAAAATACAAATACTGGTCTGAGAAATGTATTTGAGATACAAATACGTATTACAAAATACATGAAAATACATTTTCATGAACATGTGTATAATGATAAGTAAATTCATAATTGATTGCCAAATATTAAATGAATGACCTGTCAGAATGTCTAATACATTGAAGATTATTAAGAATGATACACTTTATATTTTAAGCAAATAAAACAGGACCCACAAAGGAATGGTAACTCTGAACAACTAAAGGCCCGCCCTACACTGCCTCTCATTTGTGGTTCAATTTGAGTGTGTAAGCCAATCAGTCACAAGGCAAACCATTGCCTACAACATGACGTAAGCATATCATCCGGCTCCAGCCCGGATCATATACCGAAATGAAATGGTGCCCAGGCTACGTTCATAGACTGTAACGGTAGCCACGCCCCTCAGAACATACGTGACTTTATGGTCATTTTTTAAATAAATGGGACCATGATTTTCCAAAAAGAATATTATGACATGAGAAATGAGACTTTGAACTAGTGACTGGAAGCAGAAAGTATTCATGACCATGTTTATTATGGTAATACAGTCTAGGATGAAGTTGGGCCCAAATACATGGACCTCTATGGAGCTATGGGGTTTTTTGGGCCCAATGACAGCGCCACAACAGGCCATTAGATGAACTTTCAGGAAGTCCCGATTTCCTTAGTGGCTTCACGAAATATCTGTCTGAGTGCCCCCCTGGGTCAGACCTCTGGACTTGGATTGGCAGAGGCCTACAACATGCCACATACAGGCAGTGTTGATTTTGTCCACTAAAATTATGAAAAATGTCCGACTATAGCTTTTTTCACTGACGAAAAGTAAGCTATGAACTATTAAGACTAAATATATTGCCACTTTCGTCAACAAATAAAAAACAGACTAAAATGTTATAGGGAGGAGCCGAGGGACTGGTGGAGATCGAGATCCATTAGAATTAAAGTCGATTGCGCTCGGATGTTGCCCTCTGAAAATAGCAGATCTACAAGCTTCTGTGAGCTTGTAGATCGGCTATTTTCAGCATGCAACCGACTGTAAAATCTGCCATCACGGCCCACCAAAATAGTTTTTTGTCGACTCAAACCTTACCACATTTAGTCGACGAAAACCCGACTAATGCTAAAACCTTTCAGATGACTAAAAAGCTAAAATTACATTTTAGTCAAAAGATTATGACTAAAACTAAGTCAACATTTTGCTCTCAAGATCAACACTGCATACAGCAGAGCAGGTCAGCGACAGGAGGGACATTTGATGGACTGCATGGTGAACAGGAGAGCTTATCTTTGGGACGTTAACACAAGCGTGATGATGACCTATAGGAGCTCAGGGGAGTCCAAGCTAAGGGCTGTGGAAATTAAATTTGAGAGAGAGGCTGAGAGCAAGGAGAATTACTGTGATCATCATGATTACTGTTGCTGCTGCCGCCGCCGCCGCCGCCATCTCTGCAGAGTGCACTGCACTCATGTGACTGTCAACACAGAGAGATGGACTAGAAACACCATGCTTATTGCTTATATAGTGTGTACAGTATATACAGTACACTGTACAGTATGTCACTGTTTCCCAAACAAGTGGGTCCCATTTGTGGGTCACAGACCAATTTTTATGGGTCACATGACCCACTTTCTTTTCCTACATTTAAAATACATTGCCGCTTTCGGGAGGAAACCACCTATGACTAACTTTCATTAATCAATGCTATTGAACACCCTTTACGTAGGTGGTTTCTCGACACACACACACACACACACACACACACAGAGATGGGCAGTATTTGAAATACATGTATTTGAAATACGTATTTGAAATACTTTTTTGTATTTTGTATTTTGTAATTTGTATTTCGCTGGGATGGAAGAAATGAGATGTATTTTGTATCTAAATACTTTCAGATTGAGTATTTTCTGTATTTCAAATACATAAAATACTTTTTTTGTTTTAATGTAATTTTATTCTCAAATGGACACATGTTAAACATTTACACTGCCTCAGGTTAAAACTGTAGGGGCAAAACCAGTCAGACAGATATTTCGTGAAGCCACTAAGGAAATCGGGACTTCCTGAAAGTTCATATAATGGCCTGTTGTGGCGCTATCATTGGGCCCAAAAAAACCCATAGCTCCATAGAGGCCCATGTATTTGGGCCCAACTTCACCTAGACTGTATTACCTTAATAAACATGGTCATGAATACTTTCTGCTTCCAGTCACTAGTTTAAAGCCTCATTTATCATGTAATAATATTCTTTTTGGAAAATTATGGTCCCATTTATTTAAAAACAATCCATAAAGTCGCTCTGTCGTTCTGAGGGGCGTGGCTACCGTTACAGTCTATGAACGGGAGCCACCCCCCGTTTAGTCAAAATAAAAACCAACGAAGAGTAAGGGGGGGAAGTCCCGCCTCGTTGTCTGGGCCAGCCAATGGCCAGCTGGACCAAAACGAAGCCAGCCAATGGCCAGCTGGGCCAAAACGGATCTAGACATATGGTGACTTACAGTGCAAGGAATTACAGGCTTCATTTTACGTCCATGTTAGACCCGGGGAACGCTTTGTCCATATTTTTTACAGTCTATGGTCTGACCACAGATTTTAACCCATTTTGGGCAGGAACCCCTTTTGGTGTTAGCATTATGTTATGCTTTAGCCATTGAAAAATAGCAGATCTACAAGCTCATAGCGCGCTACGAGCTTGTAGGGTCTGCTATTTTTGAAAAGTCGTGAAAATGTGGCTCAAATCTTTGAATGTATATTCTTTCAGAGTGAACTTTTTTAACTCAGATCTTTGCTTCTGCAGGGCTCCTGGAACATCATATTTTCAGATGGGGGGGGTCGGTGGCCAAATATTCTTTTGGGGGTTCTTGACATGAAATATTGAGCACCACTGATACAGAAACATGAGGTATTTCCGAAAATTCAAGAAAAGTCAAGGCGCTGCTATTGTGTGATTTGTGATTGCGAGTTGAGATTGCAATGAATGTCAGAATAAGAATCAAGTTCCATTACATGACATGGGCATGTCTTTCTACTTTGGTCTTGTTTGATTGGTCATAAGTATAAGTATACATCACATACAAACACAATGTAATCCTTTGTAGTAATTGCTTCAGTGCTTAACAACAAACTAGTCATTGGTAAATAAATGGTGCTTTATAAGCACTTTATATTATTCACCCGCACAATGGCAGAGGAAACCTGGCAATTAAGCACCAACATTGACCAGACAGTGGCCTTGTGGTGGGACCCCAATGCCTCCCTGCTTGGCACTCTGCATCGATGGGTTGGATTGGGGTGTCAAATCAACTAATGATTCCCGATCGCGGCGCATGCTGCGGCTCACCGCTCCAAGAGATGGGTCAAATGCGGAGAACAAATTTCACTGCGGCAACGTGTGTGACTGACTAATCGTACGACTTTGACCTTCTCATCGTCCGGACGGACAGATGTGTCCGTGGCAAAGACTTGGCATAAGACCCAATTACTGAATGTCTAGTCTCCAGGTTTTCTTCAGAATGTGTATGACAGTGATTTACCACGACTCTGTAATTCTGAGGCCCCTTTTCCAAGGGGGTTGAACCGCTTCAGTTATTTTTTCCCCCCACCTAATAATATTGAACCAGTTCAGAGTGTTTCCACTGAAAATGAATTGGTTCAGAACCCTGAAAGTTGGTCCGCAACTGGAACCAAAACCAGTTCCGTATAAAAGCACCAGGGTTCCAAGAATCTGGAATGGAACCGGTTCTAGAACCAAAGTTCTTTTGGTGGAAAAGGGGCCTGAGAGTGTTCAAATGTAAGGACCTGTAATTTCATAACTGTTCTGCCTGGTGGTCACTTATGGCTATCTCTTTGTTTCTGGTAATATTTTTGTCAACTCATTTTGTATGTCCGTGGCAAAAATGTAATCTTTACAAAAATATCCACCACAAGCCATCATGGCGATGACGGGGTTCAGTGTCCAGCTCAAAAAAGGACACTGACTCGCGGTCAGGAGGAGTGGGGGTTCCAATTCGGAGAACCTTCCGTTTCCAAGACAGCTGCTCAAACTCCCGAGCCACCGGAAAACCTTTCTGAAACCTTTCCATTTAGAAATAAATTGCAGTAGTCACTCACTATACTGCCATACTCAATTTATCCCCTGGCTGCCAGTCTGCCACTGCAAAGGGATTGAAGTGGGCTTTGACAGCAGTGTGTACATAGTGAGTGAAAACTCTCTCTCTAATATTATGATTTGCGGGGTTTCACATCTGTTTACATCGTTAGCCTGCCCTGTATTAACCCACAGAGGCATTAATTAGCGTAACCACTTAGCTGTGAACCAAAGGTAAGACTATAGTGTGCTGCTTTGTCCCACCACTATTTCACTGTAGAACACTGTGCCTGTGATACATTCAAAAAGCTGCTAAAAACTCATCTGTATCGTAAGTATTTTGGTTTGCTATAGTGATTATTTCTATGTTCTGGTGATTTCTATGTACTGTTGTTCTGTTTGTATATATTGCTATGTACTGCTTTTGTTGCTCCGTTTCTTATTTTATTGCTGATTTATTTTTGACACCGTGTTCTTGTTTTATTCTATTATTTTATTGTACAGCACCTTGTAACAATTGTTTCAAAAGGGGCTTTATAAATAAGATTACCTGTATACCTTACCTGTGTGACTCTTGGGTCATTCATGGCCATGTTGACGTCGTGCCTTAATTGTGTCAACTCCTGGCAGCGAGGAGGCATGTGGTATTGATGCTGAGTCAGAGCCCTCGGCCCAATTGTAGTGACCTTCAGCAGGTGGTGCGTTGTTGTGTTCCTGGTGCGACGAGAACTGAAAGTGGTGATGTGTCAGTCCATTTCCACCCAATAAACCAGAATAGATGAACTGTCACAGACTTGAGAGGTGAAGAGAGGTGAAAGCAAGGGGTGTGTGGTGGTGGTGGTGGTGGTGGTGGTGGTGGTCTAGGGAGGAGTGGGTGGTCCGATCCATACAGTATGTCAGGATATGAGATTTCACCATGGCAACCATGGATGGCCAGGGAGGGTTGGACGAAGTCAGTTGGCAGGAAGAAGAGAGATGGCTGACAGTGACAACAATAAGGGAAAAAAGGGGGGAAAATGGGCTGTGTGACGTCCAGGAAGTCGATCTTTTGTTCTCCACCACGTGACTAAGTGCCTAGGGCACTCACTCACTCACTCACTCACTCACTCACTCACTCACCCACTCACTCACTCACTCACTCACTCACACACACACACACACACACACACACACACACACACACACACACACACACACACACACACACACACACACGCACACATTTCGATTTCTTTATTTGAATCCACAAATTACAATTGATTTTTACAAGGAAACAAATATAACGGGGTTGACAGTTCACATGGCACCTCCTTCTCCACACAGACAAACTGCCTATAACAGCCGAAACAGAACAGTATTTGGCAAGTTGTTTGGCTTTGCTTTTTGTCATGCCAGCTATTCCTAGGCCACTCATGGTCAGTTTATGCACATGGCCCAGGCTTCCGAATATCAGTATGGCAAATCTACAGCGATATCCCAAGTTTGTTATACTTCCAAGTAATGGTTGACTGGTGCCAACAAAGACAACATCAGGTGTATTGGGGATGTTAGCAAAGACATTGCATGAACAGCTAAACCAATCTGGTAAAAATGTGCCTCAAATCTTTGAATATATATTATTACAGAGTGAACATTTTATTTAACTCAAATCTTTGCTTCTGGGGAGGAACATTTTCAGATGGGGGGGCGGAGGCATATTACAGTACATATAATTTTAGGGGTCCTTGACATGAAATATTGAGCACCACTGATACAGAAACATGAGTGAATGTTTATACATTGCTGCACTAGATGGCACATACTTTCGAACTGCATCAGACACTAGGTCAACAATCCGGTCGTGGCGAGCAATATACAAGTTTTTGTATGCACTACATCCATTTGTTATGTGTGCGATGGATTCTAGGTGTTGTTCAGAATCATGATGGTTTATACAGAGTGGAGTGTGGGTGTCGGGATACCAGATGGACAGATTGTACTTGGTTGGTAATACTTGCAGTCTTGCTTTGATGGTGAATTTTAAAACATCCTCCCCAATAGCAGCATTTTTGTACATGGAATGTGAAACAGAGTGATCAGCTGAATCAACACAGGCCAACTTTCCCTGCAGTCGAAGGCCACGCCAATGTTCTTTGGCTTCAGTCTGTTTCGTGCTAAGCAGAACCCTTCTTGCCATTTCTTCCTGTAGTCTAGTGTCCGCACCCTGGTGGGTGAGGGTAGCCTTCACTACCACGCTGGAGTCTGTAATTAATCCATCAGAGATGGGCACATTTTCGTTGTTTTTTGCCCATTTTAGCTGGACTCCTGTCCGATGGCAAAGGTCGTTGAGATCTGGCCAATCAGACCAGACCCCGAAGCCCTTGGCTTGTGAGTCGAGTTTCCCAGAGTCTTTCCTCCTAAAGCACGCACGCACACACACGCACACGCACGCACACTCGCATGCAAGTGTGTCTGAACCTCGAGGCATTCTGGCTCACCTGCTGAGCTTTTTGTTCTTGTTCCTGTTCAGTCAGACGGACCCCAGCTCTCTTCCTGTCGTCCCCAGGGGGGCCACTGCCAGTAGGGTGAGAGCAGATAATCGCACACAGCTAGAGGTTCTGAAGGACACTATAGAGAATAACATAAATGGAGGGACATGCAACTTGTGGCGTGACTCCTCCGCTGCTTTCCCTCTCACATATAATTGCCCCACACTTACCGCTTATTCCTTGATACCTCGCTTTGTCCCATGGGAGGGAACGGGAGATCTCTGTGATCAAATCCATACTGATTAATTCACCGGTGTGACCCAGGACACACATCACCCACACAGGCATACACAGACTTGTTTCTGCTGGTTCTTAAGTTAAGTATAACAGACATTTCCTTTGTTTCTCACCCTTTCAGACGGACAGACAGAGACGTATAGGATTCCGGCCCTTAATTAGCCGAGAGCAGAGACATTAACCTTTCCCCAGACTATCCTTGTCTCATGCTGCAGACGTTCAGAAGCCTGTATCGATCCTTGCTTCTTGTAAAGCAGGCTGTTGGCATGCAGCATGAAGACCAGGGTATAGTATACGATGTGTTAGTGTTATAATATTGCTCAGCACCAGGCATCGGCCCCACTGTTAATCGATAAAATCAACTTCGCACAGTGTGTAGAAAGCATTCCAGGACTACTGTTGGTTCTTCATGCATCAGTGCTTTTCTGCACACTTTTCTTATATCATTCATGTCTTAAACTTATCAAACATATCACTGGTATATACTGTAGCGGTATATCCTACTGTAACTGGTATGCTTGGTTATGTCATTAGGTTCAGGGCTCTTGCTTTCACCTGTAATCTATAAGGCAATGCATGGCTTTTGAAGATTACATCATATGGCATGCAGCCAAGTCTACAGTATATGGGTTTAGACTAGAACGTCCATTCTATGGACTGAGGATATTACAATGAGCACTTTAGAGCCAGCATGGATTTAATGTTTGGTTAAAGTACTTTAGAGCGCACTTTAGGGCACTAAATGACAATGTAAGACGTCATGTAGCCTATATAAATACAGTGACGTCATGTAGCCTATATAAATACAGTGGACTTCACTACAAGTGTAATTTTTCAAATGTGATAACACCAGAGAAAGACCTTTGTTTTGATCTCTGAAGACAACCCACGTGCAGAGCTTGAAATAGCTGACATATAAATCTTATAAATAAGTCATTCGGCCCGGGATCCAAACTAGTGAATTTTGTTTTTTAATTCCTGAAATGCTTTGCTTTCTTTGGAATGTTTACATGCTACAATTACACTAGCACTCCTATAACTATAGGCCTATAGATCCTTGTCAGAACAGGTTGAGTCTAAGTCTTAAGGAGTCCGGTTTCATATTTATGGAAGAATGTCAAAGGGCAGGTTTATCTTCTTCTTTAGTATACATGTGTAGCCTGCATGTGTGTATGGAATGGATGGGCGTATGGACAACACACATTTGGATGTGAGGAGTATAGTTTTTAACTGCTTTTGTACTGTCTTTGGCACCTCAGCGCGGTCAATAACGGGATCATCTTATCTTTCACACGCACACACACACACACGCACGCACGCACACACAGTCACACAGTCACGCACACATACACACATACACACACACACACACACACACACACACACACACCCTCACACACACACACACACACACATGCAGTATATTATGTATGCTATACATTATTGTCCTTGATTTTCTTTGCTACTATAGAAACTCTTGTCCTATTGTCGTGGAACATGGGTATTGAAGGAATACAATAGCCAATAGGCCTTATAACGCTCATTCGGTGCTATGGTAATTCTTGGTAAACGTTATTCCAGAACATGTATGTTATGTTTCCTGTTTAATTTGCAACCTGTTAACTGCAAATCAAACCCAATTGGAAACAAACGAGACTTGTTGCCCTAATGAATCAATCAACGGGGGCTGAGGCCTTCTTCTTTTTGGGCAGATACTAGATACAAATCTATTTGTTGCCATCACAAAGTCTCCATGGAAACCACTGTGCCTTTTAAAGCCTGAAGAAAGAACAAAAAAGGACGTGTTAATTGATTGGATTATACAGACAGTTCCATTGTCTGCTCAGCAGCTGCACGGTTCTGTTCAGTTGAAATAAGAAATAGGCTACCTCAAATAATAAATAACTTTACTATAGATTAGACCGCTGCCTAAATAGGTCCTAAAAGGCTTTCTCTCTCAACATATGTGGTCCATATGTTGTTTGATTTGTTTCCACATGCAGAGCACATGGGGTAGCTATATAATTGAGCCATCTATTGTCTCTGTGGTGGTTGGCAACATGCAGGTAATATAGGCTTAACGGGAGACCTTATAGCTGAAGCAAAATGTATTCCCAGGACAGCACACATGGTGGGGTTGAGGATTAATATGGGCTCCCATTGATTTTGCGAGTTGCGCCGTTAATACAATTTAAAAACACATTATTTTTGCATTTTCTCTTTAACTCAATCTGATATACATCTGGCTGTTTTTGGCATGACAATTAGGCTGTGGCTACCAGTGAAAAGCAATATTTGTTGCGCTGACTGAAGCATCCATAATGACACAGACATGCTTTATGGCGATTGTACAGTGCTGATAAAACCATCTTTTAAATCAAAGAAAGTCCCTGCCCTGATCTTCAGCCACACTGTGGCTGTTTACTGGCTCTCAGATCACTTGATCTTATTGGCCAGCCTCACACATCGCCAGTCAGTCAGTCGCCACCGCCACAGCCTAGGGGACTCTATAAAAGCCACGCGCGCTAGCTTTCCAAGAGTACATCTGAGGGCGCGCGGAGTGAAGCGCAGTGGAAAGAACATCACAGTAAGCTTCTCGACAGCCGAGGACAAAACACCTGTTGTTATACGGAGGAGGAGGAGAGCAGGGGAGAAAGTGCGCAGTTACAACGTCGACGTTGTAAGTATTTTCTAATTTCTGAAACCTTATAGGTGTATTCAATGCACAATGTTTTTTTTTTCTCCTTTACCTTTCTTTTTTTGCAGTTTTCTTTCTCGCCCCTTTCGCCGTGGATATTTAATTTTAACTGATTTGGAAATTGACTTTTGCGCAGCTTCCCTTAATTTGCATTCATATAGCGTATAGCATTTCTTGACCTAACTTTATAAGTTCTTCATCTTCTTCTAGTTAGGCGATTGTGCCGCCTATTATTATTATTATTATTATTATTATTATTATTATTATAGGTGTCCATTTAAAGAACTATTAGTCTGTGTACTGCCTGGCTGCCCTGGCAGAAATATCTTTTTGTCTTTTTGTATAGCACTTGACCTTTCATCAATGGAGATAAATTAGCCTAGGCTATTTTGAATTTGAAACACATTTTCACACCTTTGTATGAAAGATCATATGGCAGTTTTTAACTCTAAACCAATGCTCAAACATTTTCATGCCAAGAATGTATTTATCCCAAGAGATTTTGTGCCATGGGACCAAGAGAGGATTTGTGTGTAAAATAATAATAATGAATAAATGCAACATTCTCATGTTTCAAAAATAGCAGATCTACAAGCTCACATTGGGTCATGTTTGAATAGCTGAATTATAAAATAGTATAGTAGTATAGTAGTAGTATAGTATTTTATAATTCAGCTATTAACACAATTTTCTGGGAACCCCTGGCCCCTGGAATCTCTTCAAGGATCCCTGGAGGTCAAGTAAACCACTGCATTATACAGAGCTGCTGTATAATGAGTTGCATTGGTTTGGTTGACCTTAAAAAAAAAAAACATTGTCCCGACCCGACCCTTTGGTGTGGTTTGGGCTTAATACCTAACCACGTTGGCTACAAAATAATTACGCACAAAAAGAAGATAGCATGCCTCTGCTCATTCACAGAACATTGTAGCGTATATATCCATCGTTCAGACCTGCTATCTCTGTGTTGAGTTAAATTAACTGTATTCTGCTGCGTGCTATATCTTCATATGGCCGCCATGCCACTGATAAGGCCCTCGATCTCTCTTAACACATTGCCAGGTATTAATTAACGAATTCTTCCAATACAAAACCGCCAGTGTTTTTTCTGTGAAATCCCTTATTTTGAAGGCCCACCGGGACACAAGATGTAAACCGGATGTAAACGAAGTAACGAACGCTGTGTGTGTGGTCGTCTCTCTTCTCTCACCCGGAAAATAACCACGATCATCGGTTCTTTAGTTATGGGCGCAATCCACGAACCCAATCCACTTCTGGTTAATTTCCAGTTGTATCTGTTGCTTGGCAACCTAGACCCAGTATACGTTGGCGAAGAGCGCAATCTGTCACTGGAAAGACCACATAACATAGATCTCCGTTGGCGGGGATTAGACCCTTTTTCCTTAATTTGTAGTTAGAGTGTTCGCCCTGAGACTGGGAGGTCGGGGTTCAATCCCCGGCCGGGTCATAAACCAAAGACTCTGTAAAAATGGGACCCAGTGCCTCCCTGCTTGACTCTCAGCATCAAGGGTTGGATTGGGGGCAAGTCCCTGCGACATACTAGCGTCATGTCCAGGGGGTGTACTTGTACACCAAGCTGCCTCACGCTACAGAAACAGGAGATAGGCTCCTGCCCTATGGGCCTCATGGCTTGGCCAGGCTACTTACTTACACAAACTGCCCATGCTTCGGCTAACACCAAACCACAACAAATATACTTTGTCTGCTACGATCATTTTTCATGATTATTGTTTATTTATTTTCTGACTGCTTTCCAACTGTCCAACACTTAAAGCGGCCTGACCTAATGTTTTGTATAACTGATTAAACTTAACTACTGAAGGCTATACTCTTATTTCGATTATGTTGTTAATTTTTCCCATACCTTGTGACTTAATGACATTTATCCGTGCCCCCTGGGCTTCTGTTTAAAAAACGTTAAAAACTTAAAAACTTTGATGAGAAAGACCTGACGGATATCTCCGTCAACTCCGGGAATGTTAATTACTTGAGAGTAACTCTTCCCCTCTGTGTTTTTGATTGCAGAAATCCACTAAATCCCTCACCACGAGTCTCACTTGGACAACCCCGACGGGACAATGTGGGTTCTGGATAAACTCCGTGGGTCGGTGGAGTCCAGTGTGTTGCGACCAGGGGAAAACGGAGACAAGAAAGGCGGCTCCCTGGCCTACAGCAACGTCCTCACACCCGACAAGATCCCGGACTTCTTCATCCCCCCCAAGCTGGTGAGCTGCCCCCCGGAGCCGGACATCCTGGACGTGAAGCCCCAAGAGGGGCTGCGACCCTCCGTCTCGGAGCAAACCATCGGCAGCAACAGGAAGATAAGCAGCCCGCGCAGCCCGCGCCTGGTCACCAAGCTCGCCGGAGACACCAAGAACCTGCTGCGAGCCGCCAACCGCCACATCATCCAGATCGAGAGTGCGGACGACGTGGTGGCGGGGGACACCAACGCGGACCCCCAGTCGCAGACGGCCATGTCGCTGCCGTACGTCCCAAAGACACAGACTTCCTACGGCTTCGCCACGCTGAAGGAAAGCCCCCACACCCGGCGCAAGGAGTCGCTGTTCCACTGCGACCTCCTCACCAGTCCCGTGACCTCGCCCAACTCCAAAAGGAAGACCCCCGGCGAGGTCGGCACGCACCTCACTCCGGCTGACTGCGGCTCCTCCCACATCAACCCCTACCGCTATTTCAGCGGCGGGGAGAGCGACACCTGCTCCTCGGCCGAGTCGTCTCCGTTCAGCTCGCCGCTGCTCTCCCGCTCGGCCTCCCTGCTGAAGCTCTTCACCCACGGCACACAGGCCAAGGTGGTCAAGGCCAAGAGGACGTTCGCGCGCCACAGCTCCCTGTCCACCGACGAGTGCAGCTCGGCCGAGCCGAGCCCCAACGTCCCGCGGCGCCGCCACGCGCCCGGCGCGGGGGCCAGCGGAGGAGGAGGGGCGTCGGACCACGAGGTCCGCCGGGAGCACACCGTCAACCTGCACAAGGGCGGGACGGTGCGCATCAGCACGGACTACGACGCCGGCACCGCCCGGCTGCGCATCCGCGTGCTGGCGGCGGAGAGCCTCTACGACAAGCCGTTCGACATCAAGAGCATCAACTGCTGCGTGTCCCTGTGCCTGAACCCGGGCAAGCTGCAGAAGCAGAGGAGCAACATCATCAAGAACAGCCGCAACCCCGTGTTCAACGAGGACTTCTTCTTCGACTCGGTGACCTCGGCTCAGGTGAAGGACCTGAGGGTGAAGATCAAGGTGGTGAACAAGGGGACCAGTCTGAAGAGGGACACTCTGCTGGGCGAGAGAGAGGTGCCCTTGGCGACGCTTCTGTCGTCTGGACCCTAAAATACACAATGGTGAGCATCGGAGAGTGACCGGAACAATGTCAGATCTTAATTGGAAATTCATTGTGCTTTACACTGTTTACACGGTCAATTAAACATTGCACCTTTTGTTTTCTGTAACAGTAAGCATGACGATTATGAACATGTGAATGAAATGCATGTTTGAGAAGTGCGCTAGCTTGCTCTTATTCAAAACCAGATTCAGAATATTTGTGAACGGGAGGTTTTTGTTGGTAGGTGTGAAGGTGGAACCTTCCCTTATTTACAATTGAGTATAGCAGAGATAATAGCCTCTTATAGGACATTTAAAATGAAATTATTTCTCTGGACATCTTCTCCCAGCCATCTTCCTTAACCAAGGCAGCCTAACGTTTAGATCAAAATGTCAATGAAGATTGCATTGCCAATAATGTGCACATCAGGGTTCTGCAATCTTTTTGAAGCCAAGTGCCATGTTTTTATTTTCTAGATAGTCAGTCAACATTAATATCAATATCCACAAATATAATCTTTTCCCTTCTTTTTAAATATGTTTTTCACATTGTTATAATGATCTCCCAGACTCCCTCCCCATGGAGTTCAGAGTTTTAATGAATGTAGAAATAATTATACATGTAGGATGTAATTTACATACAAATGTGAGGGACCAAAAATCCTCTCTCTCACCATCATGCCAGTGATCACTCTCCTTTGTACCAGTGGTGGCACCGGTGCCAAAGGTTGCCTATACCCCTAGTGTACATGATGTGTATCGATTGATCTTCACACATTGTGATGTTGTACATTCACTGTAGTACATGACACAAGTCTACTTATTAGTACATGACACGATTCCACAATTCCCTGTTCACTACATGACACGATTCTACTGCAGTACATGATTCTTACAATTCCCTGTTCACTATTATAGTACAACAATGCTTCTGTAGATCAATGTGTTCTTTGAACCGGCGTCGCATCCTGATGTGCAAATAAGCCTTTGATGCATCGGAGCCACTGACTATACGGTCTACCTTAGTTACAAACAATAGGGGAGGGAGGGTGAGGAACAAACAGAGCTGCACAGGCGTAAATGTCTCACACTGACCTGGAGAGCAGAATTCTGTTATCGAGTTCCACCTGCATGGCATGAATAAAACCCCAAAGCCTTACTTCACACACACAAGAAGGCCCCTTCTTCACCAAAATAACTTTGTTTCTAGAGCTGGTTCCGTTCTTTATTTTTTATGATGGTTTATATCACATAATCTGCATCTTCCAACCTGAAGAGTGACAAGAAGAAGTACTTTTTTTGGTTCCAGTTCTGAACCAACTTTTAGTAATCAATTTCGTCCAAAAGATCAGAACTGGTTCAACCCTGGTGGAAAAGAAGCCAGAGAGAGAGAGGGAGAGAGAGAGAGACAGACAGACGGACGGACATAGAGCATGTTATTTTTGATATGTGGTATTTGTATGCCATTTTTGTACATTTTAGACAACGCCATGTGGAAATGAATACAGTGGTCTTTGTATTGTATATGAATTTATATGCACATAGTGGTGGTTTGTATGACTGTTTTGTGAAGTGCCAATCCACACACAATATGGACCGAGAAGTAAATCCTGTCAACCTGCAATTAACGCCCCCACCAATCACTGCGTGACGGGTCATCGCAATGACTGCTCTAACGCAAAGGGGAGTGTTTTGTCTTGGCCTATACTACAGTCCTCTCTTCTCACATTTGTATACTCTGTTGTGATACTAAGGAATCCGAATAAATTTCACATTGATTGCAGCCTCGAGAGGGTCGCCCATGGAAAGGGAACTAAATTCATATTTGTCACTGACGAGCAGAGACATCGGCATGAATTATACAAATTGTCTTTTGACTGCACAACCGATGGATGTCTCTGATGATAACGTTCAATAATTGTGAGGATTTCACTCACCCCTTGTTTGTAGAAACAATTGTAGCGATGTTGTTAAAATGGTTTGTAACTTTGTATACACAACAAGACATTGTGAAAGTGATGACTGGATTCTCTTATGGTGTCAAAGTCAGTGGTTTTTTGTAATCCATGTTGTGTACGTGGTTTTGCGTGCAATATTCAGCACCTGCACACAGGCGTATAGACTTAATATGGTTATTTTAATGAAACCTTTGTAACCAATCCCTTTCCTAGGTTTCCTGTAGCATGACTAACATATCTCTGTTATCTATGTTGAGACAGTACTGCATTTCAGTGGATTTCTATTGTATTGTAGTGTAATAGATGGGTTTATGATGGCTGCCAATAGGGGCTCTATTAATGTTTATAACATTCGGTTATATTTTAAATATAGGTGGAGTTTTTTGGGGCGATTGCCCAATTTGAGGCACATTTTGTAAATGACTGCTTATGGTCCTGTCTCCTGCAGCTGAAATAGTTGTTTTTCTCCTATGTAATACAGCCCTATATTTTTCTGCAAAGAGTGTCAGCTGGATACAACAGGCTTGATATGCAAGGGAGAACTATCAAAGGCTAGGATCCTATTATGATGTCACCTCTTGTGACTTTTGAGCATGTCAAGATAATTGAAACAATAGTAGTGAATAGTGTGAATATTGACCAAACATCTGAATCTATATATATTTACACTGCAAGCATATGGATGTGTGTTATGTTTTATCTCATATTACATATTATAATACATTGTTATAGGCTAAAATGCCACTGCTGTGCTGTATATGGATTCTATATTATGCTTTATGGACTTGATATATAGGGGTAAATAAATCATTCCTCTTTTCAATGTGTTTTTCACCAAATGTCTGTCGGTCTTTCTTTCTTTCTTTCACACATTTGAACAAATAGCATCTTTGACTCCATGGCGTAATTTTCCCCTCCTGCTGTATCAGTTTCTGCCTTCTAACAGTTCAAGAGAAGCATGAGAGCATTCTTGCCCAGAAATTGTATTGTTGTAAAAATCACCCTGTGTGAAGTGAGTGGTGCAACTCCGTGTGGGGGTCCCCGGAATTTCCAGACCCACAGGAACACACCCAGGGTACTGGCCTGGCCCTGTGTCCGAAATGGTTGAGAAATGACAGTTATACCGTGAGGGGTGCCTCTACTGTACTGTACTGTACTGTACTGTACTGTACTGTACTGTACTGTACTGTACTGTACTGTACTGTACTGTACTGTACTGTACTGTACTGTACTGTACTGTCACACTCAAAATCATCATATATACAGTTTGTCTGTGTGATGTACCTATGTATAAATCCTGACATGATATCAGTGGTGGAATAACTAAGTACATTTTATTAAGTAAAGGGTATCAAATAAGGAGAGTAGTATATTTTTTCTGTTGCCATTATTGCCAGTGATTATTGATATTTCCTTTAAGTGACAAATATTGACAAATATTTTGTAATTAAATAGGTACCGGTATGTTAGTCTTTATAGTGCAAAGAGTGTTCAGTGTTAGTGGGATAAATAAATAATATCACTGCACTTTTTCTCTTGTTTTTAAAGAGGTGTCGTAACAGAACATGTGTCTCCAGTCCTCAGTTCTATTTAGTACGGTGTTCAGCAATTCCAGTGCTAACCTTAATTTGATACCTAGAGGAATGATCCGAATTAACATTGCCATTATCCTCCTCTGTTGGTGTGCTAAAAATCAATAGCTATTTAATTACGAATGGGTTGGAGAGACTTGACTTGCGACATTTCACAATGAAAGGAGCTGAGGAGAGCTACAGGACCCATGTGAGACTCTGAAAGGATGGTACTCAGTCTCAAATAATGGATTGCATTTTCTTCCCACGATTTTGTAACCCATTTTTCACCCCTGTGTCAATTATCTAATGTGATCCTGGGCTCTACAGTCTACACACCCTCCACCAACCTGGGGAGAGCAACGGACTTGAACTCATGCTTCCTTCATGCCTGAGTGTCCAAGTTGCTCCTTTACACCTGACAGGGGGAGTTTCCCTGGTTGGACGTATGTGGAAGGAACACATTATTCCGACCAGTTCCTTTCCCCTCCATCAGGTGCCCCGGCTGGCCAGGGGGAGGCAGTTTAAAGACCAGGATTACTGAATGTTTTTTGTGACACGCATGTTTCTCTAGGGGACATGCATTTTCATAGCACTTTACTCAAAGCGCTTTACAATGGTCCATTCATTCGTATACATTGGGAGGTGAAGTGGCGAACAGTCGACGCCAGCGTCCTCACTTCCTACATTCGATGGTGGCAAGCTGGTGTAAATTAACTATAAGTACAAGTACTGTATTTAAGTACAATTTTGCTTCCACGGCAATGCCCTCTCCTCAAGGAATTAGTCACTCTCCCTGAAACCCTCGACTCACACCCTCCGCTCCTCAAACCCAACCCCCTCAAACCGCAACCTTCGCGCCATGACCTCATGCCTCCTTCTATGCACGAGGAGTCCAAGCTGCTTCTTTTCACCTGACAGGGGGGAATTTCCCTGGCCGGACGTAGCGTGTGGAAGGAACACATTATTCCGACCAGTTCCTTTCCCCTCCATCAAGTGCCCCGGCTGGCCAGGGGGAGGTAGTTTTAGAGACCAGGATTACTGTTTTTGTGAGGGTACCTACCCTAGGGGACACGGGGAGAACATGCAAACTCCACACAGAAGGGCCCTTTCACCTCGGGTATGGGCACTGATGACGCGGAGGAGGGAACATGCCCCATGCGCCCACAGCGTCCCCAGCAGGAATCGAACCCAGGACCTTCTAGCTGTGAGGCGACAGCACTACCGACTGTGCCACCGTGCCCCCCGGGGCCTTAGAGTATATAACTCTATGCCCGGGGCACGATGCCAATACTTTTGTACTTTTATTCAAGTACATTTTAAATTCCGGGCTTTTACTTGTAAAAGTAGTTCTACATTGCAGTATTGATAGCCAAAATTGATAGTACAAAATGTGAGTACTTTTCCCGCCACTGCAAGCTATAGCACCGACCAACTCATTGCATGGGGGCAGTCTTGCTCAAGGACACTTCCACATGTGAACAGCAGGAGAGCTGGGTTTCAAACCGCCAACCCACGGATCATTGGACCACTTAGCTGCTCTGTCTCCTGAGCCACAGCCACAGTTTCAATAATCTTCCATCAAATGTATTTCCTCAGTGTTTTCTATATTATGCTGAACTCTCTCTCAATCCTTCCTGTCACAACAACACATGGTTCTCATAAAAAAATAAGTGCCAAGCCTTTCCTTGACATCAGATTCTTAATATTCAGAGTTAGACCAATAGCGTCACCGGATTTCCATGCGTATATACGCATAGAAATCAGTTTGTGTATTTATCTTCATATTGTGACGTTGCCCACAACAAAACAACGATTATTTGAATCGAGCTTGTAGTGTGAGTGACACTGCCACATAAATGTGTAAAGAAATGCATTTCCAGTGAGTATTGAAAGAAAATGAAACATAACATACTGGGTTATAACAAGGGGATATATTGGTTAAATTATGGTTGAATATTTAACCCCGGAATGCAGTGTACAGAAAATGTTTTGTGTGTAGTTAAACCGCATGGTCATTGATTTTCTGTTGACAAGGTTTGCTCATAGGGGGCGCTGTGGGGGAAAACAATAGTTCAAGGAAGTGAGGTACCAGGAACATCTATAAGAGTACAGGAAGTGACATGTCTGTAATGTTTATCCATGTGAGGTTCCATTTTAGTTATCAAAAAGAGTGTTTGGTGGGCATTTGTGAAGGAGACTGTTGGCCTATCCCTATAGTACTAAACCAGGAGACTGTTGGCCTATCCCTATAGTACTAAACCATAATCAGAAACTGATGACCCACAGAGTAGTGGGGCCAGAACACTTAGAGATCTGAAGAAGAAAAGGCTCCATTCAGAGCTTTTATTTTGGACAAAGGGGAATCTGCTGTGGCCTCCCGACTTGAAGGTTGGGTGAGTAATATACTTTTCCCCCTTTTTGAGCAATGCATTGCCTTTTTATTTGATACTTGATTTTTTTAAATTACTTTTGGATTACTGTTGGGATGCGTTTTTTATACTAAAGAAAATCTGAGATTGAACATTTTCATCTTGATTGTTGAATTTAATTATTATTTTGGTTGATCAGGTTTAAGTCGGATACAAATATTGCAGTTTAACTTCAAAAGCAACAGTTTAGCGTTTTCCTTTTTATTTCTATATTTGTTTCTATTTGGTCCGCAATTCAGTTGGTTACACTTACAGAATAAAGAATTACTGATTTTTGAGTGGTGCAATGGTGCAACCACTCCCTTATGGAGCTATGTGTGTGGGTGGGTGGCTGGCTGGGTGGGTGCGTCTGAGCACGAAAACAGCATGGTTGCTTTTCACCACCTGTGCGCAACCTACGTAACACACACACACACGCACGTATTTTCTGTATATATGGTGATTTCGGGTGTGCCAGTACAGTACCAGCATGTGCACTTAAGCCTCTCCAGCTGATCCAAAATGCCGCAGCTCGCTTGGTCTTCAACCAGCCAAAATTCTCACATGTCTCCCCCCTGCTCCGCTCCCTCCACTGGCTCCCGGTCGCTGCCCACACAGAATACAAAACTCTGATGCTGGCATTCAAAGCAACCAAAGGTATGGCTCCCCCATATCTTGCAAGTATGATCGAACCCTACAAACCCTCCCACGCACTCAGATCAGCCAACGCAGGGAAGCTGGAAGTACCCTCACTAAAAACGCTGTGACAACGCTCCACACGTCCCAAACTCTTTCCCCTTCTGTCTCCAAAACTGTGGAATGCACTTCCCATTGCAGTCAGAACTGCAGCATCACTCCCAATCTTCCGCCGTAGTCTGAAAACCCACCTTTTCAGACTCCATCATGGCCCATAGCACTTACCCCACCCCCTTAGATAGCATTTATGTAGACTTAGATAGCATTTGATACAGACTTATAGCATGTTATGTAGACAGCACTATAATTGCATTGTATGTAGTCATAGCACGTCATAGTACATATGTATAGCATAGTAGTATAGATGTATAGTTTATATGTATAGCTTCATTATATAGATATTCCACTGTTACTTTCTTAGCTTACGCATGTTTCTTGATGTTTTTATATGATGTATTCCCATGCTTTTTTGTTCTTGCTTAATGTAAGTCGCTCTGGATTAAGAGCGTCTGCTAAATGCCTAAATTGTAGTACAGTGACAGTACAGTATACACTACAGTAGAGGGTACAGTAGAGGGACCCCCACACGGTAACTGTCATTTCTGGGGTAGCGACGTCCAAACTTCAGAAAAGCTAACCGAGGGTGCCAAAAGGGGATAGCCGTCCCCCGTCCCCCCCACCCCCAGTTGCACCACTCACTTCACACAGGTGTGATTTTTTGTTCTTTAATATAACTCAGACATACCATTTTATGGTTATGATTGTTATAGTAGCCTAGGTGTTAACGTTGCTTAAATTATAAGCATGATTTTGATTGATTTTTTTTTCTTTCTGATGCCTAATGGTGACATGACATGACATGCACGCATTGCACTTGCACTGTTCTCTCTCGCTTCTTTCGCTCAAATTCTGATGATGCAGTGCAGCCTATGCCAGACTTTTCTTTTCAGAATAAAGAAAGTCCTTATTTCATTAGATTATGTAAATTCTACCAATGTAGAGCACTTAGGCCTTTTCATACTCCAGTTTTATAAGTTGACCACCGCAGTGGTTGGGAAAACATGATGTCACGCTGCGGTGATAAGCGACTCACCGCTCACCCCAACACATCTGTTTTTACTCAGTCTCTCAGATTTGACTCTCCATTAAATGATTAAATGAATGCATGTAATCCACATGTAATGCCCAAAGATCAACTGTCAGTTTCTCACCTCTTCTAGGTTTTTAATTGATAATGTCTAAAACAGGGCTTCCCAAAGTACAGAATGTGAACCACAGCCCTTGAAGCGACAGGAGAACCATCACAATTTTTCTATCTAGCCAATGTTTAAATGATTTATCACGTTTTTGATCGTACCAACCAACCCCACAATTGCACAGGGTGTACCTCAATGTCTCGGGCCACTCACAGCGATCGGAAAAAATAGTTTGACATGTACTTTTTCCGCTATAGCCATTCGTTCAGACATACGATAGCTCAATTGTGAGCCCACTGCGACGCATTGTGAGCCATTGGGATCATTGCAGTAGACTAGCTCGTATGAATTGATACACTATAACACCCGTTGGAAGGTCACTTTGACCTCCTCTCCTCTCCTTTTAAGCTCTCCTCTCATTTTGGTATTGCAGCTGAAATGCCTTTGGAATAACACACTGACGGAACATGAATTAATTCGTGTTTTTAGGCTTCAGCATGTATAAAAATGTATTGAAGGCCAATATTTATATAATACATTTGATTTTAAATTCATGGTGTGGCCCCTTTAAAAGTCCATAGACTTGCCTGCCACATTTCTGAAAGACAAAATACTGTATTGTGCCGAATATAAGACGACTCTAATTATAAGACGACCCCCATGTTTCAAGACTCATTTGTGGATAAAGAACATTGAATGTCACATAGTCTAGTCCCCGATTATAATACGACCTCGTTTGTTAGGGAAATATCCTAACAAACAAACATGTGAAAAATACATACTGTATCTTATATTCAGGCCAAGTTGGTATTGTATTTACAAGCTATTTACAAATATGCCTACAATGTATTTACAAGCTATACTGTAAAGAGAACCTGAGACAATCTCATGTTGTATTGTATAATTTGTATTGTATTTTATGTTCGTTTCAGTTTTTACTCCACAACCCTGCAAGAGATGAAGACTCATCAGTGAATTAACCAATCTTCCGTCTCGATTCTTCTGTCGTTCTTTCTATGCATGGGAAGTGGAGTTTAGCTCGCCGTTGAGATGAAGGTAAGCACACACTTTGGGAGGAACAGCACACGCACGCACACGCACACACACACACTCACACACATTGTGGTTTTCATGCACTACCTGCATAATATGACACATTGCCACTGGTCTACACACCCGCTCAGTTTAGCTGCTTGAAATGTTTTCCAATTTCCTTCATCTGCCACTGTACATTTCCCACGACAGCCATCTCGTCTCTCACAGTGCCAATGAGTGCCATTTGGGCGATGGTAAAAACACTGTAGTTCTTGGTAAGGCTGGCACAATATATATCGTTATCGTATCAAGGTATGAACATGTCTTGCAACGGTATCGCGATAATGATATATCGTCGATAACATCCCCCTGTGTGTGTGTGTGTGTGTGTGTGTGTGTGTGTGTGTGTGTGTGTGTTGCTGCTGCAAAATATACAACAAGGCTATAAAAAAAGTTGAGCTATAGTTTCAACTTCAGCTAAAAAGATACAAAGCTACAAATACCACTGTGTAGCTTTGTATCTTTGAATCTTTTGCATCTGCCAGTGGGGTGCAGTACTTATAGTTTAGACAGTTTTTGGTTTAGACTAGTCATTGGTTAGACCAGTCATTAGTCCTACAACTACAACCTATCTCAAACCCTCACCTCACCCTAAACCTAACCTCCCACGGGGCAGCACACCTACACCTAACCTTAACCCATGTCTAACCAATGACTAATCTAAACTAAGTATGCACCCCCTGCCAGTGTGGGCACAGCATGACACTCCGGCAGCAAGGAAAACCTATACTAGAGGGTAAATTCGATTGTGGCAATTTTCATCCCTGGCTTTCTTGACTTCAGGGAGGAAAGGTTGAGGGCTATTATTGGCTTTGGGATTACTATGGCAACCACGGAGCAGAGTGTTCTCTGCGTAAAGGAATGAGGTGTGTGTGTGAGAGACAGACAGACAGACAGACAGACAGACACACACACACACACACAGAGATCGTCGGTCATTGGGAGTAGATAGACATTTGAGGAGCCTCTCATGGTAATTTACTAATTGTGTGCTGCTATGAAGTGTTTTTGAGTGGTGCAACCACTCCTATAACCAGCAATGTCCGTCCCTACCTATATGTATGTATGTTTAGGGTACCAACAGGTGACAAAGTGGCACTGTTGCACCACTCACTTCAGACAGGTCAGATTTTTCTAGTTTGTTTTTTCAAGTTTGTCAACCCAGTGAAATTCACACTTTTTAAAATCTTTGCAATTATTATTAAACCAAATCTTGAGACACACAATGTCCCTAATTAACTGCTCAGAGTGACAAAATACGTGCCTTTTAATTAGTCTGGTTGCAACACAAACAGCTGTTCTCTCATGCACACTTGTACTTATTATTTCAACCAAAGTTTTAGCTTGGCTGGCGGCGGTGGCTCAGGGGTAGAGTGCCTGGATGGTAACCGTAAGGTTGCCAGTTCGAACCCGGGCTCCCCCAGAGTTACTGTCGAAGTGTCCTTGAGCAAGACACTGAACCCCTAATTGCTCCCGATGTGCTAGTTGGTGCCTTGCATGGTTTCCGCTGCCATCGGTGTATGAATGGGTGAATGTAATGCACAATCTCTGTAAAGCGCCTTGGATAAAGGCGCTATATAAATGCACCATTTACCATTTTAGCTTGAGACTATTATATAATATATTATATTATTATTTATTTATTCATTTTAAAATCGTGAAAATGTGGGAATTCTTTGAAAATCTTTTGAAATAATCATTAGAAACGTAATCTATAGGAAATAAAATGTGGTAAAGACAGACTGACTTTCCCACTTATGTCTTTTTACCCGCAGTATCTTATGTTTCAGTACAGTCACCTTACCATTTGAATAACCATATGGTCATCACCAAACATATTTAATAGGACAGTACTAGTTAGTTTGCATTCAGAGTGTTTGTGGTCACATCTTGACCCTGGTTAAACTTTATATATTTCATATGCATTACAATTTACAAATGATGGACAAACTCAGTTGACATATACATTTATTGATTTAAAAAAAAGCTCATTGCTCAACCAAACTTTACTCCCTTTTTTTGGTTTGATCATCCAAAACAGTCACAGCTGATTCCGGGGATCCTTTTGGTGGAGGAACCCAATTGGGACTTAGCACTTATGGGGTGTGTGTGCGTGCGTGTGTATTTTATTATGTAACTTTATATTATGAATGAAGAGTTGTTTGCTAAAAACATGATCACTTACCTTGTGGATTATGATGTCTGTAAGGTTTGGGAAATGTTTTCTATACATGTGTTTATTTTGGCTAGAGAGGTTGGTGAATTCTATAGTCTTAAACCAGAGCTCAAGACGGTTGGTTTGACCCAACTTTTTCGCGAACTACCTTTTTTGTGAAACTCTCTTTGGAAGAATGATTTTTGAACATTATTTTTGAAGAGCTTGCAGAAGAAGAGTGTCATTTCTGCCTAGCCCTCATCCAAACAAACTCATTTACATATTGCACAATCTATGTAAATCGCCTTGGATAAAAGGTGCTTTATAAATGCACCATTTACCATTTATGTGTATACGGCGACTACACAGCCACTGGTGGTTGATGACCACCCCTCGTTAAATGCCACCAGTGTGGTGTATCGCCACTGTGCGGGAGTATAGAACTCAACAGGAAACGCTTGATTCCTAACTCTATTGAATCTGCTGGGGGGGTTTGACATCAGCTACGCTGTCTGAACCACTGTAATAATGTTCCCATAGCAACCCCAGGGGGGCCTCTGCTAGTACAGCAGATAATAGGAACGATCTTTCACTCGGTGATACAAGCGTGAAATTTGTCATAAACATGCCTCTGGGTCACCTCTTTAACTTTTTTAACCGAGCCAACGAAAATTCCAAAATGGCGGTCATTTTTCAAGATGGCCGCCAAATAAAAAAGGCCTTTTGTGGCGGTTCTGGACAACCGTGGGTGCGGCCGACTCGAGACCGGGCACTGCACTCCCTGTGGGTGTGTGGAACGTGTGTGTCGAATTTGAAGTCGGTGGGGCGAACGGTTCTCGGGTTACGTGGATTACAGATGTACACACGCACTCAAAAATCGTGAAATATAGAAGATCATTGGAACGGTTGTTCGCTTGGTGATACAAGCGTGAAATTTGGCATGAACATGCCTCTGGGTCACCTCTTTAACTTTTTTAACCGAGCCATCCAAGAATCCAATATGGCGGTGCTATTTCAAGATGGCCGCCACATCTAAATGTTAGCCTATGTCTACATTTCTTACAAATTTTAGAAAACAATTCACCATTATAGATGGATAGATAGTTTTTTTTATTTTTTTGTTATTCTTTTTATATATTTTTTATATTCTTTATATTATTTTTATTTTGTTTTGTTATTTTTTTTTGTTTTCATACTGAAAATGGTAGCATGCTAATGCTAACTTAATGCTAACATGGTAGCATGCTAATGCTAACATAATAATGCTAACATGGTAACATGGCCGCACCCACGGTTGTCCAGAACCGCCACAAAAGGCCTTTTTTATTTGGCGGCCATCTTCAAAAATGGCCACCATATTGGAATTTTCGTTGGCTCGGTTAAAAAAGTTAAAGAGGTGACCCAGAGGCATGTTCATGCCAAATTTCACACTTGTATCACCGAGTGAAAGGTTCTCTCACAATATGGCTGTTAGCCGCTGTACTATGCTGCCGGGAATGGAAAATGAAGGTACGGTATGGAGAGGAGGGGAAGGAGGGGGGGTTCTGGGTCTTCTTCAGGAACATCAGGTGCTCACTGGTGCAGAATTGACCCATTTCTATACGCTTTTGTAGTCGTCAACTGAAGCATGGGGGAAAGGGCGGCGGGCTCCTCGAGTCCTCGGGGGTGGGGGGGTGGGTGGGTGTCTGTTTACGTAGACGGCGGCGTCCATGTATGACAGTAAAAGACAGGTTTATGCAACGGTAAAGATGGGTTTACTTTGAAACATTCTTCCGTCGTGTCACAAGGAATACGCATGCCGGGTGAAGGCACCTCATATTCACTTGCTTAATTACCACTTAATGAATGCGGTTGTCTATATAGACCGATTCCGTAGCTGGTCTCATGGTCACAGCCTACGTATTTCCTGTAGGCGGACTCGACGTAGCTGCGGGGATAAAACCCTCACCAGGCGCACCTCTTCCACTACAGTGAACGGCAGAGTGACTGATGTTAGTTTGCCTCAAACTTTTCTCCTTTACCTGCTTTTTTACTAACACTAACATTACAAAGATGCCCAGAACATCGAGATGAACCTGTGTAGTTTATGGCTGCTCCAACAGTAGTGGCAACATAAAAAATAAAATAAAACGGAATGTCTAATATCCACCGCGGTGGCTGAGACCAGAGCCATTGAGTAATGGTTGAGACGAAGCAGTGAAAGATACATAACGCCAGTGTACTTGATACCTCATACTTTAAATGCTTAGTATGAGGTATAAAATACAGCAGCCTTGTGTTCATAAAACAGAAAGATTTGGTATTGGGTAAGACTGGCGATATGTATCTTTCCCTGCTTCGTCTCAACCATTACTCAATGGCTCTGGTCTCAGCCACCGCGGTGGATATTAGACATTCTGTTTTATTTAATTTTTTATGTTGCCACTACTGTTGGAGCAGCCATAAACTACACAGGTTCATCTCGATGTTCTGGGCATCTTTGTAATGTTAGTGTTAGTAAAAAAGCAGGTAAAGGAGTAAAGTTTGAGGCAAACTAACATCAGTCACTCTGCCGTTCACTGTAGTGGAAGAGGTGCGCCTGGTGAGGTGAGGGTTTTATCCCCGCAGCTACGTCGAGTCCGCCTACAGGAAATACGTAGGCTGTGACCATGAAACCGCTACGGAATCGGTCTATAGGCAAGCAGGCTATTGTTATTGCACACCAGCGCTTAAATCATTGAAAACCAGTGGCGTGCACAGATAGACACTAGGTGGTGCTAGAGGACCTGTCCTTTGCCCTCTGGACAGCAATGTGCCCTTTTGAAAAAAAAGTATGTGGACCATGCTGACATTGATCAATTCTTGATAAAAAAGCTTCTAATATTATTTATGCCACAATGTATAAATCTCACACTAGTAAGGCAACCGGCCGGTTCCACGCGCTGCACAAGGTGCCCTTTTTTCACTTGAGCACCTGCCCCTGTGCACGCCACTGTTGAAAAAGTTTAAAATGTTTAAGAATGTTTAAATTGTGCAATAACTCTCTATTCTCCCCTCCGATTGGCCAGCGATTCGGAACTCTTCCCAAGGCATTTGTGCACTTTGCCCCCATCTGATTGGACAGTATAGGGTGACATACTCAACTCAGCTGTTCTAATTGAAACACATTCCTATAGAGATGGGCAAGCAACCACAGGATTGCATCTGTCTAGTTTGTCTTGTTCTTCTGATTACACATACGACCATGTCCTAGAATGAGCGAATAGGGGAAGGGGATCAACGTCATGTCATTCTTTGTTTGACCACGCAAAAACTTGGATGTGTTTCTCACAGAATAGGTCCCATTTTCATTTTTCACTGCGTCGGTAGTTGTTGCAATCTCCTGCACTACAATACTTCACCATATGTTGCGCTATGGCGGAAAGAAAACAAGGACAAACTGTAACCACGTGTACAGTACCGATCTATGTATTCATTCTCTCAATGATGCAATGACGGATTCGGAAAAAAAATTAAGTGTGTCTCAAAGAATAGTTTATATATCGGCTATAATCTGATATGATGATACATTTCTACACAAATTCATAGGTTTTTCTTTGCATGCTTGTTTTTGTACATTTGCACACCTGTATGTCTTCCGCTGCATTTCCCTAAAAATGATCACTGAATTAAGTCTACATTTATTTATAACTGTATGTACGTGTAGATGTGAAACTATGCGAGTCCCTTGCCAGGGATGAAGAAAATGGAAGGACCACCAATATTACAAGCATATTCGTTTTGATTATGCAAATTAAATTGTCACACATTCACATAATAAAAACAATAAACTGCAGAGTGCAGACAAGGAAATGAAAACAATTCCATCAACACTTCCATCATGATGCCACATAATGACAATATTACAGTATGCTGTATATTGTTTCACAAGATGCAGATCATCGATTCAGAATGTCACATCATGTGAATGCCATGTAAAGTATAAACGTTGCCGATTGATTTATTTCAGTCTTCGATGAATGCTTGTCAGTTTTTTTCAGCGGATTCACCCGTTATCACTGTATTAAATAGACGAAATCGACCGTTATCAGGACGTTGGAATACGGCCAATATGGCCATACTGGCATACTAGACATTGTGGTGTCACGTGTCATTTCCAGTCCCGCCCCCTTTCAGAACGACGAGTGGCCCAGGAAATGATTCTCCATTCATTTTCTCCATAGGCTTTTCAAAACGTATTTATTTAAAGAGCTTATAAGCGTCGTACAGAGCCAACTCTTGTCGTGACAAATCATGACAACAAACACAATATTTTGGACCAAACAAATAATTACAAAGAAGAAAAACAACAAAAAAAGTCTTGTAACCTGCCGTTTTCTTCTTCTTTCTAATTATTTGTGCAGCCCGAATAATTGTGTTTGTTGTCATGATTTGTCACGACAAGAGTTGGCTTTGTCCGCGGCGTAAACGTCTTTAAATAAATACTTTCTGAAAAGTCTATGAGGAAAATGAACGGGGATTTCTTTTCCGGGTCTCTCGAGGGGGCGGGACTGCGACGCTCCATTGTTGGCGCATGGGAACTAGGGGCTGCTAATATATACTATTCTCTGCCTATCGGGACGTAACTCGGATGGCGCTGAGTCAGGTCTGGTGGCCGTCGCAACGCTCGGCACGGCGACTCGCTCGGCTAGCGTCTCGCTCGGCGGTGCCTCACGTGGCTCAAGGCCACCAGACAAAAATACCATTATCACCACCGTCACAATAGGTGATAATGACATACTGAAAAATGTGGAAAATGTCCATACTGGGCCCATTGCATGGTCCTGATGACGGTTGATTTCGCATAATATTCTATGCACTGAAACAGTCGAATTGGGTGTTTTTTTTAATCTCATTTCCCACCAGCTCTTTTCTCTTTCTGTCTCCCTATACTTAATATGGTCCATCCCTCACCCCAGAGCCACGCACACCCTGCTCATAGCTTCAGTGGTGAAAACAACAGGAGCTTTTCTCATTGACACTTAGGCTATTTACTAGGAACTGTGTCTGTCTGTGGATGGAGTGCTGGAATGAAAGAGTCTCTTCATGGACTCATGATTGTACAACATGTTCAATCAATGACATTGGCTGGGTTTCCCAAACGCATAATGGTGTAAGACTTGTATTGCTGCACATGCTCAGATGCTCCTCTAGGCCGCACACAGAAGCCTGTGAACATATAGACCAGGGGTCCTCAACTAGAAATGATGAAGGTCCACAAATATTTCTTTGAATAAGACCGAGGTCCGGTCCCATGCGCGGCGTCCATCGGAGAGCGGGGCTCTATGCCCGTTTAGTATGGTCAAGCCAAGCTTATACAAATCAGATCGCCTTCCACCCAACCAATAATGGGGTGCAGAGTGCAGGCCCGGAGTGGAACTCCAAATCAGGCCGGGAGTTATACGCCCTGGCAGGCCACACTGTGCGCGCGCATAGCGCGCGCCAGAATTTTGGGGGCCCTTGGGGGACATTTTGGGGGCCTTTGCAGCAATTTCACATGAGAAATGTATCATCTGATGTTATTTATATTATTAACTTAAAAAAACTTTTTTTTGTTTTTTTGGGTGGTCCGCAAAGAGGTGGTCCGCGGTCCGGTCGCGGACTGCGGTCCGCCAGTTGAGTACCCCTGATATAGACATTCCGTGCACAGATGTGACAATATTACAGTATGCTGTATATTGTTTCACAAAATGCAGATCATCGATTCAGAATGTCACATCATGTGAATGCCATGTAAAGTATAAACGTTGCCGATTGATTTATTTCAGTCTTCGATGAATGCTTGTCCGTTTTTTTCAGCGGATTCACCCGTTATCACTGTATTAAATAGACAAAATCAACCGTTATCAGGACGTTGGAATACGGCCAATATGGCCATACTGGCATACTAGACATTGTGGTGTCACGTGTCATTTCCAACTCTATAGAGCGTCGCAGTCCCGCCCCCTTTCAGAACGACGAGTGGCCCAGGAAATGATTCTCCATTCATTTTCTCCATAGGCTTTTCAAAACGTATTTATTTAAAGACCTTATAAGCGTCGTACAGAGCCAACTCTTGTCGTGACAAATCATGACAACAAACACAATATTTTGGACCAAACAAATAATTACAAAGAAGAAAAACAACAAAAAAAGTCTTGTAACCTGCCGTTTTCTTCTTCTTTCTAATTATTTGTGCAGCCCGAATAATTGTGTTTGTTGTCATGATTTGTCACGACAAGAGTTGGCTTTGTCCGCGGCGTAAACGTCTTTAAATAAATACTTTCTGAAAAGTCTATGAGGAAAATGAACGGGGATTTCTTTTCCGGGTCTCTCGAGGGGGCGGGACTGCGACGCTCTATTGTTGGCGCATGGGAACTAGGGGCTGCTAATATATACTATTCTCTGCCTATCGGGACGTAACTCGGATGGCGCTGAGTCAGGTCTGGTGGCCGTCGCAACGCTCGGCACGGCGACTCGCTCGGCTAGCGCCTCGCTCGGCGGTGCCTCACGTGGCTCAAGGCCACCAGACAAAGATACCATTATCACCACCGTCACAATAGGTCATAATGACATACTGAAATATGTGGAAAATGTCCATACTGGGCCCAGTCCTGATGACTGTTGATTTCGCATAATATTCTATGCACTGAAACAGTCGAATTGGGTGTTTTTTTTATCTCATTTCCCACCAGCTCTTTTCTCTTTCTGTCTCCCTATACTTAATATGGTCCATCCCTCACCCCAGAGCCACGCACACCCTGCTCATAGCTTCAGTGGTGAAAACAACAGGAGCTTTTCTCATTGACACTTAGGCTATTTACTAGGAACTGTGTCTGTCTGTGGATGGAGTGCTGGAATGAAAGAGTCTTCATGGACTCATGATTGTACAACATGTTCAATCAATGACATTGGCTGGGTTTCCCAAACGCATAATGGTGTAAGACTTGTAGTGCTGCACATGCTCAGATGCTCCTCTAGGCCGCACACAGAAGCCTGTGAACATATAGACATTCCGTGCACAGATGTGCCACGCAATGGTAGGCCTCAGGCCTGAGGCCTGGTAGTGGTATGGTAGGCCTCAGGCTCAGGTCTACCATTCTGAAATGTAATGTAATAATATTTGGACTGCTGGACAGCTGACAGTAGGCTCTCTTTAAAAACAAAAACAAAAAAACAACAGTCCAAATAATTATTAAATTAAATTTCAGAATGGTAGACCTGAGCCTGAGGCCTATACCATACCAGGGCAGGCCTCGGGCCTGAGGCCTACCATTGCGTGGCACATCTAAGCACGAAATGTCTATGTTCACAGGCTTCTGTGTGCGGCCTAGAGGAGCATCTGAGCATGTGCAGCACTATACCAGTCTTACACCATATGCGTTTGGGAAACCCAGCCAATGGCTGGCATATACTCTCCGAATTTCACAATCAACATGCTGGTAATTGTCTCCACCAGGCCAAAGGAATGGGGAGTAGAGACCTGCGGATGGTGGATTTAGCCACGGTTGCTGCGGTTATCCGCAGCTTAGGGTGGATTTGGGTCATTCAAATATAATACCGCGGGTGAAATAATGCGGGAAATAAATTAATGGCATCTATCTATTGGCTTATTATAGCTTTTAAAACGCACAAAATCTCGCGATTCATAAATTGGAATAATGAATTGATGCGGTCGGATAATGGGCCGATTATAAATATGCACACGCGGATTCGGGTGACAAAAAAACCTCATCCGCAGGTCTCTAATGGGGAGTGAGTATGTTTTGCTGTGTGTGTGTGTGTGTGTGTGTGTGTGTGTGTGTGTGTGTGTGTGTGTGTGTGTGTGTGTGTGTGTGTGTGTGTGTGTGTGTGTGTGTGTGTGTGTGTGTGTGTGTGTGTGTGTGTGTGTGTGTGTGTGTGTGTGTGTGTGTGTGTGTGTGTGTGTGCGTGTGCGTGTGTGTGCGCGTGTGTGCGTGCGCTTGCGTGAGTGTCCGTCCATCCGTCTGTCCGTCCATGCAGGGGAGGATTATCCAACGGGCCTGTTGGGACCAGGCCCAGGGGCCCACCTAGCTCAATAATCACTTCAGATAAGGGAAAGAAGGAAAGAAAAGCAAAATGTGCGTGCCGTGTGTGTGCGTGTGTCGGATTAGATGGCATACCTTGGGGTTACCATGGTGACTGCATGGCAGGCAGCAGACACCTGTGAATTAGCATTGGATTCGCCACACCGAGGATTTGACGCGTTACAGAGGCACCTTTATCAACGCACTGCTCCCATAGAATCACACAGCAGGAATAGCTTCCCAGTGATTTGACGCGGCAGGCAGGCACCTTTATCAAAGCTTCCCAATGAACTCGTGCCACTTATAGAGGAGATGGGGAAAGAATAAAGAGCTCTATCTACCCAACTTCTTCACGGTGGTTTTGCTGCACATAACCTCAATTCTCCAGTGAATCTAATGGCTCTTTTTGACTGCGAAGGGTATCCCAATATCCCGTAAACCTGAAACTCACTCTGAAGTTCTGTGGTTGTTTCTGACCGCCGTAACAGCCACAGTCCTACATTTAAAAATGTAGGACTGTGGGACTCTCTCTCTCTCTCTCTCTCTCTCATTAGCAGGCAACAGTGCAGCACTATCTGTCTCTCTCGGTTTCTGGCACAACAGCGCCACTTTTGCCACTTTTGCCAGGATGGACAGGATAATAACGACAACAGTGTCATGAGATGTCAGAAGATCTTCTGCAGGCTATCATCTAATGAGCTCGCTTAATATAAAATATATTACAAAAAAATTATTTACCGTTTGTTATTCTGACGTTTCTGTTTATATTGTTTATTTTTTCTTTATTCAAATAAACATTTCAATAGGGGTTCGATTCCAGCTCGGTGTGCAAAACGTTACATTGGTGTTATTGATATAATAACGTACTATACCTCATTCGCCGCTGCAGTTCATTGGAGGAGCGACCCGTAAAAACATTGAGGCGGGAGTGTGGAAGGCACGCTAACGCTCAAAGTGACTACTGGCCAATCACAGCGCGTCTTCATTTTCCAGGACTTAAATGGAGCTTTTATTTGCGTAAGGAAACAAACGTTTACATTGCCAAAGCAAGTGCCTCTAGGAAAGAGTGAGTACTGCCTCTGATTGGCCTATACCGAACGTCCCCTTCTGTGCAAAGCGTGATTTTCATTTTGAGTGTAATATGACAACCGATGTGTCCGCATGTGGAATGACTTCTTCTTACGTGTGTCATCATCAGACGTCCAGCTCGGTAGCGTGCAGCCACGCCCTTGTCTCAGGTCCCACATCAAATAGGCTGGCCTCCGAGGGTGGTTTATACAGGGGGGCAGGTGGTGATTATGTGGTCAGCGGTCTGCTGACCACATAATGGAGGCCTTTTGGCTTAATGTCTCTCCTTTTGGTGTAGCATGTCTGTAACCTCAATCTGTGTGTTGGCAGTTGGAGTCCCCTGCATAGATTGCGGGTGCAGGTGCCAGAAAGGAGTGATGCCATGGTCAGCGTTGATGGTGGGGGGCTTGTAAACATTGACAACCGATGTGGCCTGCACTTTAGTATAGACGGCCACTCAATGCTTGAGAGCCTGGTGGAGATTGGCCAGTGGCTGTCCAGCTATAAGGTCATTCCTGCACAAAGGTTGCAAGTCCCATGCTGTTTGCTGTGGATGGACCCAGCGAGTTGGAATCCGGGGCAGTTTGAGGATGTTATCGTTATCACTATCACAGTGTGTCTCCTTGGAGAAGGACGGCTGCGATTTTGTGGGAGTCGGCGAGGTGGTGAATGACTTCCAGTTTGGCAGTGGTGAGGCCCTCTACATATTCTGACCTGAGATCAGATTCTAAAAATGTCTGTTTGAAAATGACAGTTTTTTGAAAAAGCTATGTTTCTATGTCAGTCGTTCTTCGATTTTTCAAAATAGCAGACCTACAAGCTCGTAGCGCGCCACTCGGTGGCGTGCTACGAGCTTGTTAACATGATGATGACTGGTTGGCGACATTATAATTTCGCAAGCTGGTCTTGCACCATTTCTCACGTGAAGGCTGTCGTCATCTCCTCCAATGGAATGTGGAATGACATTGAAGTGAGAATCATATAGTCTGAGTACAGAATGACACAGAGTTTTTGTCATAGTTGTAAATCTAGTTGTAAGGAAACGTCCATACACAGCCATGAAAGAAAAATCCAATAAATGACATATCATAATATAATGATATTCACATCTCTTCCTCTTTAACTACAGCCTTTTCTTGGCAAACTATTGTGGCATTTGTGTTTGCAGTTGTGTTTGTGTTGAAGGATTAACTATATATTACACTCACTGTCAGTCACAGGCAGTTGGAATTGAAACAGGTCCCACATCGAGGGATTCATGCTCATCTTTCTGGCTGTGCTCAATATGTCATCTTGCAGAAGTATATTTGTCTCGGGTTAGTTCTGTCTTATCTTTGTGTGCACAGCCGTTCCATTGAAGCTACTGTGCAGCAAGATCAGGATATTCTGTTGAAGATAGCCCTAGAACTGTCGCACTTATTGCATAATCGTCTAATCGCAATTATTTGAGAAAATCGCAATTATTTGAGAAAATCGCAATTATTTTTGCATAATTGTCAAAAAGATTAGCAGATCTACAAGCTTACAAGCAATTTTTGTTTTTGTTATAAAATCATTAAATGTCAGTCATTTCTTTATATTTAAGTTACAGTATTAGTAATATCTGCCCTGTGCAAGTTTGTATTACTGCTATAAGCAATAATATGTCAAAATGTTAATGACCTTTTGTTTTTGTTTTATTTTGGTATTCAGACAGCCAGCAATGAGTAAAACGATCCCAAAAATAATGTTGTCTCGTGACACATCTAGGTGCCGCAATCTGCATTCAAAGATGTTCCTAGAAGCTTTGTCATTGGTCGATCTGACTGTCTACGTCCTGATTGGTTAGTCATTTCGACCGGGGTTTTTTTTCCCGATGGGGAAATATGGTGTTTCTCCGTCAGGAGTAAGGATGGTCGCTTAGGTATATGTATATAGAACTTTTATGGCATTGATCATTTTGTCAGGCATACCAATATAATTTAAGAATTTCGAACATTTTGGCTCTGTCCACTGAAACAAATCAACAAAGACTAGTGCGAGATGATCCTGGGACAGTGGGACCACCTTTCTGTTCAAAGAAAAGTTTGAAGCGAGTTCATTTGTAAGTGGCGAACTATCTTGACTTTACAAAAACAAATTTCACCCACTTTTGTACTGTGATGTGACAAATACAATAAAGCTGATTCTGATTCTGAATAGACCATAATTAATAAAATTTTACTGCCCTCGTGCCACGATTGGACCCATGTGCCGGTCTTTGGACGTTGCTCAATATTGATTCATTCACATTTACAACAGCATAAAGCATGGCCATAAAGCAAGCCTGCGGAAATTGCAGCTAGTAAAACAAGACGAGTATTTTGCATTTATAGGTCATGATGACATCCGTCAGAGAAGTAGAACTAAGGGCCGAATAAAAGTGGGTTTGTCTCTGTAGAGCCTACAATGTGACGTCATTTGAGGTTCGGGGGGGCGGGTACCGTCCTAAAGTCGGCTCTTCGGTGCTACTGAAAATTTCTGACGAGCCGAAATCATTTCGGCACTACAGCGCCGAAACAGCGGTAAAATAGGAGTATGAATCGGCCCTAAGCCTACCGTAAGCTCTAAGCCTTTGTAATGGTTCACGTAATTATTATTATTATTTTTGTTAATTGTGCAGGATAGACGGCAACAACATTTAGCTGGGAGAGCATCATAAAGCATGAGGTGATGGTGACGATGATGATTTTTATTAGAGGCCAATGCGATTGAACGGCAGTTTTTTCTGTTTCATCATGGATTTTTTATAATAATGTCGCAGATGTTATCTTAATACAGTGTATGTTGTGATTCTAAGTGGCTGGATTCTATAGGGCTCTTGTAAAAGAGACATCAACACCAGCAAATCAAATGGAATACAGCCCCCTGTATACATGCCTATATCAACATAACAATTGATATAGGCAGAAGGACTATAGGCCTACTGTAGCCTATACATATTCCTCGAGTCTAGCCTATGTTTTATTCTCCTCCATTGTGCGCCACTCAATAGTATCCCTTCTTGCATAATCGTGTGTGTGTGCGTGCGTGCGTGTGTGCTCAATAATACTGTATTCAGGGAAATGGCATAACACCAATCAACTGGAACGAATGTATAATACTCCGCTCTGTGAGCCTGTGATACTGTATGTGGTCCGAATTAATGAACGGATGGTATAAGCCCCTAATACACTTAATATACATATAGCTACAGGTGTAGACAGACAGACGGACAGGCGGTGATATCCTAGATGTTTTCCCTTCTTCCGTCACATATTCAATTTACAATTTACAATTTAGGCATTTAGCAGACGCTCTTAATCCAGAGCGACTTACATTAAGCAAGAACAAAAAAAGCATGGGAATAGATCACATAAAAACATTTATCAAGAAACATGCGTAAGCTAAGAAAGTAACAGTGGAATATCTATATAATGAAGCTATACATATAAACTATACATCTATACTACTATGCTATACATATGTACTATGGCGTGCTATGACTACATACAATGCAATTATAGTGCTGTCTACATAACATGCTATAAGTCTGTATCAAATGCTATCTAAGTCTACAGAAATGCTATCTAAGGGGGTGGGGTAAGTGCTATGGGCCATGATGGAGTCTGAAAAGCTGAGCATGGACGGTGGACAGGGAGGGAGGAAAGGCTACACGGTGGGGGCTGTGCATGGACGGTGGACAGGGAGGGAGGAAAGGCTAGGACGCATGGGGGCTGTGCATGGACGGTGGACAGACAGACAGGGAGGAAAGGCTAGGGCGCATGGGGGCTGTGCATGGACGGTGGACAGGGAGGGAGGAAAGGCTACACGGTGGGGGCTGTGGATGGACGGTGGACAGGGAGGGAGGAAAGGCTACACGGTGGGGGCTGTGGATGGACGGTGGACAGACAGGGAGGAAAGGCTACACGGTGGGGGCTGTGGATGGACGGTGGAGCTAAACAGGGGGACAGTCGGGGCGAGGGCATACTGTAGCACTTTGAGTGAGATTAGCACAACAAAGGGATGGATGGATAGAGAGAAGGACACTGTGTGAAAGGATCCGTCATAAAAAAGGCTAATTGCGTCACGTGGCACGTCCACCCTCAGACACATGCAAATACACGGCGTGCGTGTGTGAGCGCACACACATACACATTATTGCACATTTAAAAAAACATACGGTATAAATGGTCATTATGATGAGCATTGAGGGATTTTTGATTTGGTTTAATATTAGGTTTTGGCGAATTTTTGGTCTTTCAGTTGGATTGTAATTGTATTACTTAATCTTAGATTTGTGTTATCGGCCCAGGCCGTAGCGTAACGGTCTGGGCACCGGACTGGTAATCCAGTCGCAGTGTGCCGCGGGTTCGACTCCCGGACCCGACACGGCCTTTACTGCATGTCATCTCCCCATCTCTCTCCCGTTTCCTGTCAGCCTACTGTCTGTCCCTTCAAAAATCAATAAAAGGCGTAAGCCGCAAAAAAAATATCTTAAAAAAAAAAAAAAAGAGTTATGTTGTAGTTATTGCCTGGTAGTGTGTTCAAATGGTAGTCTTTGTCTTAAAGATGGAGTGCCGTGATTCTTGTATCTTTTCCAGTTTTTCATGTGTTTATGAGGTGACAATACTACATTAGACCCCTTGGTGTGTCTTTTATGTGCAATGATGTCCCTTTGTATTTAGGGTTTCTTCCTGGAGGCTGAAACCTTGACATTCAAACGTGCCAATGAAAAAAAACTGTGATATAGTGACATCCCCTGCCCTAAACCCTCCCCCTTTATCATACAACAACAACTGTGGGTGATGATCATGTTTTATGCACTCCATCTTTAATACCGCCCGTTTTGTTCACAGTGGTCTGACCGTCCCTTATGTTAAGTTACGGTGAGGTCATTTGTGCTCAGTGTTGCCAGATGTATGATAATTATCGTATTTGTACAATAATTCTATACCCTCCGTGCGATCAATAATTCAAAAAAATCCCAAATATATGATAGTTTCGCCATATCACAAAAACGGTGTGAATTTTCTAAATTCCTGCTGATTCTGGACCCGTTTTGGCTTTTCAAAATAAGTCTGTGAATCAGTAAATCTGACCCTAATCTAAAAACACTGGAAAGCACTCCAGTCCATGTTTGTTAGCACTTTGCAACAACATGGAACTCCTCCTTGTAAGTTCTCCCTTGTGGCAGAACAGGCCTTCAAGCTGTTATATACTGTGCCAAAGGACCAAAGTGTTAAGGTATGTTCGTGTGCTGAATTCTATGAATATGAAAACGGCTCGGAAGCCATCTATATTTACGATCATTTGGACGGGAGGGCCATGCAGACGACAGGAAATAAAATATCGATCCTATAGGCAGAGAGAGAGAGGAGTATTTGCATGGCAGTGATTCTATTTACGACTATTTCCATGCTCTCGTTGCTATTATTAGACAGGTGCCTGTTTGGCACAGGCCTACTCGAGAACGGTGCAGATAGGGAATGCATGTTGCAACCTGATATACCAGTTTTGTCTGTCGGTCTGTCGGTTTGTCGGTCTGTCGGTCTGTCTCTTTTGTGCCCATATGGAAATCCTTGTGCAGTGGTCAATGTCTGTGGAGAATGTCTGAAGAGCGCATACTGACTGTGGAAAGTGCACTAAGTAATCAAATAGCAGGTGAGGGAATTCGACAAGTGTGGGGGATTTTGTCAAATCAAGCTTAGGCTGGGGTTACCATGGCAATCAATTGGCTCATTTCGGCCACTGCCTGCAGACAGACTCCTTATGCGGCGGTTCATGGACAATTCGACTGGTTTTCTGTTTTTGTATGTTTCTTTGTTTAGAGCACTTAAGATGTAAATTGTTTGCAAGCCAAGTCTATGGACTTTAATGTTTGCTTAGGTCAGTAAATGACGACTTAAGACGTCATGTGGCCAATATAATACATGTTTGTGACTGATTCATGTCTAAATACAATATAACACACTGCATTCATGTCTTTATACAATAACACACTGCATTCATGTCTTTATACAATAATAACACACTGCAATCATGTCTTTATACAATAATAACACACGGCATCCATGTCTTTATACAATAACACACTGCATTCATGTCTTTATACAATAATAACACACTGCATTCATGTCTTTATACAATAATAACACACTGCATTCATGTCTTTATACAATAATAACACACTGCATTCATGTCTTTATACAATAATAACACACTGCATTCATGTCTTTATACAATAACACACTGCATTCATGTCTTTATACAATAATAACACACTGCATTCATGTCTTTATACAATAATAACACACTGCATTCATGTCTTTATATAATAACACACTGCATTCATGTCTTTATACAATAATAACACACTGCATTCATGTCTTTATACAATAATAACACACTGCATTCATGTCTTTATACAATAATAACACACTGCATTCATGTCTTTATACAATAACACACTGCATTCATGTCTTTATACTATAATAACACACTGCATTCATGTCTTTATTATACAATAACACACTGCATTCATGTCTTTATTATACAATAACACACTGCATTCATGTCTTTATACAATAATAACACACTGCATTCATGTCTTTATACAATAATAACACACTGCATTCATGTCTTTATACAATAATAACACACTGCATTCATGTCTTTATACAATAATAACACACTGCATTCATGTCTTTATACAATAATAACACACTGCATTCATGTCTTTATACAATAACACACTGCATTCATGTCTTTATACAATATAACACACTGCATTCATGTCTTTATACAATAATAACACACTGCATTCATGTCTTTATACAATAATAACACACTGCATTCATGTCTTTATACAATAACACACTGCATTCATGTCTAAATACAATATAACACACTGCATTCATGTCTTTATACAATAACACACTACATTCATGTCTATATACAATAATAACACACTGCATTCATGTCTTTATACAATAACACACTGCATTCATGTCTTTATACAATAACACACTACATTCATGTCTTTATACAATAATAACACACTGCATTCATGTCTTTATACAATAACACACTGCATTCATGTCTTTATACAATAATAACACACTGCATTCATGTCTTTATACAATAATAACACACTGCATTCATGTCTTTATACAATAATAACACACTGCATTCATGTCTTTATACTATAATAACACACTGCATTCATGTCTTTATTTTCCAATAACACACTGCATTCATGTCTTTATTTTCCAATAACACACTGCATTCATGTCTTTATACAATAATAACACACTGCATTCATGTCTTTATACAATAATAACACACTGCATTCATGTCTTTATACAATAATAACACACTGCATTCATGTCTTTATACAATAATAACACACTGCATTCATGTCTTTATACAATAATAACACACTGCATTCATGTCTTTATACAATAATAACACACTGCATTCATGTCTTTATACAATAATAACACACTGCATTCATGTCTTTATACAATAATAACACACTGCATTCATGTCTTTATACAATAATAACACACTGCATTCATGTCTTTATACAATAATAACACACTGCATTCATGTCTTTATACAATAACAACACACTGCATTCATGTCTTTATACAATAACACACTGCATTCATGTCTTTATACTATAATAACACACTGCATTCATGTCTTTATACAATAATAACACACTGCATTCATGTCTTTATTATACAATAACACACTGCATTCAAGTCTCATAATGTAGTGGCAGTGAATCTGCATTCGTGTGGCAGCCACAGTTGGCGCCCCACACTTCACGAATCACGAGTGATTTATTTACAACAAATTATGTATACAAGCATGACAGGAGTCAAGGGACAAGTATCACAAGTGTCAAGCGTTTTGACATTCCATAATGTTTGCCTATATTTGGCTTCCATAATTTGTGTAGGAGGGCTTTTTTCATAGATCATAGATCATGAACGCAACATCCAATCACCCACAAATTGGAATCACATGTTGAGGAGGCCTCTAGTATAGAGAGTACCTCCAAAAGTGGCCACAAATACGGAAAGTTTGTTATAGAGACGCCATTTCACCCAGGAGCATCCTCAGGTCTTAACGGCTGAAACTGAATTTATTTATTTAGTTTGTGTTACATTTTCCGCTATTCATAGATCAGGTGACTCTTCATTTGTACCAGTTGCGGCTTTCTTGAATTCACTGACCCAATATTGTGGTAGTATTTCAAAAACGTCCAATTCGGTCTTGCACTGTTCTTTTCAGCTAATTGTTTCTAATCCAGCCTCTCAGCTGTTATTTTGAGCCAGGCTTAATTATGTGTGTGGATGCTGTCTGTTATGGTCGGTTTAGCGTGAACGTATACATCATGCCATGGGGCTTGAAATTGACATGATGTATGGAGGGGAGAGAGAAGGAATGAAGAGCTGCTGTAGAACCACCACTGCTCCAAATCCATCACACACCTAGCATGTCAATCAGTGACCATGAAGAACATTAATAACATGCAGACACAAATGGCAGCATATTCTTTTCACATCGAAGGCCACAGCAGGCCACCGAGCATGATGGATGAGTTGTTTACTTGGAAACAAGGGAGGCATACTTTGGTCCGTCATATCATTGGTTCGAAGGAGCATTGGTCCGAGGTGCGTTAAGGGTCGGGAGAGGGTTGGGGGTTAGGTTTAGGTGTGCTGCCCCGTGCTTGCGGTTATCGTTGTGGTTAGGGTTTGGGGTAGGTTGTCGTTCGGACCAATGTTATGTCGGATGTAATTATTTGATATTTTTTAATTGGAATCCTGAAAGCCAACATTTATTTAATTTCAAACATTGTAATACAGGTCATTAGGCTACTGATATAGACTGAAGTGATTAATGTTTGTATGTTTGGAATTGTAACAGCTGAAATCAATAATATAATCAATAATATCAGTATTATTTTTTTCTTTTTGCGGCTTACGCCTTTTATTGTTTTCCCAGACAGTAGGCTGACAGGAAACGGGAGAGAGATGGGGTAAGACATGCAGTAAAGGCCGTGTCGGGCTCCGGAGTCGAACCCGCGGCACACTGCGGCTGGATTACCAGTCGGGTGCCCAGACGGTTACGCCACCGCCTGGGCTAATATCAGTTTTCTGATATTAACCTGCGGGCCGCATTCAGTGAAGGAGAGGGCCGCATGTGGCCCCCGGGCCGCCAGTTGCCCAAGTATGATGTAACGCAGGGTTCCCCAATTAATTTTCCTCAAGGGCCATATTGGTGGCCGAGTCGGCACGCGCGAGGTCGAGGTCTTGCCCTGAAATTAATGTTCAGGGCAAGACCCCATTTGAAACGGACCCCCAGTTTGACATGCAGAGGCTACTGACCCCAATTTAATGCCATTTATATCTGGGACCCCCCCCCCAAAAAATAAAATGAAATTCTTCCGTGGGCCACAAGGGGGCGCGGCCCGCGGGCCGCTAATTGGGGAACCCTGATGTAACGTTTCACGCCGATCTGCCCAATGGTGCCAGAGATTAGCTGTTCACAGACACACAAAGCAAACAGACGGAATGGGGTAAAAACATAATCTTCAGCCAGCCGTCCTGCCTGGTGAAAATAATCATCTCCCTGTAGCTCTCCCTTTGCTTTTGGCTTCTTGGCCTCTGTAGACTGTACTGCCCTCACTGAGGTGTTGTAACGACAATTAGGCAACCAGCCAAACTCCATACAAAAAAGAGACAGGAGTCAGGAATGAGGCGTCTTGCTCCTTTTTTACTGAGCTTTGTCAGGAGTGAAACTGTAACACAGTAAAATGTACAAAAATACAATATACTGTTAGTATCACATAAATAAATTAAATTATACAGACCATTACAATAGCCTACCAAACTGCTACAAAACTCTACAGCATGTATACAGTCATCAAAAAGCAGTTAAACAATTGGCATATTTAAGTAATCAAACCAAAATCACAACAATCCTGTCTGAATACAAATATGTGCCTAAAAACATAAAAATTAAACTTACAAACAATGCTTCTTCTGTAGTGTTAAGCCGCACAGCAAACCTCTCTTCACAGCAAACATTTTTCTGCCTGCTCTCCCTCACACATGACTCATTGTACTGATTACCCCTCGATTGCAGCTTACACAGGTGATACAATCAAGCAGGCTTGGGTCACTTAATCAGCAGTTAGGCACACAAAATACTTCAGAAAATATTACCTGGACAAACACTAGCCGGGAAGGCAACACAGCCTCCAATCTAGCAACAGGTCAATGGGTGTGCTTCATCGATTATCTTTGTTTTGAGTTAATAAGGGCTTTGCTGACTTTGAGCTCAAGACTTCGGGTTCAATAAGCAACTACACTTTAGAAACAAGCCAAAATAAGAAACTACACTGTAGAAACAAGCCCAAATAAGAAACTACGCTGTAGAAACGAGCCCAAATAAGAAACTACCAATTTAGAAACAAGCCCAAATAAGCAACTACACTTTAAAAATCACACCAGTGTGAAGTGAGGGGCGCTAATATATTAAAGTCTAACTTATGTTGATTAGGTGATGTGATGGTGATGTAAAACAAACCGTGTCAAAACAAACATTACATTCTCTTTATTGTTAATGGCATTTAATGTTTGTGTTAGGGACAAGATGACGTAAATGTTCCCTTCATTGTCATTGGCGTTTTTAAAACAAACATTGAACTAAAAAGTCAGACCAGTCTGAAGCGAGTGGTGCAACAGCACCCCCTATTGGTACTCTAAACATCGGGACATAGTCACATAGGTTAGGACATAGGTTGGGACATAGGGACATTGCTGTTCTTTGGAGTGGTTGCACCACTCAAAAACAAACATTAAACCTGTATAAAACAAGCCAGAAGTCGCTTATAATAAGCAGACATGGCAACACTGGCTGTGGGACCTGCATCTCTGCATGAGGATTACATGGTGCTCAATGTTGAGTGATTTGAATCAGCTCGCTGTGTGCATTGTTTGTGTTTGCTCTGAGAGTGTACACATGGAACCAGATGGAGCCTTGGACTGAGGCTGAGCCGGCCTTTCCTTCACAACAAGGAATAATTGACTAGTATATTATAATTGCACTCAAAATAATATAACACCATGGAGTAGGAGGGGTCAAACCCCAGTTCGGCTATTTGTTATTACTAGCCCTTACCCCCCCCCCCCCCCCCCCCCCCCCCCTTGTGGCCGTGGGGGGTACTACGTGTGTGTCTGTCTGTGTGTCACTGTGACACATTAATGATTATTAATGAATTTATTAGTCAATTCATATGGTCAATGCCTGTGTGAAAAGTGGGAGTGATTGGTGCAGGCAATGAGGAGCTACGGCAGTCACAGTGACACACAGACAGACACACACGCAGACAGACATTGTTAGAATTATAGTATGATGATGATTATGGCCACGTTCACCCAGACGTTAAGTGTTGCTGTTGTGAATATATAAATGTCATAAGTTTATCAATAAATATAACATTTTCTTGCCTTTATTTCATTATCAGTCTTTGTGTTCTGCTATCAGATGGAAGGGCATTCAACTATTATGACATGTTTGAACTAGATGTTATAAATGAGATATGAATCAATGGTTAGCAACCACATGGCCTACTTATTACCACCCACATACATTGGTCTGGCCCAGTGCCGGGCCCCACACTGCCCACATCCGGCAATGTGGGATGGCATTCTAGAGTACCAGATCTGGTAGCCAATTATAGATCATATTTGGCCCAGATCTCAACTGTATTGACCATAGCTGGCCCTCTATTCTGGCACAGAATAGGGCCACATGTGGTCCAGATCTCAGCCAACTGTATATTGTCATTGTCATTGGTTTGACAGTGATACTGTATAGGAGAGTGCTTCTGAGTTCTGGGCAGAGATGACAGAGCCACAGGCTTTGGTGTAAAGGGAAAAATCACACCTCTGTGAAGTGAGAGACACTCTTATCATCGTACATCATCATGACCTAACATGTCTATTTGCTCAGACACTATGACGTAAAATTGTCCATTCATTGTCAATGGGAATTTGTGTAGGACGAAAATAGACACTAAGCCGATTTGCTCAGACACATATCTAACTATAAATGCAGTCTCTGTCTGTGTGTGTACTGTTGTAATCCACGTAACTCGAGAACCGTTCGCCCCACCGACTTAAAACACGCGTTCCACACCCCCACAGGGAGTGCAGTGCCGGTGTCGAGTCGGTCGCACCCACGGTTGTCCAGAACCGCCCCAAATGGCCTCTGCCTGAGCTCTGGACAGGACCCCTGTCCAGTGTCCATATATGGAGCTGGCCTGTTCTGAGTTCTGACATCATTCAGTCTGCATAGACTCCATATGGGCATGCCTGTCAAATAACTCCATATATGGGCATAAAAAGGGACACAGACATAATATCTGGGTGGGGGATTCATTTCCAACTTGCATCGTGCCAAGTACAGCCGTAGAGGTTCCAACGGGCACCGCTCTAGTGACGTAATTTCTCCATTCATTGTCAATGGGAATTTAATGTTTGTGTAAGACAAAAATCTACACTAATAGATTAATATAGGAGGGGCTGGTGCCCCTCAAAATCACACTTGTGTGAAGTGAGGGGTGCCTTTGTTTGACATGAAATCACGTAGACTTGGGCCAAGTATCCCTTCGGAACCAATGGCGCATCCACTGTAGGCACAGTGAAACCTTACCTCAGTTAACCCATTTTGGGCGGGAACCCCTTTTGGTGTTAGCATTATGCTATGCTTTAGCTATTGAAAAATAGCAGATCTACAAGCTCATAGCGCGCCACTAGGTGGCGCGCTATGAGCTTGTAGATCTGCTATTTTTGAAAAATCGAAGAACGACTGACATGGAAACATAGCTTTTTCAGAAAACTGTCAGGATGTAGAAGACAGCTTTGTGTATATTTGCTATATGAATATGGCCTTCTCTACTCGGGGCAGACAGACGGCTTATAGTACACTTCTTTGCTCTCTCTACGTCCTGTGTGTCTGGAGAATGTTCAGCCTATTGAGTGCCTAATAATACATGAAACTAGAAAAAGTGCCCTTCCGGGCACAGGTCTCCACCAGGTTATCCACAGATCCGTGCAGTTAGAGGTAAAAACACTTTTCGGCCAGTTATAGCGCCACCTTGAGGCTGAGTTGAAATTGTTCATGTGGCATTTCGTCCTCGGCCTAGTGGGAATGTGGGTGCACAATTTCAGGGAAATCACGCGATGTGTTCATGATTTGCAGCATTTTGTTTGAAACTGAGCACTCCTGTGAACTTTGGAAGCCAATCTTAACCAATCAGGATGGAGTCTGATAAATCTGAAAGACCCGTTTCGTTGAATGGCTCTAGAGAGACTGTGTACCAATTTGCGTGATGTTTGGACAAAATCTGTAGGTGTACTGTGCAAAAACTTGTTTTGCACAAAGCGGCCTCCTGGTGGCGCTATAACAGGCCGTTCTGGAAAGTTTGGGGCAGAGGTTCATGGTTGGCATCCAGGGAGTGTGTGTGCAAAATATGGCATCGAAAAACTTGTTTTGCACAAAGCGGCCTCCTGGTGGCGCTATAACAGGCCGTTCTGGAAAGTTTGGGGCAGAGGTTCATGGTTGGCATCCAGGGAGTGTGTGTGCAAAATATGGCATCGACCGGGTTAACGGTGGCCGAGATTAGCTGTTCACGGACACACGGACACACAAACGGACGGACACGCGGACGGACGGAGTGCAAAACATACTCTCCCCACATGCCTTCGGCCTGGTGGAGACAATAAGCACGCGATATAAACATCACACACACACACACACACACACACACACACACACACACACACACACACACACACGGGGGTGCCGGCCTCTTGATTCAGGAAAAAGAAGAAAGTAACTCTGGCTGACTTGAAGACAGATGGTATGCAGACCGAGGTCACGCATGTGTTAATGATGGTGGTAATGAATTTAGGGTACATGGTCAATGGTCAGGAAGATCAAGGAGGGATTAGACTAGAGCAGGGGTCTGCAACCATTTTGTAATGAGGTGCCATGTTTTTGTCAACATTCATTTTAATGACACGGCATCAAACAAATTCAACATATACCGTACAAATATAAACTTTTCGCTTCTTAAAAAAAAGAAATCCTCCCCATTGTTATAATGCACCCATCTCCCATGCAGTCAGACTTCAGAGTTTTAATGAATATAGAATGATATGTAATTCAAATTCAAATGCGAGTGACTTCATTTATTTGACTGAAGGTTTTTTAAATGGTTCATTTTAAACCAAAAATACTCTCTCTTTCACACTTACTGTATGCCAGTGATCACTCTCCTTTGTGCCAAAGGGGGGTCCCCAAAAAAATAAATACATTTTTTTGCAACTAAATGGATGGGAAACGGAAACTTTGAGTTTACATAGTACACATAGTACATGCATATACTTTCCTTAATGATTATATCTGGTTTCAGTGTTTATTTATGATGTATTTTCTCTATTATTAAGGATATTGTATCGGTGAATTTGTATTGGTGGTGGGGGTCACGAGACATGGCCAAAAACATTGAGAACCCCTGGACTATAGAGGACAAGTGGTTGTTTTGGTGGATGACAGCTCATCTGGACATAGATGGGGAGAAGGAACACATGAGGCATAATACTGTATACTGGGGAAGATGCATGCGGTACAAAGACCTACTGGTATCATGCACCTTCTTATTAAAGTAGCTGAGTAAAGCTTCACAGAGAGCCATGATATGTGGCAACCCAGTGGAGAGGAATTAGGAGAATCTGGAGAAGACATTCCTTGGCTTCATTTGGAGGCAGAGGTTTCGTACTGTAATGCTTTATATTGTTTGGTATTATGGCCATTTAGTCTTTCCTTTCTGGACTGCTTTTGAAATGTTATTATCTGGGCTTATCCTGATAACACAGCTAGGGCTCTGTTAAATGCTCTCAGTATTTTGTACTTGAACCGTAAGTCTGAGTGGTATTCAGCATATTCATCCATATTTATCTAGAACCGTAAGTCTGAGGGGTATTCAGCATATTCATCCATATTTATCTAGAACCGTAAGTCTGAGGGGTATTCAGCATATTCATCCATATTTATCTAAACTGCTTAATTCTGTCTCGTAAGTCACTCAAGGCTTTGTTTTTTGCACCATCATGTCACATGTTCTTTCCTTTATTCCCCCTGTTGTTTCCACCACAGACAACCTCTGCATGCTCCACGGCCTGCCTGATAAGGGAGATAGAGGGGGGGGGGGGGGGGTGCGAGACTGTGTGTGTGTGTGTGTGTGTGTGTGTGTGTGTGTGTGTGTGTGTGTGTGTGTGTGTGTGTGTGTGTGTGTGTGTGTGTGTGTGTGTGTGTGTGTGTGTGTGTGTGTGTGTGTGTGTGTGTGTGTGTGTGTGTGTGTGTGTGTGTGTGTGTGTGTGTGTGTGTGTGTGTGTGTGTGCGCGTGCGTGCGTGTGCAATTAAAAGGAAAGGGGGGAGGAGAGAGGCAAAACATGCTGGAAGAACGACTAGGGATGTGAAGAAGTTTGGTGATAGAAAGAAGGAACTAATGAGAGTGCAGTGAGAATGAGAGAGTGGGTGGACAGATCCGATGATGGGAGGCGCTGCTCTAAGCATACAGTAGTTGTAGTCTTTCCTCAGCACGGTTTTCCTTCTTATTCCTTATAGTTCCGTTAAAAAGAAATTACCAGCTCAGTGGCCTTGTGGTTAGAATGTCCGCCCTGGGAGTGGGAGGTCGAGGTTTGTAGCGGCCGGGTCATACCAAAGACGCTGAAAAATGGAATCCATGCAGTGCCTCCCTGCTTGGCACTCAGCATCAAGGGTTGGATTGGGGGGTAAGTCCCTGCGACATACTAGCGTCATGTCCAGGGGGTGTACTGTGTGCATCATATCAGTGTTGATTTCGTCGACTAAAACTAAGACGAAAAATGTTCGTTGACCACCTTTTTTCACTGACAAAAACTAAATGGAAACTAAATGAAAACTAAGCTATGATGACTAAATATATTGACAATTTCGTCAACAAATAAAAACTAGAAGGGACTAGTGGACAAACCCTAACCCTAGCCAAAATACATTTTAGTCTACTAAATCAACTGTAGATTTAGTCGACTAAAATCTTACAATATTTAGTCGACTAAAACTAGACTAACACTAAAACCTTCCGGGTGACTAAAATGTGACTAAAACTAAGTGAAAACTATTCAAGAGACTATGACTAAAACTAAAATCTAAATTTGCTGACAAAAAACAACACTGCATCATATCTAGGGGGTGTAGTTGTGCATCAAGCTGCCTCACGCTACAGAAAGATAGGCTCCTGCCCTATGGACCTCATGGCTCGACAAGTCTTACTATAGTTTAGTTTGTCTTTTCCCCATGAGGACAGGCTGTCTCCTGAGTTCAGCAGGACAGAATGAGTTCTTGCACACCTAAAGGCGAAAGGTGCGTAGAAGGGCCCGACACACTGAAATAGGACAACAACAAAAAAGTCTGAGAAATCTCGTGGGAAATCACTGTGATTTCCCATTAAAACTTTTTCAACTGCATTTGAAGACGGTGTGCAGGAGTATTTCCTGTTTCAGTATGACATCTGAGTGGAAGTGATCATCTCTCCACCAAAGTTATAGTTAAAGGGACATTTCACTGCTGGAAGAAACTGCAGTCACTCAATGTTAATAGTATTTGTAGTAGATAACAGTAGCACAATTAGAAATGTGGACCCTATGGCCAGAAAAATAATGAAGTATGTGTGTTTGACTGGATTGCTGAATTCCTACAATGCCCATAATGCTTCAATGCACTTCCCCTCCTTGTGGTGAGGGAGGAGGTTGCATGGAGATATGACTTTGTAGTCCAGGAAGGCAGTTATACAATGTTCATGACCTCATGAACATGGCTTCATAACTAAAATATATTAAAAAAAACATATTACACACACACAAACCCCAAGAAAGTGTTCCTTGTGTCCTAAACATCTTTAAAATAAGCTCTGGTTGCAAAAGGGGTGAAGTGGCCCTTTAACAAAATAACAAAAACTAAAACTGAACTAAATTAAAACTATAATCAAAAAACAAAAATTATAACTAACTGAACCTGTATTGTGCGTTTACAAAACTAACAAAAACAAACTGAAATCATAGACAAAATGCCCTTAGTTTTAGTTTTTCAACATAGTACCTGAATAGTAACTGAATATATATATTTATAAATGGTATCTTTCGTTGAGTTTTTATTACACAATACTTACTCTGACCTTTTTGAATACTGCACCTGACAAATAACTCTAATAACCCGCTCTAAAAACGAATTAAAACGAATTGAATTTGGGGGGGGGGGGGGGGGGGGGGGAAGAGTCAAACTATCTAACTAAAACTAAACTATAATTAAAAATCCCAAACTATTATAACCTTTCTCTCGACTCTCTCTCGCTGTATAGCTCGTACGTCATCATCTCTGTCCTCATCAGAAGTTCAGACGATATTAATTAGATCTTACGTTCACCCTTCCTTTGCAAAGCGCCCTCTGTCATTTTAGCCATCAGAGTAAAGCAGGGGTCAGTATTTGCATTGCCGTGACTCCTCTGATGAGAACAAATGGCCCTGAAGAACACAGTCCGCTCCATTACCTGTCTAATTATACCTGAGGTGATGAACGGCCCTGGCAGACAAACCTTGTTATTTCTAAAAGCATTATACATAATTCCCCCCCTGGTCCAGAGAAGCAACACGCATGAAGATTACTATTGGGAGAGAAATCTTAAGAGGAGAACGGCAGTTAAATACTTTCAGCTCCATTGCCGTTGATTAATGCCAATTGAAGCCTAGAGGATAGAACCCATTAAGGGTTTTGTAGATTATACAGAGCTCTTTAAACATCTTGACATTTGCAAAAGTGAGAAAACAATATTTTTCACAGTATGACACAGTGATGATTATGAATGAGGCTTCGTATCAAGGACATTGAAGGCTATTTTGAAGAGCTAATGAATTGATTGATTGAAAATTGTATTCACAGTATGTAGTATGCCTTCCACAGTATTGACCACACGGTCAATAGTCCAGAGGTGGGACAAAGTCCCTATGTTGCAAGTCCAAGTCGAGTCTCAAGTCTTTGCTCTCAAGTCCCGAGTCAAGTCCAAGTCAACACAGGCAAGTCCCAAGACAAGTCCAAGTCCTGAACTTTTTGTTTCGAGTCCCAACCAAGTCCTAAGCATTTTGTTTCAAGTCCCAACCAAGTCCTTACATTTTGTTTTTCGAGTCCCAAACAAGTCCCACCAAGACATAATACTAATTAATGATATGTAAAGATTTACATAAATCATGAGCATTTTCCACAATTTGCATTTATTATTAAACAAGGGTTCTGGAGTCCAACAACATGCAGATACTGTACTTTTCAATTTCCTCCGTGAGGACAGGGTTTAAAGCACCACTCTGTACAATGGGGTGGTTGTAGTTTGTCTCTCTGCTCTTCTATTGAGCCATTTAGATCATGTCAAAGGTCATGTCTCACCGAGACACAGGATCTGACACAAATTCAATGTTTCCCCTGAGCAAGCAGGCTATTATTATTACAATGGTAAAATGACATTACTTGCACTGAAACCGTGTTCAAATCCAGGGTAGGAGAGGAATGTTACATTATATACCAATACCAAACCATTCTACATGTCATACAAAAGATAATCAGATAAACTTAAATAATAAGAAACTTAAACTGTGCACAAAAATAAGGAAGACTCTAATACAATCAAACATTAAACTGATGCTCTAATTCACTGTTCCAAAACAGCAGCGACGGCAGGAGTGAAGTCCGTATGTGTTTGTTTATGTGCAACACGTGGAACACAGGTGACGCTAGTACACGATACTACATGATTAAGGTTACCAGTTTAAATTAACATAAATTAAAAGATGTGTCCTGTTTTGAACTGATACTTTAATGTCGGGGAATCAATACGAATTACAAGGCGATTTATGTGCTGTCATCCTGTCTCGTTGTTGTTGTGTTACCGTCAATGGTACTGTGAGTTTGTCAGCGTTGCCATGTATCGTGAGAGAAATAAGCAAACCGACCAAAAAAGAAACAGAACGTTACACTTTTTAAACATTTTAATATTATTTGGGCTTGCTGTAAGGCAGGGGTCCTCAACTAGAAATGCTGAAGGTCCACAAATATTTTTTTAACAAGACCATGGTCCAGTCTCATGAGCACGAAAATAAAATTGCTGCGCCCCTCACCTAGAAACAACCAATTACCAAGGTATACAAACCGGGTTTGTATAGCTCTTTCACTTGACAAAATATTCATTATTCACACCTCCAGCACTGAGAAAACTGTTGCGCCTTTCTTCGTCCTTTTTTTCTTCAAACTTAACTACGGTAGCGGTGGTCTCAAAAACATAAGGAAAACGTATTCACACCTCCAAAAATCCAATTTTGTTTCATTCAACTGAATGTGTGAATGTGAGCCAGTCAGCGCAACATTGTCATCATGACATGCCGGCCCATAATACACACATTAAGAGTGTTAATTGCGTTTTTCGGCATTGATCGAATACAACAGAGAATTCAACTCGCGGTTGCGGTGACATTTTTTCTTCTCTTTATTCTGTTTTTTTTAATGTTTTGTTGTGGCTTTCGCCTTTATTTTATATTCTTTATGGAGGGATAGACAGTATAGGCTGACAGGAAATGGGGAGAGAGATGGGGGGTCACTCCCCCATCTCTCTCCCCATTTCCTGTCTGGACCACTGAGCCACTGCCCAGGCCTTCTCTCCAGGGTGCGCAGAGAGGTGTGCCGCGGTCCGGTCGTGGACCGCGGTCCGCCTGTTGAGGACCACTGCTGTAAGGTATTAAGTGACTTGAAAATGTTCAAGTCAAGAGGGCTCAAGTCAAGTCTCAAGTCCTTGGCGTTCAAGTCAAGTCAAGTCTCAAGTCTTTGGCATTCCCAAGCAAGTCCAAGTCTATTTTTGATTTGATCAAGCAAGTCTAAAGTCATCAAAATCGGGACTCGAGTCCAAGTCGAGTCTCGAGTCCAAGTCCCCACCTCTGGTCAGTACTGATGATTAGCATCAGGGGACGCACTCCGCTTGGTCAATGCACAATGGTGATGGTTCGATGTATGGAGTGTATATATCAGTGTAATTATCAAAGCCATAGTCATCTGTACCGTTAGCAATGTAGGCAGTGTAATTATCAAAGCCATAGTCATCTGTATCGGTAGGTAATGGAGTCGGTGATGATGCAGATGTCATGGTGCTATTCTAAAGGGTAGCCCTTGGCGAGTGGTCTTGGCGACTCGCCAAAAAGTGAAGACCACTCGCCAAAAAGTGAAGACCACTCGGCCCGGGGCGAGATTCTTCCCCTTTTGGCGAGTGTTCTTCACTTTCCGGGGCGAGATGTCTTCCCCTTTTGGCGAGAAGTCTTCACAACATTTGTGTACCGTTTGTGTGTTTTTCAGATAGTTCTTTACGGTGTTTCTGGAATTAAACATTCTAAATCATCAGTTCGAGAGCTCATCCTTTTATCAGCCAGAGTTGCTTACACTGCTGCCGTCATGTTTAACAGTATTTTGCGCAATTTATGTCCCCGAATTTATGGATATAGATTTATGGCTCCATCACTGCCTCTTTCTTTAGTAGAAGTAGAAATTTAACGTGTTGCTGACTGTTTACCGCCACACACACACACACACACACACCGCCTCCTGGCCGCTGCAGACTCAGAGGCTATTTATTATAGAAACACTGGACTAGTGGACAAGAGATCAAGTATAAGTCATTTTACATTTGGTTGCAAACGTGCATGCTGAAAATAGCAGATCAACAAGCTCATTTTCTGCAAGTTACTATTAGCTATTTTCTGCAAGTGTAAAAACAGTTCATTAAGTCGTTTTAGTTCAGTATGTATATTCTCTTTTTAGTGATAGATGGAACAGTGATGTAAAAATGTACAAACTTGCTTTGTCAGTCAGACACATATCAGATTATCCAAATTAACATCTGTTTATTTCCTGTGCCTCAGGAATGTTGTAGGCTACTTGCTGTTAAATGTACAAACTTGCTTTGTTGGCAACTTGGTCATAGATATGTTAATATTGATTGCCTAATTTGTTTACTTATAGGATTGTAATTTCTCACATGCTAATATGTCATTAGCAGTAGCCATCATCATCATCATTGTTGGGGGGGGGGGGGGGGTTGTGTCAATAGCTTTGCTATTCAGATGTAATTCAGTCAGTAAGTAGGTCTATTAGAACTATGATTGATTACAACAACAATGTCTACAATAAGTTAATAATAATAATAATAATAAACACTAATCTTGGAATTATTTCGGGCCTTTAGAGGGCAGCAACGGACCATCTTGGGGATTCACTTTCGGGCGAGATTGCTTCCCCTTTTGGCGAGTGTCCTTCACTTTCGGGTTGAGATGTCTTCCCCTTTTGGCGAGAAGTCTTCACTTTCCGGGGCGAGTTCTCTCGGAGAACCTGCCCCGGAAAGTGAAGACTTCTTGCCAAAAGGGGAAGACATCTCGCCAAAGGTGAAGACCACTCGCCGAGGCGAGTAGTCCGGTATTCTCCTAAAGAAAGGGCGATACAAAGTTACGTTCATTTTGGCCATGCTACATATTGGATTTAGGGGTGTAATAATTAATACATTTTTGAATATAAGATAATGGATCGTGAGGGGAAACATTGCTACAGTAATATTGCTTAGATCAGAGGGTGACAGTGGCCCCTAATCCGAGTCAGCTGTCCAGCAGTCCAAATATTATTAAATACATTTTCAGAATGGTAGACTTGAGGCTTACCATACCAGGCATGTGCCACTGGAAAGCACTTTGTAACTCTGTTTTGAAAAGCACTCTATAAATAAAGTTTATTATTATTATTATAAATGTGTTCGGGAAACCCAGCCATAATCAGTTGAGCTGTTCCTGAGAGCAATTTCCATTAAAGCACCTATATGATATGAAAGCCTGATTGTTCAAAATTGGTTATTTGTGGGGATAGAAAACACATATGGGAGCCCCAAAAACACAAAATTTATGTAAAAAGTTGAATTTTATGTTATAGCAATATAGGTCCATTAAGTTCCTCCACCGAGGTTGTTGATTCTTTAAACCTTAAACGTGTTACCACAGTTTCAACAGGTGGAGAATTACAAATACCTTGGCACCGTTCTTCATAATAAAATGTCTTTTGAACCCCATACTCGCTATATTCCAGTCTGAAAGAATATTATTTTAATGTCCGATGTGTCATCACTCTTGACGAGCGATGACACATCGATTTGACTGAATCCATTAACTTTGTCCATGGTTGCATGGTATCCTATTATATTAAAATGACTGGGGGTGAGGGCTGCAAAGAAGCCGAACCTCCATTAGTTTAAGGTAGGCTATAAATGGGCGAGACAGCCTGCACCACTTATTGGTAAAGTGGCGTAAACGTGACGCGACACAAAGCTTAGCCTACACCCACCTTCCCTTGCCGCAGGCACACACAGATATGCAGTGCGTTGTTCAAGGACCTGCAGGGCATGGGCATAAATGGGAGACAGACAGACATACCTGCATACAAGACAGAAAGATACAGACATTTGTGTATTTCTGCCATTAATCGGTTAAGGGTGGATAGCTTGCTTAATTGGCCCGACGAGGTTGCTCGTTGGGTGCTAATTGCGAGCAGATGTGGAAAGGGAGAAAGCCTATCTATCTACAGTGGTGGAAAGTAACCAAGTATACATTGTACTATTGTACTGTACTACAATTTCTAAAATTTTGAGGTATTTGTACTTTACTTGAGTTTTTACAATTTCCAATACTTTTACTCCACTGCATCTCAGAGGCAAATATTGTACTTTTACTGCACTACATTTAACTTACGTAGTTACTTTGTAGATTTTTATTGCAAAACATACATTACCCACTTCTGCCTCGGCCATTTGAAAATAGCCGATCCACAAGCTCACAAGCTTATAGATCTGCTATTTTCAAAAGATTTTATACATTTGAAAACTTGAAATGGGACATTCTGCATAATGAGTACTTTTACTTTTGATACTTTAAAGTACATTTTGATAATACCTTACAATGTGAGTGCTTTTTCCACCACTGCCTATCTGATGCTAGTAATCTCCAGTCTCAAAAGTAGAGGAAAAGTGATAGCTAAGATTAGGTATAGGCTGAATGAGATAAGAGTTGGCACCGGGGGTGCTACTGCCATGCGGCGCCGTCTCTCTGTGGTATCCGGGGGATTATAGTATTTTTACCCCCTACGTGTGTCTGTGCATGGCTTCACTTTTTTAGCCATATTCTTATCGTGTCTCATTCTCAAAGATGTACATGAGGGATTTGTTAACATAGCAAAGCAAAGCAAAGTTACTATGTTTACCCAGGGTAACTGGACTAAGCTCAAGAACTTGTTTACAGCCAGGCCCTGCTCATAGAACATTTCATGGTAGGGGTTCAATGCCTTGCTCAAGGGCACATCAGCGGTGGTCATTTTAACAGGTGCAGGTCCGGGGATACGAACTAGCGACCTTCCGGTATCAAGACCGCTCCACAAACCCTTCGGCCACTGCTGCCCCTAACATACTGTAGAGCTGTAGGCGAGACCAGTATATCATTGCTGCCTGAGGAAGAGTTTTTGTACTCGAAATGCAGCTAGAGTATGTATTAATAGAGACGGCACCTGGAGGAAAACCTGAGGCGAAATGGACATAGTTGCCGAATTTGGTGTTGCAGTGCTGGGCCAAACACATGAACGCGCTGGTCTGTTGAGTATCATTGCGCACGTTCATGATGACACGTGAACGCTGTTTCATACGTGAACACGTGCAATGATAGTCAACGGCCAGCGCGTTCATGTGTTTGGCCCAATCAATCCCAGAATGCACTCTGTTCCTACCCGGAACGGAGGAGTGAAATCGTCTCATGCGCTTTTGAGCAACATAATGCAAGTGGGTGGGAGGAGAAATCTGGTGCCGTCTCTATTAATATATACTCTAAGCCGGTTACTACCGCTGGTCGCTAAGTCTGACCGCCTGTCGCTGGTGTAGGACCGCCCGTCGCTAAGGTTCTTCTGAGGTCACCGGATTTGACACGGGGATAACGTGTTTTTGGGGCGAGCGTTCTTAACTGTATTTGTGCACCACATGTTCTCAGCCTTTACTTTTATTATAATAATAATTATTATTGTTTCTTGATGCACCTTGCTTTTTCCTTCTGCCTTGTTTCTTCTGTATACTACAGTACTTTTTTTAATCCGTCTTCCTTACTTGTATGTTCAATGTTGTAACCTTAACTGCTCTGGGCGACTGATTTTCCCCCATGGGATAATAAAGGTATCTATCTATCTAGCCTACACTTCCAAGCTAAAGCTAAGATTATCTCGGTCGGAACAACCGGTTCTTTTCTTAACAGCATGATCCACCATTCACCGGCATGCACACATGCGTCATCCTCGTGATTGTCAGGCACAGTGCTCCACCTCCTCACAGTTAAATATCAGTGCATTTGCCCTGGCATTTCCTCATGTCAAATGAATGGATGGAGAATGAAAGATTTAAATAGCCTCCAGTCAGTACTTTTATTTCACGCACAAAACGTACAGGCCGGGGTCTGATCAGCCTTGGTCGGGTCGCCTGGAGGAGGGTGTCTGTTGCAAGACCCAGAAACATCCGACAATGTGCCAGGTTCACAACACTGATGTATCCAAGTTTGTGCATCAGTAGATGTTTTATGTACTGCTCCGTGTGGGAAGTCTGGTGACACGAGGATGCAACCCCTTTGTGCCTTAATTGTACCTTACTTTGCACCCAGTCAACCTAGCAAAATCCTTTGTAGGACACGAGTCACGACACTTGTGCCACCCATGCACTAATAGACCATGCAGCAACATTCTCTCTCTCTCTCTCTCTCTCTCTCTGGCTCTCTCTCTCTCTCTCTCTCTCTCTGACACTGTGGGAATTGCTTCTAGATGCATGAAGTGGAAAATTGCTTTGCGATCCCAATATTATTATCCTCCTCTTAACTTTTAAAGATGGACTCGTCATTGTTGGTTTGTATCTCTTAAAATTACATCACTGGAAGGGGCTAATGCTTGTGTGTATATGTGTAGTCCGTGGGGATTGTTTCTGTGTTTGTGTGAGTGTATGGTGTGGGCTGCCTATGCTTCTACATATCCGTGAGTATGTCAGCAGGCAGAAAACATATTTTCCTTTCTATTACTGTTTCTTTGTTTGCTGTGTTATTTCTATTATTGTTAATTTCCTTGGTTGCTGTGTATTTTGCTGTGTATTATTTGAGTGATTTTGCTACAATTTAGTTGATTATTTTGGTTCATGATTTTTTACTTTTTATATTTGTGTTTCTGTATCAATTGTTTTTCTGCCACTGCACCCAGGACTGGTTAATGATTGACAGCGGCTGTGTAATCTAGGTTGTGATCAGCAGGGACAGTATGGGAGCTCTCGGCCAATCAGGAGCCGAGTTCAGTCAGGGGAGGGTCCCCCGACACACGGGCGCGGCGCACAAATGTTTGTGACAGAGAGACGAGACGAGACTGAGAGAAGAGTGACGGTTTCGGTAGAGAACTATACAGATAGACCCAGGTTCATACCCTGGGTCACCTGTAAGTACCTGAACACGCAGTATTGCCAACGTTGATTACTTCCCTGTCTGAACTGAATTAAGAGTATCGTGACGTAGAACAGATGAACTGCCGCACTATATTTGTGTGTTTCAGTGACGACCAGATCTGGCTCCTTCCCCTGACTCCGCCCTTTGCTGCAGGGCATATTGCTTTTTTGTACATTGCTCCGGACATTTTAATTGGGATTGATTATTGTTTTGTTTTGTTGTTTTGGTTAAGATTTTAGTTAGTTAGTTATATAGGTTTGTTTAGGGTTTTAGGCTTAGGGCGTTTTTAAGTTTCATTGTATTTTCTACTGGCCATTTTAGAGTGCCCTTGTATAAGGCAATAAAGTTCAATTTTGTAACCCCCCAAAATCCTGTCCTGTTATCAGTCTTTCATAGTTTTCCTTAATTTATATGCTCTTTTTAACTGGTTTTAATATCGAACCTGGGTGTCATTTTTATTGTTTTTAAGAGTTCCCTTTACTCTTTTTAATCCAAGGGACTTTAATCAGTGCACTTTAATCTATTACTGTGTTGCTTGTTTGACTTAACCGGCTCCCGTCACAAATTGGCGTAGCGCGGCAGGACCAGAAAAGGAGCATTAGGAAAACTGGAAAGACTGAGTTAGATATAAATATGTATATTTGTTTTTTGTTTTTGTTTTGTTTTTGGATTTGGATTTGGTTATTTTGCTTTAAATATGATGATGCCTGTATATCCGGGTGCCCCTTGGCTGCCTAAATGTAAGGGACCAGATGGTGATATGAAGTATTCAGAATGGAAGGAACAAATGAAAGGGTTGCTGGGGTCCCACGACCTAACTGATGAAAAGAAGGTAGCCATTGTGTTGGGCGCACTAGCAGGGGAAGCAAAACGGCAGGTCAATGTTATTGATGCCACAGAGCCAACGTGAACAAAATATTTGATTACCTAGATTCTCTGTATGCTCTGACCGCTCCTCCAGGTCTCTCCAACCCATACGGCGACACACGCCAACCTATGACAATGATTGGGACGAACAAGGTAGGCCTATCTGTCATCAATGCAAGCGCTCAGGCCACATCGCTAGATTTTGCAGATCCACTACAACCAATCGGTCACCTTTAAACTAGAACTCCCTGCCGCTGAGGTCCGTGGGGCAGGGGTTGATGAAACATCACAATCAAGTGCTACCGAGGCATTTATTGGGCAGTGTCCAACTATTGGTTTAAATATGGAAGGCGTCAAATTGCAAGGTCTATTGGACACGGGGTCACAGCCTCACAGGTGACTTTAATGCAGCAAAGTCTATTTGAAGAACATTTCTCTCAGGCTAAGCTGGGGAGAACGCCGTTATTTTTTAGACTTAAGAGCAGGTAATGGCCTGGATATTCCCTACACTGGCTATGCCGTATTGGATGTTGCATTAGAGGGGATTGACATACCAGGGAGGGGGGTCGTCATTGTAAAAGATGAGCATTGCACGCACCCTTTAATCGTAGGGATGAATATTGTTACTGCTTGTTGGAGTGCCTTGTTTAGATTGCCCGGGAAGCCTGCTTGTCCACTACGACAGGGCAAAGACCAAGCCGTGTGGAGAGATGCTTTTGCCTGTCCGGAATGAATGGATGGCTTACTCCGCCGTCGCCTGCCGCCGCTTCTCCGCCGCCGCCCGCTTGCCGCCGCCGCCGCCCGCTTGCCGCCTCCCCTCTTTTCATTACAGAAACAGGCGTTGCATAGCATGAGTCCTGTTAGTTTGCTATTACGCCAGTTCTCTCTCCATGCTCCATCTCTCCGGCACGTGGACGTGGTGGTCGTGCAGTTGGTGCAGTGCCGCTGTGCCGCCGATTTTGTGTCCTTTTTGGCCCCTGGAGACACGATCGCAGAACCGGGAGAGCCGCCATCGGGGAGAGTTGCACCCTCCTCTTCCTCCTCCAACACAGGCAGCAGGCTGTTGTCCTCCACCACTGGCGCTGCAGTGGTGGCCATCTGCATCATCTCCTGTTTGGCCTTCACCTGGGCCTCCTCCATCTTCAGCCAGTGTTGGTCAGCAATGAGGGCTCCCGACAGCTGGATGATCTTGCATTTGCCCACCATGGTCTGTCCCTCTCGGACCATGTAGAGCACTATATCAGACTGCTGGGGGTCCTCGTTCAGCTTCACCAGGTTGGGAAGACGGTTGTCCACCTGGAAGGTAACGGCGGCCCTCTGCAGCTCCTCCGCCTCCTCCCGCTTGTGAACCTCCGCCTGTTCAAGCTTCTCTCGGTACGCCCGGCTGGCCTCGGCCATCTGTCTGACTTCGCTGAGCGGGGTGGTCGGTGATCTCCTGTGATCATGCGGGCCTGCTGGGCGTAACGGAGCGTCTTAATGGTCTCCTCCGTGTTGCTGGCGGCTGGGCTCAGCGTGGCGATCATGGTGGTCTTCGAGTTGCCGCCGAGACTCTCCTTAAGCAGCCGAGTGAGGACAGATTCTCGGTAGGGGATGTGGATTTTCTTCTTCTTCAGGGCCTGTTCCGACAGTGCGTTGATCACCTTCCCCAGGGTCAACAGGGTGTTGTTGATGCCGTTACCCTCCTTTAGGCGGTCTCCACTGGTCTTGGCCGTCTCGCAGCAGCTCCCAGCCAAACCTGAATGTCCCTGTAAGAGCTCACCACATACGCAGACAGTTCCTCAAAGTAGGGTCCATGGATAGGATGTTCCCTCACCCTCAAAGGCATCCTCTTCTGGCTGTGTTCCTCCCTGGCCACCAGCAGGTCATGGACCTTCTCATTGTAGACTTCAAAGTAGTCTAGTAGTCTCCAGGTGATACGTCACCTCAGTGTTCTGTGTAGCGGACAGTCTGGAGAAGAGCTCTGCGCAGAGCGGGAGCAAACAGCCCATAGGACTTCACTAAATGTGTGTATAGCTCCCACAGCAGAGTCCCCTCCATCAACTCCAGAGCCAAGCCGGGAAGACCAGAGACCCCCAGAGCAGGTTTTCTATGGGTTCTTTCCAGCCCCCGTGGCCGAAGAAGGTACAGTGTCTCTGTACGTCTAGGTACAGAGACACTTGAAATTACCTGATCGCAGGGACTGCTAACCTTAAAGAGTGGGGGGATGTCAGCAGGCAGAAAACATATTTTCCTTTCTATTACTGTTTATTTCTTTGTTTGCTGTGTATTGTTTATTTCCTTGGTTGCTGTGTATTTTGCTGTGTATTATTTGAGTGATTTTGCTACAATTGAGTTGATTATTTTGGTGCATGATTGTTTACTTTTTATATTTGTGTTTCTGTATCAATTGTTTTTCTGCCACTGCACCCAGGACTGGTTAATGATTGACAGCGGCTGTGTAATTTAGGTAGTGATCAGCTGGGACAGTATGGGAGCTCTCGGCCAATCAGGAGCCGAGTTCAGTCAGGGGAGGGTCCCCCGACACACGGGCGCGGCGCACAAATGTTTGACAGAGAGAGCGACAACAGAGAGACGAGACGAGACAGAGAGAAGAGTGACTGTTTTGGTAGAGAACTATATAGTAGCACCGGACAGCAAGGGGGATTAGGTACAGGGGAGACGGACCGGGTTGCACTCTGCAATTTATAGAGCCACAGCGAGCTCCAGAGCCACCGGTGTGAAGAGCCAGACGAGAAGGCGTCCAACTCCAAGTGCGAACTTGAACGACAGACGAGACGGAGAGGTTGCATACTGCAAGCAGAAGACAGATAGACCCAGGTTCATACCCTGGGTCGCCTGTAAGTACCTGAACACGCAGTATTGCCAACGTTGATTACTTCCCTGTCTGAACTGAATTAAGAGTATCGTGACGTAGAACAGATGAACTGCCGCACTATATTTGTGTGTTTCAGTGACGACCAGATCTGGCTCCTTCCCCTGACTCCGCCCTTTGCTGCAGGGCATATTGCTTTTTTGTACATTGCTCCGGACATTTTAATTGGGATTGATTATTGTTTTGTTTTGTTGTTTTGGTTAAGATTTGAGTTAGTTATATAGGATTGCTTAGGGTTTTAGGCTTAGGGCGTTGTATTTTCTACTGGCCATTTTAGAGTGCCCTTGTATAAGGCAATAAAGTTAAATTTTGTAACCCCCCAAAATCCTGTCCTGTTATCAGTCTTTCATAGTTTTCCTTAATTTATATGCTCTTTTTAACTGGTTTTAATATCGAACCTGGGTGTCCTTTTTATTGTTTTTAAGAGTTCCCTTTACTCTTTTTAATCCAAGGGTGGCGTAGTTCGGCTACATTTTTAACAGTCTCACAGTATAACGCACCCCGCACTTTAATCAGTGCACTTTAATCTATTACTGTGTTGCTTGTTTGACTTAACCGGCTCCCGTCACAAGTACTGTGTGTGCTCATGCAGGCAGGGATGTGTCGGCCGCACAACAGGATCGGACGATATGTGCCATTATTGGTCAACACTGGTATCGGCAATTTCTTTTTATGCTGGTTAAGGTTACAAGAGTTTTTACTCCTGGTATGTGAAATGTAACCTTACCATAATCACAGTAAACATTATCATGTCATATTCAAGGGCTTTTTAGTAACTAAAGTCACTTTCAGTTCAGCACAGCTGAGGTGTGTGTGTGTGTGTGTGTGTGTGTGTGTGTGTGTGTGTGTGTGTGTGTGTGTGTGTGTGTGTGTGTGTGTGTGTGTCAGTCACTCATTGTCCAGCTGACGTTCGTTGACACTCAACCGGCAAATATGTTCTGGCAGATTCTGAAAAGTTACTTCTTATAATGAAGATTGTTTTCCGTGGTGCACAAGTGGAGAAATAATAACACCACAAAATAAACAAATGTTGGTTTCAGTATTGGCTAAATTGATATTTTAACCCATTTTCTGACTTTTCTTTAAATATTTATTCTAAACTTTCAAAAAGGGAAGGCTATTTTGCTCTATACTATACTGCGGTGCGAGATTTGCCACTGAGAGTGTTGGCATCACGCCCAGTCACGTGATCATGATTTCGTTAAGATTTGGCCAGAGTTATTGGCCAGGAATTCCCATGTCAGTGCATCCCTCAGGTATGCTTATATGAGGGACTGCCTGCCAACAGCGCTGCTCTCATCAGGCACTCATAAACAGTGTTTATCAGTTAAATTGCCCTGAACCTTTCTGCTTCATAAAGCAGAAAGGCAATCCAACTCTCCCAATCAAACTGCCATTAGTATGCAAAAATAAGCCACCTGACTCTACCTCAAATGACACAGCCCCACTGACAAAGTGACAACCCCCTTGTCCACATATCCACACGCAATAGGTGAGACTGAGGTAATATTCAATAGACTTAATGACCTTATTTAGCAGTGGCTATGCTCTCTTCATGCAAGTTAAGCTACAGGTCCCAAACCTGAACATGCTGATTGATGCATCGGGAAGGGAGAGCGGGTAGCCGATTCACCCGTTATCACTGTATTAAATAGACGAAATCGACCGTTATCAGGACGTTGGATTACGGCCAATATGACCATACTGGCATACTAGACATTGTGGTGTCACGTGTCGTTTCCAACTCTATTGTCGGCGTATGGAAACTAGGGGCTGCTAATGTATACTATTCTCTGCCTATCGGGACGTAACTCGGACGGCACTGAGTCGGGTCTGGTGGCCGTCGCAACGCTCGGCTAGCGCCTCGCGTCGCGCTCAAGGCCACCAGACACGTCGCGCCTCCGTCATTGACATCAGTGACACAAAAATACCATTATCTATCACCACCGTCACAAGTGATAATGACATACTGAAACAGTGAGTATGTGGAAAATGTCCATACTGGGCCCATTGCATGGTCCTGATGACGGTTGATTTCGCATATTCTATGCACTGAAACAGTTGAATTTGGTGGTGAGAGGAGCACTTTGGTCCCAAAAGTGCTCCTCTCCTATTTGGTGCCAAAAGGGACCAAAAAAGAAAAATGCTGCTGGTATTATACCAAGATTAATATGCACATTGACGGTGCTGTTGAATCAATTTTATTCGCTCCTTGCTCTCTTTTTGCACTCTTCCTTTCTTTAAATCTTTTTACGTTTTTTATCGTTATTATACTAGGCCTACTATTATTATCTATGCTGATGCATTGTCTCTAGGACGCCAAACCAAAATAAATTGTAGTTTTATGTACAACCCAATCCAAGGTTCAATCCTTGAATCTAGAGAGAGAGAGAGACATTGTGAGCATGTAGATCGGCTATTTTCAGCACACAATGTTACGATAAAGTATAATTTAAACAGGAAGGTGGGGGAGAGAGAGAGAGAGAGAGAGAGAGAGAGTGAGACGGACAGAAAGACAAATGAGTGACATCAAACGGTGGTTCTGCCTGGATCCAATTATGATGTTATTCGCTTTGCTTGAATCCCCTTTTCCTTCGTCTCTCTGGATATGCAAATGATCCCGCTACTATGGGCCAGTAATGGCGGGCTATAATGACGCATTATTTAGCTCGCTCCACTCTCGCTCCCGCTGTTCAGTCGCACAGATCCAGAGCCCCATTATTCCATGACACATTCCCCACCTTTTTACTGTCGGCCCCATGCATAGAACAGTAACAATGGCTGCATGTGGGGGGAGTTATTATCCCAGAGGGCCGCAAACAGTAGACATCTGCTACTGAGGTGAGAGGCCAACACATCTTAAGAACCGAGAATCCAGGGATAAAAGACATTCTGTCATTCATGTCACAGTGGTCACCCGTCACCTGGCTCATCCCAAAATGTTTGGGATGAGCTTTAATGTTAATATTTACATTCAAGTGTATATCTTCTATAAAAGCGCCAAGTCTCTGTGTACGTACGTACGTGTGTCTCGAGAACCGTTCGCCCCACTGACTTCAATTTCGAAAACACGCGTTCCACACCACCACAGGAATTGCTGTGCCCGGTGTCGAGTCGGTCGGATACACCGTTGTCCAGAACCAGCACAAAAGCCTCTGCCCGGGCTCTGGACCAGATCACCCTATATATCTCCATATATGGAGCTGGCCTGTTCTGACATCGCAACACTTCATATTTGGGCATGCCAACACAGAACTCCATATATAGGAATAAAGGGACACGGACATGGACAGACATGGGTGGAACTGGTACTCTGACACGGGTACAACGGGTATTGCATAGCCGGGTGAAGCATGGATCTCCAACTTCCAACGTTACCGACTCGGTGCAACATGTCTTAGGAAGTGGTGTTCCATACCAAAATGGTATAGAATTTCTACTAAGGACAAGTAGTGGGGTAAAAGTACAATATTTGTCTATTAGATGTAGTGGAGTAGAAGTAAAAGTATTAGAAATTGTAACGTACAAATAACTCAAAATTGTTCTTAAGTGCATTACTTTAGTAAATGCACTTTCCTCCACTGCCAAATCATACATACATTACATACAGTACCGTATACATTTTTCCACTCCTGGAGGGAGCTGGAGTGGATAGTGACGCACAAAAAACATGCTGGACATTCAAACTCATTAAACATTGAAAGCCAAGTCCCAATTATTATATAGATGTCAGGCAGAAACCTTGTAGGTCCAAAGATTTTCCAGAAATATAAGAAGAAGAAAAAAGCGCCTGCGTTCCAACGGATAATCCCACAGACAGACTTTTAACCCCTATCTGGCGTCCCTATTTTGGGCATTTCATTTAATTTTACGCTCTGGAAGGGTCCATTTAGATAATTTATCCTTGTTTACAAACCATTTCAAGTTGGTCATGCCATCATATCATATTTGTCCCGTTAGTTTCCATCGTGTCCCCACTTAAGATGTCATGTTACAATGTCATCCTCCAACATTAGGAGCTTTTGTTTAACTTAGTTCCCTGTTGTGACCATGTTGTCCTGTTGTTTATTACAAACATTTCATCATTTATAATATCTCTCTGTCGCCATTACTCTCTATACAGCCTTTTCTCCAGTTTGCTAGGCGTGATATTGTCAGACAGTGTTTTGGATTAAAGTGCTTACTGTAGCGTCCTTATCAAACCTTTGGAATGTTCAACAAACTGATATGAAAGTGTTTTCCTGCTAGCCAGAGACGGGTCACGTAACTGGGTGTAGGGAAGTTAGTCCCACCTTTACAGGTTGCTATGACTACGGTCTTCATGCCCTCTCGTTATGAAACGTCTTCATCGCGGCACTGGACCAATCAGGGCTCGCTAACATCGCCAGGCCAGGCCATCGACTGGACATGGATGATCCTCCTCCAATTAACTAACTGTCATCTTTGCTATAATTGTATATCCACAGCTTAGAGACTTCATTCAGGATCGGATTTAGTAAACTATGGATTAACGCTATGTCAAGCCCGGATCTGTAACTGAGAATCTATTATATAAATTTCCCTAAAACTTCACAATTCGTTGTCGTCTGGATTCCTGCGTCTTCAAAATTACTCAAATAATTCAATTTAGTTTGGGCTTCCTTTTTTGGGCTTTCTCCTCACGGAGGATGCAGGCTGGGGCGCAAACCCATACTGCTCCCTGGGCTGCCGTCTACATTCTGGCTGTCACCCGTCTCTCCAGTGGTCACCAGACTATACCTGCATGGTTGTCACATAGTCTATTCCTATGAGTCACTATAAATAGAACGAAATAGAAATGGCCTTGATCGTAATGCCATGTTGGCAATTACTACTCCGCAAAAAGTACTTTTCTTAGTCATCAATACAAGTAATCTTGTACTCTTTTTTTTTTTCCCCGACCCCTCATGTACCCCCAGTATACTGTTGTCTTTTCCAGCTTTGTATGGGATTGTATAACAAACCTTGCTCAGAATTTTCATGACCCATGGGCATGCAAATTCTGTGGCGCTAGGGCCCTTTATGGTTCCAGATAAGATAAAGCCAAGTGATCACACACATAATCTGTCCGAACACTTTTCCCTGCACTGCTCCTCTCTGGAGGGAGATGTAGAACTCTGTTCCAACAGCTATTAGACAGCACAAGCAGCCACACAACGTTATAAAGGCTGGTTAATTGCTCTCTCGGTGCAAAATGAATATTTAATGGCTTTAATCAGTCATCTGCTCTCTAGGCACTCTTGTTTCCTCGATTTGGTGATAATGAGGCAGGAACTTTAGCTCATTCCACTGCATTTATGGCTTGTTGTTGTTTCTATAGTTTACTGTACATGTTTCTGTAGTTTGGTCTAGTCCATACTCTGGGATGTGCACACTGAAAGACAAGTATTTGCACTGTGTACATGCTGGCACTGTAATGTACATGGAAGGCATTGCATTAGTATTGCTGAACACATCCCTATACAAAGTAGTAGTAGCAAGCATGCACACAATTCAGGTGAATGAAGAAAGCTTAGATGGCAGTAGCTCCGTTTGTAACCTCATCTACACTTATAGCTCCGAGAAGAGGTTATCAACCTGTGCAGGATATCCCCGCACAGGTTTAAATGGGTCGTCCACAAACAGTAGCGAAAACCCTTTTCGCTAGGTTTCGTTATCAAATAGTAAATTTATCAGAACCGAGATGATAAACTTAACGCCGGCACGTAACATTTTAAGTCGGGAGTTTGAAACAACCACTTACAAAGCGGTTGTTTGTCAGCCACTACCATATGTTTTCCCTATTTCCTCTCCTCCTCGGTCAGGAAACAGGCAGGTGCGTTGGCACCATCGCAGGCAGCCATGGAAGCCATGGAAACTCTGCTGTTAGGACCTGTGAAAGATACACACACACACACACACACACACACACACGGATGTCTCCCCTGGTGGAGACAATAAGATAATATATATATTTTTTTTTAAGATATTTTTTTGCGGCTTACGCCTTTTATTGATTTTTTAAGGGACAGAAAGTAGGCTGACAGGAAACGGGAGAGAGATGGGGGGATGACATGCGGTAAAGGCCGTGTCGGGTCCGGGAGTCGAACCCGCGGCACACCGCGACTGGATCACCAGTCCGGTGCCCAGACCGTTACGCTACGGCCTGGGCCACAATAAGATAATATTGTATGTTTATAGTTAGTTTTAGCAATTGTATCAAAGAGCTAGCGTTAAATGCATTTTCTGCATGCTCCACTGAATGCAATAATTAGCCTATACTCTAATTAGCCTCACAACCAGCTTTATTTTCTTGTCTGGAGAGATTGTGCTTCTTCCTAACCAGCTGCGCCAGCTCCTCCCTTCACAGGTGCAAATGCCAGAAGCATGCAAATGCATTTTTTATTTCATGTTGGTTAAGTTAGTGAAATGTTATGTTTTATACTTGGTAACTATAGTGACAGCGCTTAAAATAAGAACATATCAAACTGAAATATGGTCACTCATAACTTCATTACAACTGTTCACGTAACGCATTTTAAATTACAAAATTGTCAGTGAAACACGTTTGAACCTTGAACTTTCAATAATCCATACTGCCATTGGCAAACTCATCTAAGGTACGATCATTAATTTATGACGAACTTTTTAATGTGTGCAGCTTGCGTGTGTTTTGTATTGAAAGTATTGCAGGTTGAAAGTTAAAAATACCTCAAAATTGTACCCACATCATTTGTCAAAGACACAAAACATGAAGACTAGAAGCTTCTGAGCATTTAGCTTAGAAGAAAAGGGAAATGTTCCTCTAAAATCAGAGCAGATGAGAACGGACAGTGAGTGTCCCCTCAGGGAGAAGAGAGAGCTACCTCGAAAAGCAGACTCTCACGTTTTTTTTGGAGCCCTAAAGCAAGCCGACCTACTAGTAATATAGCTCTCATATCTAGCCAGCATCTGCTTCTGGCTGCAGTTAAATCTGTGTTTACTTTCCATTAGATTCATGTGTCAGTTGCCAGGGCTGACAGTGATGGAAAAAACCACCCTCTGTCTCTTTCTAACTCTGACAAATAAACTTGTGTCTTAGTTGTTATAGCTGTGTGTGGGAGGACGAGATGAGAGGTAGAATTACATCGAGTCCCAGCTGGGGAGATAACAGAGCTGATGATCAGTCACTTTGTTTTCTTGTTCCTTCTCTTTATCTTGTGTTACAATGAATACAACGGCATCATGCAGAGAGGGAGGATGAAAGTAGTTTGATGCACGTCAAGTCAAGCTCAGTGACATATGAGAACTTTCTTGCCAATTGAACGAAGTTGCAACAGTTGTGACAGTACAGTACAGTGCAGTGACCGTACAGTACAGTACAGTACAGTACAGTACAGTACAGTACAGTACAGTACAGTACAGTACAGTACAGTACAATACAGTACAGGGACCCACTGGGGACACGGTAACTGTAATTTTTCAACCGTTTTGGATGTGGGAACCAGCCCGGCCCCTGGGTGCGTTCCTGGGGGTCTGCATGTTTCCCGGAGACCCCCACACGGTAACTGTCATTTCTTGACCGTTTCGGATGCGGGGCGGCTCGCTGGAACCGGGCGGGCACCCTGGGCTCGTTCCTGTGGGTCTGGAACTTCCGGGGACCCCCCAGGGACCCCCTCACGGAGTTGCACCACTCACTTCACACGGGTGAACATCATGTAATCATCTTTCTTTCCCAAATAGGGAAAGAAAGATGCGACACATTGTGAGCTTGTAGATCGTCTATTTTCAAAATATTTTTTATACATTTGAATACTTGAAATGAGACATCCTGCAGATTGAGTACTTTTACTTTTGGTACTATAGAAGCTAGAGTATTTCGAATTATATTTCAGTAGGCCTATTGTTACTTTTACTTGAGTAAAAAAAGCGAGTACTTTTTTTCCACCACTGGCTTAACTCCACTGCTTTGTTATACTGTGTTAACTTGTCAGACTGGGATGCGAGATGTGTTTACGCAGGGGCCGCGCTGCCATTCCGTGGGGAACATGGCAGTCTTTTAATGCTTAATGACCTGCCTGTGTAGCAGACATAGCACATCATGCAGGCAGCCACAGAGGCAAAACGGAGGGGACCCGCGACTGCAATTCATCTTCATTTTAATTGGGAACATTTGTGTTGCATGCACCACCACCACCATGTTAATAAACCCGAGCCCCACAGCAGTGTCTTTCAAAATCTGATTAATGCTCACAGACCCAACCAGGTGTTGCTGAGCAGCACTGAACAGAACGGAGCAAATAAAAGCATTACGAACAACAGCGGCATAAACAGTATAGCAGGCTAGCAGCAAACGTTAAAGTTGCTTGGTCATTTTTCCTCTAGCATCAATGGCATACATATATCTTTATCAATTATTTGAGACACACATACGGGTATTTCGAGGGCATGGCCCAGCGTGGAAACCATTGTTGTTTAGGGATAAAGACCATTGGAATTGCATTACGGAACCTACACAATGTTACATTTTATGATTTTTCCTCGTCCTATAAGTGACAATATATGGTCACTTGGCGTGAGCCCTTCTAAGTAGTCAGCTGACATTTAACAACTGAAAGGACTGTTTTATGAAACGAACTACAAAAACTAGGACTTTAGGAAAACCCTGACTTTTGACGCGTTCTGCACTGATTCCCACTGGTTTCAACTGATTTAGTCCTGAATGAAACGTCACGCACGGTGGCGCATGTGTAGGCAGAATGATTATCTTCCTACTTTTTGTTCTTGTCATCTGTCTAGACCAGACAGTTTCCTTGTGGTTAGGGTGTCCGCCCTGAAACTGGGAGGTTGGGGTTCGATCCCCGGCCGGATCATACCAAAGTCTGTATAAATGGGACCCAATGCCTCCCTGCTTGGCACTCGGCATCAATGGGTTGGATTGGAGGGTCAAATCTACTAATCAAATAATTCCCGAGCGCAGCACGGCTGCAGCTCACCGCTCCTTGGCTGCAGCTCACCGCTCCTTGGCTGCAGCTCACCGCTCCAAGAGATGGGTCAAATGCGGAGAACAAATTTCACCGCGGTAACGTTTGTAACAAATCGTACGACTTTGACTGTTACGAACCACTCTGATTATTTATTATTATTATTGGTATAATTATTGTTTATGGTGGTAATTGAGTTGGGATTCGGGAATAATAATTATAGTATAGTATGGAAATGTTTGCATTGTGTTGATAGCATGTATTATAAGTTGTTTCTTTCTGTGTTTTATGGAAGGTAATGAATGGGGGTGAATGGAGTGCGGCAGCAGTTTGAGAAACTGTTTAGTAGATAACAATTTTACATTTGGACCCTATGGTCAGAAAAATAATGAAGTATGTGCGTTTGACTGGATTGCTGAATTCCTACAATGCCCATAATGCTTCAATGCACTTCCCCTCCTTGTGGTGAGGGAGGAGGCTGCATGGAGGTATGACTTTGTAGTCCAGGAAGTTAGACCATGTTCATGACCTTCATAACTAAAATATATTAAAAAAACATATTACACATACAAAAACCCCAAGAAAGTGTTCCTTGTGTCCTAAACATCATTACAATAAGCTAAAGGGGTGAAGTGGCCCTTTAAGTGAATGATTGAATACACTACATGGCTGTGAGAGTGACAGGTCCCTGCTTGGACCTGCCCCTCCTTCCTTATTGGGTCTCCTCGTCCATCCACGTACGCCCTGTTTTCCTATTGGCTGGGCCGCGACATACTCAATCCAACACGGGTTGTGCTTATAGCCACGCCCCCGAGCAAGTTAGGTTTACTGATAGGTTAGGATTAGGACAGAGAAGGCTATCCCTGTGTGGCCACCAGGGATAGCCTAATGGCTTCAGTGTCATAGCCAAGTTCAAGCCCAAATAGGGACTGGTGTGAGTGCTTTTCATTGATTTGTGTCTGCACACTTTTACCTCTATATATACCTGTACTACAGTATATGCGCTGCTATCCAGTATACCTGACGAATTCCACAGAGGCCGAAACGTTGTGTTTTTTACCCCGCCTTCGTACATAAAGATTTTGGGGATTGAGCTTTCTTTCTGTTGCAGTCTGTTCTTTTTGGTTGGAGCAGCCGTTGAATTAACCCGGGGTTTACGTGCACCTCCTGACCTCTTTTTTTGAAAACTGTTCCCTCCTTTATTATGTTGTGACCCCCTACCCTATAGACCGGAGATTGAGTTTACGCATTTGTTGCACCTACGCTGTGGAATTACTTACCACTCTACTTGAGAAATGCTGTGTCTGTTGACATCTTTAAGAAGCTACTAAAAACTAACTTGTACCGCAAACATTTTGGTTTGCTCCAGTGATTGCTTCAATCTTTTGTTGATTTATATGTACCGTTCTATTTTTATTTATTTCTAGGTACTGTCTTTGCTGCTCTGTTTCTTATTTCATTGTTGGTTTATTCTTGATTGAGATGTTCTTGTTTTATTCCTATTATTTTATTGTACAGCACCTTGTAACAACTGTTTTGAAAGGCGCTTTATAAAGAAAATTACCTTACCTTACCTTACCTATAGACAGGGGGTCATAACATCAGTAGAGATCGATCAGACCCACCTCCCACAGAGAAAACGGTGAGAAAGCATAAAAGGTTATAGCGGGACTCGGATCAAGCACAGCCTGGTATGGAAGCCAGTCTTATTGTGCTTATTGACAAAATCTTTTAGAATAAAAGAAATTCAAAAAACCAAACGGTTTCTGGGCTTTTGTCCAAAAAAAGAGCCTGACCAGCAATCCTTGGCGTACCGATCTCGGTGTACCGATCACCGAGCTCCTGGCGGCTGACACACAGTGAGGGGGAAAGCAGTACAAAGGCACAGCTGGAGGCTGCTAAATGCTGGAGCTGTTTTGGGAGAATCTTAGAGCGCCCAAAGCTTGCTGAGAAATTGATTCATTGTGTAGTGTTGATAGGCAAGATTGAATTTCTTTCTGTGTGTGCATTCACTGCAGTGGCTTTGGCAAAATAAAGAATGAAATAATAAAAAAAGGCGGCCTGTTGAAGAAATGTCTCTCTCTACCCACTGTGAAAAGTCACAATGCACCGTGTGCGTGTGTGCGTGCGAGTGCGTGGAAGGCGTTTAATGATAGTACAGTGGGGAAATATAGGAAACGAGGAGAGAGAGTAGGAGTGACACATGCAGCGAGTGGTCCTCCTGGCCTGGGAATTGAACCAGGGACTTGTTGTCAGGCATCAGAAGTTAGAACCCGCCTGAACTAGTCGGCCCATGGGGAGCCGCTTGAACCTTGAACCTTGACAGCTCCACAACGCAACTCATTGTTTTTGCATACTTTTATTTTTGGGTGTTTCTTGCTGTAAGTGAGTCAGGAGAAACGGCGTCTGTGTGTGCATATATGCAGGTGTGCATTTGCGTCTATGGGTGGTGATTGGCAGTTTGAGAAACAGAAGGCAATGATTTGCTCTTTTCAGCAACCGCAGCAATCCAAGGCGGTAAAACAGGTTTAAAAAAAAAGCAAATCGGCCGGGGAGTCTTCTCCTCACAAGTCACACAAGTCAATAAAACTGTGAGGAATTCTGCGCACACACGTCCCCAAACCTGAATAAAACGACATGAAGAAAAGCTTGCATTGTTGAATTTGTTGTAGCCTATACTGCTATTCACACCTCGATGCCGGCTGATCAATACGCTTCATATGAAGGGAGTATCCAACTGTGTTGTGTGAGAACGCTACATAACTTAGAAGGGGGCAAAGAATAGAACGGGCCAGGGGTAGCCAACTCGACTCCGCCAGATACAGCCTCCATCTGGGATCGCGCAGGGACTGGTATTGAAACCAGGCACCCAGAGCGGCTGGCCAATGTTGAAGCCGCAAATACCCTACTGGCCAAAGCTGGAACTGCAAGATGTTCATGAAGGTGGACGGACGTTCAGTGACGCAAAAGAGCGTCAAAAGTGACCTCAAAGTTGAGTCCACGCTTGAGCCAACCATAGCCAACAGTGGTACTTCTGGTGGATTTCCGGGTGCTTCAAACGCCACTGAGCAACTTCCATTGAAATGAAAAGCTGGGGGCGGGATTGTCCGGTCTCTAGAATCTAGAGACCGGACAGCTATTTTTCGTGGCACATTATGTTTAATCACAACAACGTCACGTTTACTTTACTTCCTCAGTGTCTGGGTCGGGGGACATGTAGGACTGTATGTGTCTGCTGTCTACGTGCATATGCTCCAGTCTTTCGGGAGGGAGCGAAATGTAGCGTCTTCTGCATGCTTTTGATTGATTGATTGAAATATTTATTAACAGTTTGTAGAATTTACAGTACATTTTAAGCACAAACTCAATACAAAGACTGTCAACTGTGAGTGGACGACCCAATTAAGCATTACACTTGTTTACAACAGGGTCCAAGCATTAACATTTCAATGGCCGAGCGTCGTTAGTCTATTGTTCTGTGTTGTTGTTATTGCACGTCTAATGGTTAGACGTGTGACAACGCAACAATAGGAAGCCTGCAGCCCAGTAGCTATAATATTGCTTTCGGGGGAGGGTTAGTGTGCCGCCTGATTTTGACAGAAAGTAACACTAACTTAGTGTTACTTTCTGACAAATCAGGCGGCACACCTGGACATATCAAAGGCACAGTAAAGTGCCGCGGTACATAGGTTGAGAAACACTGCTCTAGATTATATAACTATGGTTAAAACTCTCCCGGGTCGAACCAATCAGGTGTGACGCAGGCCCCGCGCCACGAGGGGGCAAAGGGGGTGTTTGCCCCCTTAGATCAACCTCGAAATACAACAGGAGCTTGTTGTATTTTGATTTGCGATTGTATTTCCTATAGTGCCTTAATATAGGAAAATCGCCTTTTATTCTTTAAAACAAGCAAAGACATGACCTACAGTACACATCCGACACGATAGTGAGGGCTTTTAAAAAAAGTGTTAAACCTAATGCTATCAGGTGTTCGTTAACACTTTCATCGTTTGCGGGGTGGCTTAGTGTTTACTTTCCTGTTGGCACAGCTACAGTACTTAACTTAGATAGCATTTTATGTAGACATAGCACTATAGTATATGTATAGTCAGGTTCTTAGCTTATGTATGATTCATGATCACTATTTTTATGTGTATGATGTAATAGTACCATGTTTTTGTTCTTTAATTGTTCTTTTGTACTGTAAATCAGAGCGATTTAGGATTAAGAGCATCTGCAAAATGCCTGAATTGTAAATTCACCCTTTGTCAGCCTTCTGATTGGTCCCTGACTGACTAACCAGCAGGCTCTTTCTGCCTTGTTCAGCCCTGGTTCCACCTTGTTTATGTTGAATTTGCTAAAACATCATTTTTGGAAAAAACAAAAAACAAACATGATATGCCCAGTCACCATGCTGCACCTGTGATGTTCCTTTACTGACACCAAGTTTAAAATAAGAATTGAACACTCAGAATATCAATACGAAGCAACTGAGAAACGCCTTATTTCAATGGTAGTGGAAGGAGAGAGAGAATTTTTGTCCAACCACGAAACGTCAACCAATGGGTGCGAAGAGGGGCACAACCACGGGCGGGACTTGACAAAGGGTGCATTGCTACTATACACCTCATGTAGACTAGTCAATATGAGTTGGTTGGAGACTTGGAGTCACCTGCCAAGTTGTTCTCCCAGGAAATAAAAACGTCTGGGTTTCCGAGGCTACCTGCCAAGTAGCTTGAAAAAAGGGACGGCTTTCTTCAGCGATTCGGCTACAGATTGAAGTATATTCGTTGTGAAATAAATGTGAAGCAAGCGTCTCTTCCATCTGGCGGAGTCAGGTTAAGGGCTTCCACCTGTTGTATTCCAACAGCCGAGGATGAATCAATCTTTTTAAACTGCCAGTTATGCTGATGTCTGTTTCTGTGCCAGAATACAGCACATTTACTCGGCTTACACAGAAAATCCAAGCCAGTCATCTGTAAAGCACACATAGGATCCAAGTCCGTGAGTGCTGCTCAATGCAAAACAGAGGATCAAAATCAGCGAGTGAATCAGTTTTCTGTTGGAACGCAAAAAGAGAAACCACAGTCTAGTTAATATCACAGAGGCATGAATTATTACCATGTGATGAACACAAAATATTTCTCTAAGGTCCAACTGTACAACTCTTCTCGTTCTTATCAGAGGCCAATAGAGTTTCTGCTGCTCTGTGCCATCTATCCATCCATCCATCTTCAACCGCTTATCCGTAGTCGGGTCGCGGGGGCAACAGCTCCACCAGAGTGCTCCAGACGTCCCTGTCCAGAGCAACATTAGTGACTTCCTCCTGGGGGATTCCGAGACCTTCCAAGGCCAGTGAGTCGATGTGTTTCCTCCAACTGCGCCTCCGGTCTGCCCCAGGGTCTCCTCCCAGTGGGACTTGTGTCGAGGACCTCCCTAGGGAGGGCGAGAGGCATCCTAACCAGATGCCCGAATCACCTCAGCTGGCTCCTTTCCAGGCTCTGTGCCGTGAACAGTTATTGTTTCCACTGTAGTGGATGATCAGGAGTAAGAAGACATCACTGGCACCTAGGCTAGTAATCCAGCGTGTCGTGGGTTCGAGTCCCGAGCCCAGATGACCTTTGCTGCGCGTCTTCCCCTGCCTCTCTCCCCCTTTCCTGTCAAGCTGCTGTAACCTATCAATAAAGGCAAAAAAAGGCAATTAAAAAAAAATACACCCCTACAAAATACCTACAGCGACGATCATGGGAATCATATGATCATTTGATCGGTGCTCAATTTGTAAATTATTAGGTCCCGGAGCTCATGAATCCGACTGAAAGCCATGGGCCTAACTCTGTTTCATTTCATCCACGGTCCTTTTCCATAGCAGGCAGACATGGAAGGGACATTGTGGGGAAAATGTGAAAGTTGAATTGATAATACACAACCTAGATACAAACCTACTGTATTGTATGTGCATTTGAGGTGAAGAAGCTTCTAGATTTCCGGGAGCGCAGCAGGCAGGTGCCGGAGCTCGGCTCCAGTACAAATTAAGCCCTGACTATGATGATAGATAGGGTTTGTAAAATTAATTACATTTTTACTGGCAGTCCATGCCGACTGATTTTGTGTATTGTGTTTTTGTAACCACTTTTCCCTATTCCGGGGGCGAACGTTAATACACATGCGTGTGTGTGTGTGTGTGTCTGTGTGTGTGTGTGTGTGTCCGTGTGTGTAACTGTGCACACATGTGTCAAAGTCTAAATATTATAATGTTGTGCCAGTGCCGATGTGTTCTTTCCTTTTATCACCATATAAATTTGTACATTCAATTTCTCTGTCACTGTGATATTTGTCATGCAATATCATGTTCTTATTTCCCGTGTTACAGATAAACAGTACAGGCACCACCACCAGGGCCTCAGGCAACATAATAGTTGCTCTGGCAACCGATCATCTCAAATTATCTGAAATCTGATCTCTAAATACTGCGAAACAGTCCGACATGCCAGGCTCGGCTCCAGGATGAGATGACTGAGGGGGCTCATGCAGGGGGCAGTTGAAAATGGAAAACATAGTTTTTATGTAGTAAACATGTACATAAAACTTAATTCTGTACGGGAACCCCTTTTGGTATTTTAAGCATTATTTTATCCTTTTAGCTGTTGAAAGATAGCAGATCTACAAGCTTGTAGGTCTGCTATTTTTGAAAATGTGCCTCTAATCTTATATTACAGAGTGAACATTTTAACTAAAATCTTTGCTTCTGGGGATCAGGTCCCTGGAACAACATATTTCCAGATGGGCGGAGGCATATTACATATAGTTTTTGGGGTCCTTGACATGAAATATTGAGCACTACTGAATACTGATACAGAAACATAAGGTCAGGATTTTAAAGAATTCTTTAAAATTTTCATGTCGGGCCTAAAATGGGTTAAACTGAGGGCTAAACTGCAGGTGCCTGGCACCCTCGTGGCGCCGGGCCTGCGACATGCACAGTAACCAAAGGTTACTCGCTTGCCTTATACACTACATCAGCTGCTTGTAGCGGACCCAGCTGGCAATAAGGAGTTGGAGATCGACTGATGAATTTTACCATTTTATTGTAAACTGTCACCGTGAAAACTGAAAGAAAAACATATTATAATACATACATCAAAGATCAATAAACAATAAACATCGCATCAATAACTCACATATCAGTACATCATATATATAAGCAGTTTCATATATAAAAGTAAATCATATTTATGCATTGGCATTGCACATTTCCCATATATACACAGCCTACATTTCTAATAATCTACACAAAGCATCCAGAATCATAAACCACCAGCCCACCATAACACATTACACAATAGATCAAGACCATAAACCTCAATATAACATTTATAATAAACTTCTAGGGAATTCAACAACAGTACAGACAAACAACAGAGTAGACATCCAAACAAAATCCCTTTTTCCCCCTTCCAGCTAGGCGCTAAATCATTGAGATATGAACCGCTCGTCTCTCTCAAGGTCCATTCTTGTGTTCTCTCAAAGTTACCTGTCCATGGGGATCGCACCAAACATGTCTAGATTGTCATGCGATTCCCCATGCCCGGCATGCCGTCCGTCCATGCCAAACAATTCCTCCCCTGCACATGCTAAGATGGATTTAAATAGCCCTCTCTGATGACAGCCGGAAGGAGCTGGCTGGCGCTTCCGGCCATACCCTTCAAAATAAAGTTCAGCCTTTTCTGGGTCCGTTACACTGCTTCATATACCTTGTTGCTACATATATGACTCGAGCAGGTGAGAAACACGTAGTAGCACTTGACCCGGAAAATAGCAGACGTACACAAAACTACTTGCAGCATCAGCTGTCAAAAAACCACGCTTGGACTCCACACGGGTGCAAATTACAATGTTCTACTTTATGGCCCTGGCCCACGCCACACACCTGTGTTTACAGATGAATTGTCAGGCTGTACCTTAGGCACACATGCACAAGCATGCACTTACACACATGCGCACGCACTCACGCACACACGCGCACATGCACACACATGGCCACACGCGGCAATGACCATGGAGTGGAAAATCCTAGGTTCCTTGTTTGTCAAACAGTGGCGAAAAAAGAGCATGTGTGATTGAAGGCAGTGGGAGGGAGGCTTATTTGTCCGAGAGACACAGCCATGTGGTTTAATAGAGAGCAAACACATCAGTGGCAGACATACGAGGCTGCCAATCAATCACTCACTTTGTTGCCCGTCACTGTGGCGACTGGCCAGGGAGACAAACAATAGCAAACGAGAACCTAACAATCTTTGAAATTTCCATTTTATTTCTGAATAGAAAAATATTAGCCCCAAAAAATATTCCTTCACCCGAGTCTATGCAAAGATATTCGGCAGTCATGTAAGTTTTCTCAGTGCCAAAGAGTGAAATATCCGCCAACGTCCCCTTGTCACAGTTAGGCCCTATAAGTGCAGTTTCTAAATAATATAAACAAGTAGAACAAAAATTAAAACACACATACAAAATAAACATTGAAAAAGTCTGAAGCTCATCAGTAGTATTCAGGTCTGGTACAGTCAATATATATATATATATATATATATATATATATATATATATATATATATATACATACATTTTGAAAGCACTTCATTCATACATACATACATAGCCTAATAGCCTAAATCAATACAACTACAGCATTTAAATAATAACTTCGATAGCATACAAACCAAAACACATTGAAACAGCAGTCAAACCCTTACTCTAAGGTCAAACCGTGAAAACAAGACTACAGCGTGAGCAAAAATGTTGGCTTCCCATCAGGTTTCATTTAAATTAATTTGAAGAAACAAATCTCATGTACTTTTGTATACTCAAATCACAACATGACACACACGGATCAAAGTCCTGTTCTGAAGATCATCAGTGATGGTTAAACTCCTCTCCTCACGCGACACATGAATTTAAATGAGGACAATCATAGTTTTGGTGTAAACTGAACTGGTGGTGTAAATGGCTACATATTCTAGAACACAAACTCATCACTCGTTGAGCAACAGGCCTGGCGGATCAATCATTTTGTGAGAAGCTCAAGAGTTGTCCAATAATAATTTCTGACCTTTACAAATCACTATTATGGATTTACTCCTTCACGTGTGATTTGTGCAGTCCACTTTGACGTTTACATATTTACTCTACTGCGAGTAGATTAATAAGAATGTGGGAAGTATAAAGTTACTCGGGCGAAAGGGCAAGCTTTCAAAGCAAACGTTGCCATGTTGTGAACATTGAATGATAGTTGATACATGATACACACAAACGGAGGAGGCTGTAATAAGCTGTCCAATATAGTGAATCAAATGAAGACTTTAGAACTCATAATGAGGTATCTGCCATTCATGAACAGCAACACCTTCCACCAAAGTGATCGCTAGACCTAGAAGGGAAAACTAATTCCGGTACTTGTATGACAGCATGACAGTGAAAGTGAAAACGTTTTGGGTTTTTTTTTCGTTTAAAAAAATAATAATTACAGACTACGTTTTTTTTTTAAATATAAACTTCAGACTATATATATATTTTCCCCGAAAGGATATATTCAATTTAAAAAAACAAACTTTTCAAATTGCCACCCATTTCGTCCTTTCCACAAGTTTAGTTACAAGAGTGAAGAATACAGTATGTAAAACAAAACCCGTCTTTAGACAGAAAGACGGACACAAAAAAACTGCAGCGGATGGAAGTGTCCATTTCAAGGACAGTACCAGTGTACCACCCACCATAGTGGGCTTACTTTTCCAAATGTTCCCCTCTCAGTCCCCCGCTTGCATCGCCTAATTGGGTCCTAGGAATTTAATGACAAAGATAATGACAATTTTAATGAACGTGGGCTTTGTTACTGTACCATAACCATGCCCAGCAGGTATCCTCATAACCCCGGCACTTAGCTTAGCCATTGGTTAATTAATTGATTCAATAACATGTTTAATATTAAATTTACTTTAGAGAAGCACTTTTTACCTTCTATATTATGATCATATTTGACCAAATTTGACTGAGGGACTGCCATTGGATTTTTTTGAATTTTCGCTTTTTCATGTCATGTGAAAGCAGGGAATCATAACTTCAAATTGACATATTGGTTGTTCAGTTTGACCCACCCAGTTTTGGAGATATGGCTTATAGAGTAATGTCTTGCAGAAAACAGCGAGTTGAGAAAACAGGCTTGAAAGGTTCACTTCTGTGGTCTCTAACATTACACCTAGCTACATGTTTAAGCATTTGTTCATATTTACGATTTCAGCTCTGACACTTATTTCAGACATGCTCTATGTGAAGAGTCAGTCTGCCTGTGCTATTAACTCATTAAAACAATGGCAGGCTCTCATTCAAATCTGGTGACATATATCTAGGATGGGGGACATACGTGTCCGGTTAAGACTCAACGCGTGGCTCCAACATATGTATCCGGTTAAGACTCAACCCGTGGTTTCGGCGTGTGGTTAGGTTAGGGTTTGGGCCCTGGGCAGGATGTCGGACTATTGCATGTCGGACTGTTAGGACGTTCGGACCAAAGATATGCACCCCTCTCTCTTCACGCCTGTGCTGTAAACACCTATAAGACTATAGCAGGGTGATGTGAGGACATAATGGCCTTGTTGTTGCTACTGCACACATGCCAGGGTGCTAACGGTGTAGGTGCTTAATAGACTTTATAATTACATTTTGTTTTATAATACAATCATATAGGACTTTTCTGTTTGGATGTCAAGGCCAGAACGTTTTTTGCCACTTTTTACAACTTCCGGGTACGATGATGTCACGCGCATAGCATCTATTGTGTAAAAAAATGTGTGTGTGTGTGTGTGTGTGCGTGTGTGGGCAGCTAGATGTGCTCATGCAAGCATGTGTGTGTGTGTCTATGCTTTCTTTGGAAGTTACAAGTGTGTCTACAGTATGCCCGCATTAGTGGAGTGAGAGTGTGTGCATGCATACATGCATGCGTGTGTGTGTGTGCGTATTTGTCCAACATGCATGTCTGTATTGGAGACCCTCTTCACTTGTAAAAGTCATTAGTCGCTTCGTGAGGATAGAGTACTTCTGGGAATCTGTCGCAATTATGGATCCATTATGCATTTCCATCACACCCACACTCTTCTAACGTAACCAAATGGGAATATAAGCTCAAAAGAAACTCCGGTTGAGGGAAGCAGGCGCTCGCTTGGCTCAAAGTCTCATCCGTCCGTGCTGTAGATTCCTTCAAGGGTGTCCCTGTTGGCCACAGTTTCCTCAGTGCTGCAGTGTGAGCGGGAGGTGACGATGGAGCAGGACCTTCACCACATCACCTCCTCCTTCGTGAACACCGGTGGAGATGTAGGACGTTTAACTCCTATAGCGCCATTGCCGAAGATCATTGTCAATTGAAGCCTAATTTTGATACTGACGCTTAACGCCATTGCCGAAGATTAATGGCAATTGCGCTTTTATAGTGCATTCGATCGATCGAGCCATAACGCTACTTATGTTAGCCGGTTAGCTAGCTGTGTTGGTGGCACAGCACTGGATCGTCCATCTTAGATCGCCGTCGCCATAATAATCCATTCTATCCGTTTCTTTCAATCGCCTGTATCTCCTTATCCTTGTCCCAGATGGCATCTTGGTCAAAACAACGTTTCTTTGACGGCACAGAGCCGGCGATGTGGAGCTCTCCAGTGCACCGGCATAGATCGATCATGTAAACAAAGCCTGTCTCGACTCCGTCGAGTGTCCTAGGATAAGCTACTTCCGGTAGACTTGAACTGTGGCTTTTCAAAATAAGAGCTCAAATAAAATAAAATGCTGGTGTGAATTAGATCCTAATTTTTCAATAAATGCTAGCGGAGTAAGAGTTAAGGAATTAAGACGTGAATACTCTGGGAAGTGGTGGTGGAGGACATTGGTTTCTAACCATCCCTGCTCAGGAGCCAATCACTCTCGTGTTACTTCATATTTCATCCATCCATCTTCAACCGCTTATCCAGAGTCTGGTGGCGGGGGTAACAGCTCCAGCAGAGAGCTCCAGATTTCCCTCTTCATATCTAGTGTAATAATAATAATAAAATACAACAAGCCACATGCTCCATTTGGATCAACGTGATCTGATGAGGGCTTTGTTCAGGTGTTACCAAACCTTTCCATGTCAAGGTCGAGCCCGAAATAGCCGTAGCCTCTGGTTGTGCCCCCTCCCCCCTATTTTGAAATGGCTTTTTTTTTGGGTTTAAAAAATAAAACAAAAATCACACTCGTGTGAAGTGAGGGGAGCCTCACTTCTTTAAACAAACATTTAATGTTAAAAGAAAACATTAAAAAGTCCATATACTTGGCTGCCACATGACATCTAGTGGGCTGCTGTTTTGTTTTATTACGTCGTTAAAAGTCCATAGAATTGGCTGCCATAATAAGTCATTTCCGAAAGCCAGACGTTGGCTGGAGGCGGAAATAAAAGGCAAAAAATTTAAAAAGTCTTTGTTTTTTCTTCTTCACATTTTCCTCTCTTTGTCGACTGGCACCCCCCGGGAGGAAAACCACTGGTCCAGAAAGACAAAGGTTGTTGGTTTTATCTTCCATCCAATCCAAAGGATCAGACGCAGGTGGAGTAGTTCAGATCACGCCGTACTCCTTGAGAGACGTGAACAGCACGGTGTCCTTGACGTCGCTGAAGACCTTGCGGATGTTATTGGTGTCGGTGGCGCAGGTGAAGTGTGGGTACAAGGTCTTTCTTTTGTCCCTTTTGGCCCTCTTGTCGTGGCTGCAGGCCTGCTGCTCGTACATCTTCAGGATGTAGTTCTTGGCGTCCTCCGCGTCTCGTTTATTGCCTGAAAAAATAAATAATATAAGTGAGGGGCGCTCTTAATATCTTATCATACATCATCTCATTCCGGCCAGTCATAATCTGCCTCCTCTCTTTTGTCTTCAATGTTGTGTTACACAATGTTTGTGTTTACACAGACACTCAAAGCTGGCCATTCATTGTCAATGGCATTCAGTGTTTGTGTTAACACAATGTTAATCTCAAAGCTGGACATAGGAGGGGCTAGCGCCCCTCAAGGAAAATGAGGCCTGGGCCGTGGCTCAGCGGTCCAGGCACCTTGGCATTTATTTATGGGGCACAGGTGTCAGAAAGAATATTTGGGAACATTTCTGGTAATGTTTGTGCTGTATTATGAACTTGTGAACGCAACACCGCCCCCATCTGGCGGGGACGGGCGGACAGTGTTCCATTCACCTCCACCATCTGTTCTCTCCCCTCCAGGTAGGATTGCATCCAGCTCACCGATGAAGAACTGGATGCACAAATATTAGGAAACGTGATTAAATGTGATAACATTGTTGAATATTGTGACGACGACGTGACTTGCAATAAGTACAACAAATATTGAAGCATAGGCCTACGGTTTTGTATGACTTTCTCTGCCTTAGGTTTGCTGTTAACATAGAAACCAGACAATGAATGCCAGCCTACTGTATGCACACGCTGAAAATAAAAAATAAATGATATAATACAAATTCCATTCTAACATGTTTTTTACTGAAAACATTGCACCTGGCTACAGCTGCTATTGACAGCGAGCAGTTTTCTCACGGCTCCCGCACATTTTCTTCTAATCTAAACAGGAAAAAAATGTATCCTTTATACCTGGATTGTTGAAATTAACGAAACAAAGAAGTTAACTAATTAGTAGTGATTGGCCAAATGTGTTGATATGCAGACTGTGAATACATGGCACATGGCATTGAAAAATAGCAGATCTACAAGCTCATAGTACGGCACCGTGCTACGAGCTTGTAGATCTGCTATTTTTTTAAATGTGGTGCAAATCTTTGAATATATATTCTTTCAGAGCGATCGTTTTTAACTCAAATATTTGCTTCTTGGGGGGGGGGGGGGGGGTCCCTCCCTGGAACAACATATTTTCAGATGGGGGTCAGCGGCCAATTACATATATTCTTTTGGGGTCCTTGACATGAAGTAGTTTGAAAACCACTGATATAGAAACATGGGGTTTTTCAGAAAACTGTCATGATTTAGAAGGCATTCGTAGAATCGTCAACTGGCCAGCATGGAGCCATGCCATAAACGACTCATTATTTCACATCGCTTATGGGGAAGCACAAGAGCACTCTAGCTACTGTACCATTTCCCCCACTGCAAACACACACACACGCATGTACGCACACACACACACACACGCACGCACACACGCGCATGTACGCGCACACACGTACACACGCGCATGTACGCACGCACAGTCGCACACACACACATACGCACGCACGCACATACATACTGGCATATAATTGCATGTGTTATTTCACACTCTTACTCTCGCTCTCTCCGTCACATATAGATGCACACACGCACCTGCGCAGAGAGGGTATTTAAGGTTGCTATGGGTAACAGAGGGAGATGGGGTCTCGGAGAGAGGCAAGATCTAGTGGACAGTACATTTACTTTGAGTATCTGTACTTTTGAGTTAGTATTTACAAAAGTATATACAAAAGGAATAAAGAATAGAAGTCCCGGCGTGCTCAGAGTGGATTTTAAGTCAATTGCCTTTATTACATTTGGGCTAGAGCAGTGGTTCCCAAAGTGGGGTCCGGGGACCCCCAGGGGTCCTTGAGCTAAATGATAGTTTGGAACCAAATTAACCCTTATGGGTCTGTAACTCTGAGAGTGTACAAATGGAACCAAATGAAGCCGTTAGGGTTCATTTGGTTCCATTTGTACACTCTCAGAGTTACAGACTCTAAGATTTTACTATATAAATTTGGGTCCCAGAGATAGAAATGCCATTAAACGGGGGTCCGTAGCCTAATGCATGTTAAACGGGGGGGTCCTTGAAATTAAACGGGTTGAGAATCACTGCTAGAGCCGTAAAAAACTTCTCTCATGGCGGTTCCCTGGCACATCTCTTCAAATGGGTACCCACAGGCTAATTAGTGTCAATTTGGGGGTCCTTCAGCAGATAATGGATGGAGCCCGTCTAACGCCCGGGATTCAAACTCTGGCCTCCCGTGTGAAAGTCCAACATCTTAACCACTAGACCAAAGGGATATCCCTCTAGACCGGGGGGGATATTAAGACTTTTGAGGTCATCAGGCAGAGGCTCTGAGCCACTCTGCTACGCTTGCACACCACAGGTACAAGGTAGACGTTCCTTATTGAGAATTCTGACAACGTTTCCTTCTATTTGATCTTCATCAGGTCATGACCTGATGGAGATCAAATGGATCAAATAGAAACGTTGTCAGAATTCTCAATAAGGAATGTCTATCTTGTACCTGTGGTGTGCGGGCTCCATCCATTATCTGCTGAAGTTCCTTTAGCCCAGCACCCAGCCTGTCTAACCCATTTTGGGGCGGGAACCCCTTTTGGTGTTTTAACTAAGCATTATGTAATACTTTAGCTATTGAAAAATAGCAGATCTACAAGCTCATAGCTTGTAGGTCTGCTATTTTTGAAAAATCGTGAAAATGCGCCACACATCTTTGAATATATATTCTTTCAGAGCGAACGTCAGGCCTAAATGGGCTAATTTGGGGGTCCTAACGATTGGGAACCACTGGGCTAGAGACATTAAAATACAAATACCGCTATTGTACCTTTGCCTTCACTACATTTATAGGAAGGGAAAAAGTACAAAGTAGTTTTTATGTCAAATTTGAATACAGCAATCTATTGACATTCAAAACAAAAGTGTACTGTCAAATTTTGAATACTTTTATATTAAAATACAAATACCGGTATTGTACTACATTTTTAGGAAGGGAAAAAGTCGGGGGGTTTTTTACGTCAAATTTGAATACAGCAATACTGTCAAATGTCATTTTGAATACTTTTATTTTAAACAATGCACTTTCGAATACTTTTGTGACCCGTCTCGCCCAATATCCAAATTGTCCCAAGTAAAGCCTGATTCAGGCTTCGGTGTCATGCTACGTGTCTTGTGCGAAACTTTGTCACAAAACCGTTAATATAGGAATAAAGAAAGTGAAATACAGAAAAGAGGTGCTGTGGCTAGTATTTAAACAAACGCTAATGTTCATAGGTTCCGTGGAAGCCGAGGCACAGTGGCGCACAGTGGAGGACGCTCACTATCAGCTATAGTGATAGACAGAGCCAGGGAAAGCACAGGGACCAACATTACTTTACAAAGTACTTTTTTGTATTTCCACTGTGCTTGTGTTGTTTCCAGGGGTGCCATGATAGGGCAGTGCAAATAACTGCATCTCCTCCAACCCAATACGAAATCATAACAACAACCCACATCCATATTGTGAATGCTTGTGAACAAACAGCCACACATGTAAACCCTGCACACACACACGTGCATGTTCGTTCATAGACATAAAAAGAGCTGTTGGGTTACATACTGTGCAATCACCCAAATAGCTATTTCTCTCTATTTAGTTAGATACCCACTGCCTACACCAGCATGTACGCACACTCACACACAGCCTACCTGTGAAGTTGGGGAAGTGCTTCTGCAGGTCGGACGTCTGGACCTTGTCAGCCAGGATGTCAGTCTTGTTGAGGAAGAGAATGATGGACGTGGTGTTGAACCAGGGCGAGTGGATGGTGGTGTAGAACAGAGCCAGGCTCTCGTCCATGCGGTTCTGGATGGAGACACAGGGGAGAGGGTTATAGGGCGAGTGGATGGTGGTGTAGAACAGAGCCAGGCTCTCATCCATGCGGTTCTGGAGACACCGTGTGGGGTATGGGGAAATGGACAGGGAAAGACATGACCGGGACTCACTCTTTCCCAAAGCTTTCGCCCGGGTGGGCGTGGTTTTGAGGTTATTATTTTTGGAAGGTTACGGTTAGGTTTAGGCATAGTTTTAGTCGAGGTTATAAGGTTAGGGTTAAGGTTAGGCATATGATATAACCACAAGAGGTAGTTTCAGACATGAACAGCAATTGTGAGGTAGGTTCAAATGCAACGCTTGGCCGCGCTGCAGCTTAAACATTGTCAGAGGTGAGCAGGTAAACATTTTAATTTCATTTGAGCAAGAAGATAGATAATGTATACTGCACTACAAAGTCAAAGTGCAGTAACTACACACAAAAATGTGACTGAAAATGTGTTTAAAAGTGTTTCAACTGGTCAGCCTGCATATTACACTAATTATATTGTGTAATTGTGTATCTGTTCTTGAGGTAATTGTTTATCCCCCAAAAATCACAAACCACAAATTAGTCGGTGTGTCCAAAAACGTATATAGTTACTGCACTTTGGCTTTGTATAGGGCAGCTAGCTATAGAGAATTGTATAGGCTGGCCATTTGGATTACGAAGAAGAGCAGAGAGAGAGAGAACTATGCACAAAAACAAATTTCACACACTCTTTTACTCTGTAAATCTGTGATGTGACAATAAGGCAGCAGTTCCTTCCCCATACAGGGACGTGAGGCAGGCAGGCATTTTGGACCTGGAAGGATTTCAGATTTCCATGAAAGAGGAGGACCAGTATCAGGTGTGTGTGTGTGTGTGTGTGTGTGTGTGTGTGTGTGTGTGTGTGTGTGGGGGGGGGGGGGGGGGGGGGGGGGGGTCTCGTGGGGTACGGAAGCTCAGAGGACGACACAGTGGAGGTTAATGAATGTGCAGGCAGTCTACAAAGTGGCTGTGAGAGATAAACGGCTTATGTGTGTTGTGTTGCGTGTTGTGTGGGGGGGCTGGCTGGTGGAGGGAATCAGAGAGAGAGAGATAGAGAGAGAGAGAGTCGTGTTTTCTGTTTTCTTACTCAACAGTGAGACCTGTTGACGGAGGAAAGAAGTGCCTGTGGGGGAGCATAATACTGGGAGAGAGGTTTGGCACGTTGTAGGGTTCACTACTCGGGTTCCGAGAATCACAGGCTGACAGGAGGAGTGAAAGCCTCGGGGGGGTTATGAATCATCAGAGAAAGAGACAGCTGGACAGACGGAGAGATAAACGGACGAGAAGAAACACAAAAGGCCTCGCTGAGTGATAGAGACGCCATCAGGCAGACAGACTCAGAGACAGGCAGGTAGGTTTGTGAATAGAACGATATGACACAGGGAGGACAGTGCATACTAGACAGGTATAATATATACACACACACGCGCGTACGTACGCACGTGCACACACTCTTACGTCTGTCTCTCTCTCCTCCAGGACCTGGTCGTACTCGCTCAGGGAGGCCAGGAATATGAGCGACGTGACGTTTTCGAAGCAATGAATCCACTTCCGGCGTTCTGACTTCTGTCCGCCTACATCTACAATCCTGATGGGGGGGGGGGGGAACGGACAGGAGAGAGGAGGTAAGGAATACAGTATATGTGGTGCAAACATTAAATAAAACATAAAGTCTCAGGTAGGAGAGATGGAATATAAAGATCTGTCAACATTTTGAACCGTCGTTCGTCCAGGGAAATGTTTAGACTCTAGTCTAGACATTGTTTTTCAGTTCCACTGGTCCTTCACGCTCCAGTCTTGCGGTACTGCTGCCCCCACTTGTGGTCAGATGTTGGAAAAACCCCCGCTCACACTCTCCCTTGACTGTTTTCTCTTTCATGTCATCGTCCACAAAAAAGATCTATTTTTGGTGAAAACCCCAAATGAGTCATCTGTGTTGTAAAGCATGACAGGCATTTGAGGCCGTAACAGAAGCCTGTCATAGAATGCAGTTTCAAATGCTTATCACAAAAGAGGCTATAATGATGGGTACCACTTCTGTCTACCTATTACAAAGAAATTGATTATTAATTTTTCTATGTTGGGAATGGGTGCTCAGGTTGGGGAGTTTGTGTGGGCTGTGACTGAAAATGGGATCCCACTGCGTCCGAATCAATCAGACAATATGTCCTTCAATGGCCCACAAGAGTCTTTTTCACAATGTGGTGGTGAATGGTGTTGGTGTTCCATTTTGGTCCCATCCATGACAGCTCGGTAATGGACACCAACCTGAGTGTGATGGTTTTGACGTTAAAGGCATAGTCGTGGATTCCCGTGGTGGGGAAGCGAACTCTCAGCACATCCTGGGCTGTGGGGACGTACTCCGGAGCCGCTATGCGGTCCAGATTTGTCATGTAACTGAGAGAGAGAAAAGGAGGGAGGGGAGGGAGACATTGAGAGAGAAAGTCAGACAGTGAGACGCGTACTATATTGGTGATACAATTTCTATTCTGGAAGGCGTTGATGGGCTCCATCGGTCTTGGACTTGGCAAAACATCAAAGTGTGTATGGACAACATGTTTAAGTCGCTTAGTCATTTAGTATTTAGTTCAGCCTCGACCGTGTGAAAGAAACTCAACTGGAAATTACTTGAAAGGATTTTAGAATGGTAAATGAGAGAGAGAGAGAGAGAGAGACTGAATGAGTCACTTTCACTGTATGTTCTGTTGACGTTTTATGGCTTCTGTTGAATCAACTTGTCATTAACTGAATGTTGACTGACCGTCTCTTATCACACTCACCTTGATGACTGGCTGACTGCATTAGGTAAGGTCTTTGACACCAATAAAGTCTACGTTGTACTAACACTTAATCATTTTGAATAGGTTAATGTATAACATAACAGGGTGGCTCTATCAACTGGTGGTTTTCAATATGGCAGAGAAAAGTCATAAAAGGCTGAGCTTTCAAATGACTAGCCCCCTCCAGTGTACACAGGAGGAAATGAACAATAGGCATAGGGTTTATTTATGCAATGCC